>NC_137821.1:30293240-30848240 GCF_963921795.1 Nannobrachium achirus | reverse complement strand
CATTAAATATCATTTCATCATCATTTCTGGGGAGGAAAAGTCCAGTTGGCTGATCAGAATATGAACCCTATAATGTAAAGTTTATGTATATGTACTACAACATCAAGATATATGGCATGAATAGAATTGTAATTATTTACATTAAAACAAACCATTTGAAATCAGTATCTCCTACCTAAATCAGAGTTTGAGCTTGCCTTGATATGACCAATTCATAAAAGTAATACAATAATAGAGTTAGTAGTAGGCATAACATTCTTCTGGATAATAGCTGTGGTTCTCATTTAAACCACTGAGTGTCACTGGTGAGAGGGTGTTGACAACACTTGAAGGAATGAATACAAGCTGTCTCTACAAGTCTAGCTCTACGGTCAGTATATTGCATACATAAAACATATATATAGGCCTATATATATATATATATATATATATATATATATATATATATATATATATATATATATATAGGATATATATATATATAATATGAGTGGACCCACATATGAGAAGATGCCTCCAGCTCCTATGCTTTGTTGTCTCTCACATTACCTAGGATGTAAACTCAAAGGACAACTGATTTTGATTTCAGTGTGTGGGGGCATGCGTACAAGTGGCTAAATATGCCCATTTCCAAGATGCACCACAATCTTTCATGGGCAGATGTGATTTAAGGGGGCTAGTAGTGTTACTGTAAATAGTAAAGAAATCACCAGCTTATTGTGTCTAAAAGACATATTTAGCCATTTGTACACATGCCCCCACCCACTGAAATCAAAATACCTGTAGCTAAAATCAATAGAAAGCAGTAAAACATTTTAACACTCATATTTTATTTTCTCTAATTACAATCTAAAATATGAACCCTTGCTGTAAAATAAAAACAAAGTTGTCCTTTAACCAATGACTAGTCCTGAGCCATAACCAATAGGTTTCTAACGGAGTACCTACAGGTTGTCTGGTGATGTTTCCATCATGCCACATCCATCATGCCACATCCTCAGATGTGTGAATTGAAAACGAAAATGCCATTGTGTAGAATTCTTAACCAATACCAATTTTCAAAATGATCAGGTGTGAGGCCACGGGTGATGAGAGCTGGAGACCTGAAGGCAACTCATCTACACAAGGTCCAAATGTCCATTCCATGTGCCTGATCCTAAAGATACAACTGCACACCAGTAATAGAACTAGTAGATTAAAAACAAACAAACAAGGGAAAAACAAAAACATGAGACAGGACCAAACATATTCTGTTGGGTCATCAGGTTAATACTTTATTTTGTTTGATTTGCAGCAAAGAGAAAGAAAGGGAGACGGAAACAAGAGGAGAGAGAATGTCAGAAAAGAGACTACAGACTTTGGGATAGCTGTGGCTACAAGCCTTTGTATCAAATCTAAAGACAAATTCGTCAGGCAACATTAAAACATCTTTTAAAAATAACATTAACATATTTTCGTGGGCTCTATATGGCACAGTATTATCCTAAACATGTACACAATACCAAACAGTTTAGCCACACCCCTACATCTATGACCAGCTTCATAGCAAACTAAGCCACAAGATTTATCTCCAGATCATGACATTTTTCAAGAAATCACTCCTTTTTACCAAATCAAATTTCTTATGCCATAACAAGGCACCTTAGCAGTTGAAATCTGGCAGATCCACATCTGACTATAGATAATTATCGTTTAAATATCAAAGCAGAGGCACATTCATTTAAACTAAACATACAGTAAATGTTTGTATATAACCACCAGATTCCAGTCCAGTCACTACAATACGTCGATTTGCATGCTGTTGGTCTGTATGATAACCATGACGGCAAACTATGGCATAAGAAATGGTCCAAAAACACAAATGTTAATCTACGGGAATGGCTTCCGATAGTGTTTGGAGACAGCAAGGCTTGGCTGGAGAGGTTTACACTGTTAAAACCGGCCCATATATTCCCACGGGTTATGTTGCTTAGGCAGATTTATTTTGGTTTTCGTATTATCACACATGCAGACACTCATTCACAAATACAAATACATACACACGGGCACACACACAAAAGTATTCTAACCATACACACGAGGAGGCTCATGAGCCCCTACAGTTTCACACGACTGTCTAAAACTAAACAGCGCCCAAGTGCTATCACACGCACACGCACACGCACGCACACACACACACACACACACACACACACACACACACACACACACACACACACACACACACACACACACACACACACACACACACACACACACACACACACACACACACACACACACACACACACACACACACACACACACACACACACACACAGGTGTACATACTGTAATTAGGAGTTGGTGCAGTGTGTTAGTACTGTATGTCTTGTAGTGAGGAGATAACTTAAACACAGCTCTTATATACTGTAGTGTTTGTGACAATCATATGATGCAACTAATTTCGGTTTGAGACTGAAAATTCTGAACAATAATGAAAGAAACAGAAAAAACAACTTAACAGATCTGGAAGATTGAGAGGCCAAAAGGCGTAGAAGGTAAGAAGACACACAAGCTGTGCATGTGTCAGACTTTCTGAGGATATAAACTGTTAGGAAGCAAGTGTTGCTCATGCTTTGTGGATACAGAACCCAAGTTTATTGACATGTTCCTAGGACTACTGAATATATGCATACCAGACATTATAACGGTTCTTAAACAGGTTATTTGTTTCAAATAACAAAGGAACTGAAACCAATCTACATTTAATGCAGTTGTACTTCATTAACCTCATGACTAAATTTACATTCATATGTGTAGTAGTGTCTGTGTGTAGATTAACCCCCGCTCCTCTCTTCTTTCCCACACCAAAGCCACTTCCAACCAGTAAAAGGGGGCTAAACAACATGAACAAACAACATAGTGTAACAAAACAAAACAAAATAACGGAGATAACATTACAAGTAACAAAATAAAAGGCCCAGGGGGCATTCGGGGAGTTCTGACCACCACTTGGCTGTTTCTTCCAGCCCTATCCTAGCAAATTACACCATTCCTCTCTTCTTCTACAAAAAGCAGAAAAGAACAAAATGGTCCAGACTCTTTCCAACGGCCCCTCTGTGAGAGGGCCAGGACAGACTTTTTTTTGTCCGGAAAAGTTTGTTCAGTAGGAGGTTCTGACTCCGACCCCTGACCTTTCTGTGCCTGATCCATTTTCTTTCCCTACCCAGAAATAACTCAATACCCTGAATCCATTTTCTCTCTTTCCTTCCTTACTCTCGCTTTCTTCCTGGCCAAGGAAACAGAGTGTGCCTTTGGAAGAGGAAAAGGCCACTGAAGATGGAGGTTGAATGATTTTTTTAAAATTATTTCTCTCTTTTTTTTCTCTCTGAAGGAAAATGAGATGAAACCTGGAAGTGCAATGGTCTATTAGCCTACGATTCTTGCCCAGTGGCCAGCTACATGTCTGGAGCAGCTACGAGTGTTGATATTATCCCCTTTAAGTAACCAAGTGCTATTTTTTCCTATTGTGCAGATAAGGTAAAAACTAAGGTGAATGCTAGGCAAATCCTACAGAATGTCATCTGGCCACAAGGTCTTGGATTAGGCGAGACATTAAAAGCTCAGAGGACCTGTTGTTGTCATGGATTCAAATCCAGCCAAAACACTTATCGTCGCTATCATTCAGTTCCGATTTGTATCTATTTTGGGGATATAGAGGAATCACTTATAAATGCACTTCAATGCACTGACCGTAGCTAGTCCAACTAGCGTAGGAATGCTGTGCACGCCTCAGAACCATTATGGAATGATCAGCGCTTGGATGGCGTACTCCAGCCATTCATGCACGTACTCCCGCAACGCACATGAGGATAAGCATACACATACACACAGCAACACAAATAACTGTGTAAGCCCATTCTGCATGCACAAATTCCTATATACTGTGCATGTATGTACTCACATACAGCTTTCACAGACAACTTCAACACGGAATACACCAGTATTTTGACTCATTCACTCACTTTCTCTCTCTATCTCTCTCTCTCTCTCTCTGTCATACACACACACAGTCAAAAAAGTCACATGTGCACAATGCGTTGTTTAATGCTCTGCCTCCAAGTGTGTTGAGAAATCTGTCTCATCCCTTTTCCTTGCCTACAAAAGCCTTCCCAGAAGAGCTTTTATCCTCATTATGCAGCCACTATAAAGGGAAGCAGAACTATTTTCTTTTTCACAGAACACACACCCTGTTAGCAGTTCTTATTCTTATATTATAGATAATATCATAAAGAGTCCGAGAGGGAGGTTAATCAAGCTCTAGAACTACAACACCACAGAAAGACAGGAGAAACACAGAGAAAGGTGAACAGGAGGAAAGAGAGGGGAGGTAATGATACGTCACTGTAATGTTTGTGTCTCCTCCCCTTTTTTCCTTCGCTCTTTCTCCTCCTTTCACCCTCTCTCCTGATTTCATGCGTAGCTCTGATCTCTACTGAACAAAAGAGAGGCAGGGGGAGACTGTGCGAGTGTACACGCCAAGCCAACACGCGCAGAAACCCCTAATCCACCACACTCCAGGTCCTCTTTGACATACAGTATATTCCTCATTTACGGTGCGTCTGCATCCTAAGGTTTACTGCCGTTGCCGTCCCGCTGTTTCTTGCCACTGCTACTGCTGCTGCTATAGAGGTTAGGATTGGCCACAAAGGGATGAGACACTGTGCCCATGTAGGGACCTGCGGCAGCCGCTGCGGCTGCGTAGTTGAAGATAGCAGGCAGGAAGGGCAGCTGCTCCACCTTGTCCCCACCGGGCGCCATCATGTTCAGAGCCACGGGGAGAGCGGCCAGGTTATAAGGGTAGGCCAGCAGCTGGGGATGGTAAAGCAGCTGGTAGGGGTCGGGGTAGAAGGGCAGCTTGGCCAGGTCACCGCCACCTGGGACCATTACCTTCCCCAGTGGCCCAAAGGGAAGAGCTCCCACGGGATAGGACGACATGAGCAGGTTGTCGTCCTGCTTCTTTCCAGAGCGGTATCCGCCTGGTACGATGAGGGGCAGGGGAAAGTCCTGCATGGGGTAGCCTGTTGAGTTGGCCTCCCCCTGGTTGGAGTCTGTGGAAGAGCCTGTGTCGTGGTGCTCAGGCTCAGGTGGCCGTGGGGCCCGGGGGAGCAGGAGGGCATGGGCAGAGGGGCGGTCGCCGGTGCCAGCTGCACCAGTGGGCAGTGAGAGCCTATCTGAGGCCTGTAACCGGTGGTGGGCCTGCTGCCGGCGTTTGACTTGGGCTAAGAGGTCCATGGCTGTGGGGCACTGGCAGGGTGATTTGGGAGGGGGCCTGGGCGATGAGGGTCCATTAATAATAGTGGTTTGAAAGGTGATGTGCTGGGGGGACGGCACAGGGCTCAGAGGCTCCTCTTTAGGGACCAGGAGAGTAACCTCCTCCTGTCTAGGGTGGGCTGCACTGCTCATTTGCTGGGCCGCTTCTACCTTCTCCCTTTCTCTTTCTCTCTCTAGCTCTTTCTCCCTCTCTCTCTGTCTCTCGATCTCCCTCTCTTTTTCTCTCTGCCTCTGCATCTGCATCTCTTTCTCTCTGGCTAGTATAGAGGACATAGTGAGGTCTTGTGCTTCGGTGGGAGAGGGGCTCCTGGGCAGGGAGCTGGGGACTCTAAGATCTTGAACAAAAGGCGGTTCCTCATAACCTACAGGGAGGAATGTGCCATTTCCTACCTGCCTGTCTCTATCCATAATGACACCTTCCCGTTTCATGATTCCCACCTCTGTGCTGGGAACAGTTGTCATGGAAACAACAGGAGCAGCAGTGGTTATTCTGGTCTGTGAGGTCATGGGCATGTTCGGGGAGGTGATAACAGGTGCCATGACATGTGCAGGGCTGGGTATTCTGTGGATTTGGCTGTCTAGGCTCTTCTTCCTGTGGGTCCGGTAATCCAGACATTCAGAGCCGCTCATGACCAACACACTCTGGAGAGTGGAGGTCGAGGTGGGTGCGGGAGGAGTGAACTCAGGTTTGGTGGGTGTGAGGTTAACTGGGCTGTCTAAAAGAGGCTTTACCATAATCTGTGGGCTGGGTTCTCTTTCAGGACCTGTTGTTTTTAGTTCTGGCTGTTCAGTCTTGTCACAAAATTCTTCTCTAAGCTGGATGGGAGGGTTGTCACACTGCTGGGTTTCTAAACGGTCATCACCACAGGGTGGCTCTGTTGTTGAAAAGCTGATAACTGAAACGGACTGAGCAGCGGTGGGAGCCTGGTCTTTTTCGATATCTGGGTCTTTGCTAACACTGTCGACCACTGACTCTGCATATTTTGGCTGTGATTCAACCTCCTCCCTCTCTCTTTCTGGGGAACTGCTTAATTCGTGACGTCGAGTGTGTCGTGTGAGTGCTGAGGATGTCTTGCACACCTTGTGACACTGTGGACAGGTGTGCCTGGCTAACGCTCTCCTGCTAAGGCGACTTGGACTGGAGGTGGCCCTCGCTACCCTTCCTGCCCTCTCCTCATCCTCCCTTGATGTTTCTGCCCCCCCAGCGCCAGCCCCAAACCCATCACCTGGTTCATTAAGTGCCATTTTGGGGGGTAAGGAGACGGCCTCGGGGGGCTTGGGATGCTGGGCTCTCTGATGATCCTCCAGCTTTTCTCTGGAGGGGAAAGTGGCTCGGCAGAAGAGGCAGACAAACTCGAGCAGGTGGCTCAGTTCGTGTTTGTCTCGTTTTCTTGGGCTGGAGAACCAGCGTCCACACGTGCCACACTCTGCTGCATTCCCGCTAGTCCAGGGTCTGCGCTTTATTCCCCCAGGAGTGGCTGAGGTAGATGGAGGAGGCTTTGGAGAGCACAGAGGAGGGGTGGAAGCCTTGGAATGAGCTGCCTCAGTGCTTGCCTCACAGGCATCTTTGCTTGTTGCTCTGGAAGGGACAGTGACATAATCTGTACTTTTTCTGTCCTCTTTTTCCACTTGAAGTTTTGTTTTGTCCTCAGCCTCCTCTACCTCTTCCTTTTCGCCCTCAACCTCTTCCCCACCCACCTCATCCCCTTTACCATCCTCTTCCTCACCTTGCCTTTTCTCTGTTTCCTTACTGACATGGTTCATGAGTCTCTCTGCCCGCCTCATCAGCCGGAGGGAGCGCTTGTACTGCAGCTTCCGCTGCCAGTTCTTGGCCCTCTGGAAATGTGCTTGGGCTTTCCTCTTGGGTTTGTAGGCGTAGTAAGGCAGCCACAAGTCCTCTGCATCATGGTCACTCTCCCCCTGCTGACGCACCTCCTGGCGGAAGTAGTATTCCCTCACTTCGCTTACTTTGTCAGGGCATTTGGAAGTCTTTTTCCTGACCTCACCCCCAGAACCTCCTCCTCCTTCCTGTTCTTTCTCGGCACCCAGGCTGGCAGAGCGGTGGGCACGGTGCTTGTGGTGATGGTGGTGAGAATGAGTGTGGCGCGGTTCCTTGGCATCTGGTGGAGAGGTGACTTCGCTCCGCTTGCCCTTCGGAGGGGAATGGCTCTTGTCCCTTCTGAGGTCCGTCTCAGAAATGCTGCGCTTGACCATGGCCTCCTCGCCAATACGCACCGTAATCTGACACAACGGCCCTGTCCCTTTGACCTGTGACCCTCCTGATGCTGACAACTGCTTGGCAGTGGACATGTCACTCTTGCTGTGGGACCTGCGCAATTTGTGATGGGATCTGCCTGTTTCTGCATCCTGTCTGCCTCTCTGACCCTCCTCTGTGGTGTCTGAACTGTCTCTGGACCTCTTTCTATGGCTCTCTGTGCTCTCCCTTTGTTTTCTGTTTAACCTTGGAGTGGAGCTGTGAGATGTCTGACTGTCACTGGTTTCGGGGGAGGGGCTGTTCACTGAGCTTTTATCACTACCAGAGGCCACTTGGTTGCTATGGACGATGACTGAGGATGACAATGCTTTTCCATGGACAATGACGGAGGGTTTTGTGTGGCCATACGTTATCACAGAAGACACGCCCGCTTCTGTGACCCTACTGCTTTTGGGAGATTTGGTTTTGCTGCTACTGGACATTTTGAAGCTGCCTTCTCTTCTCACCTGCTCTAACTCAGGGGCATCTCTCTCGTGTTTTCTAACCTCGGGCGTGTCTGTTTGGGGGAGGGGGGCTAGCGTGGACAGGTCCCTGTGTTCTACGTCCAGAGAAACAGGGAAGCCATCGAGGAAGGCATCTGGGTCGGGCTTCATACTCTGAGGGAGGGCCCCACTAATGAGGCTCTGGAGGTCTCCGGTACCCAGGCCGCAGTCCAGGCCCAGAGACAGGGGGATGGAGTCAGTGGGGTCAGGGGGGGGTAGAAGTAGGCCATTTGGCAGGCCATCACTGTAGGTCTTATAGGGTCTCTTCTGGGAACGCATGGGGAGAAGGCGGTAGAGCTTCAGGGCATTAACTTTCTGCTTGTAGCCACCATTGGCAGTCTTCTCACTGGAGATGAGCCCAGGGTTGATGCCATGAATGGTCTTCTGGTGGGTTTTGAGGTTGTAGTAGGTAGCAAAGGCGTCCCAGCAGAAGATACACTGGTATCGGCGTTCCCCTGTGTGCCACACTTCATGCTTGGTGCGGTACTCGGCCAGGGCGAAGACCTTGTCGCAGAAGTGGCAGGGGTACTTGCGGCGCCATGAGTGCACGTTGGAGTGCCGCTTCAGGCTGGATAATGTCATATATGACCGCTCGCACACAGAGCAGAAATAGATGACATTGCCGTCTACCACCTTCACAAAATGGTTCTCATCTCCCCCCAGCAGCTCAGCGGCTGCTGCATCATCACCTTGGATTCGTGCCAGAATGCTCCGCGCCTTCTTCCCCGGCCTCGCCTTGCTGTCTATCACTCCCCCTGCTCCCACAATGACTCCCCCCTCCACCCTCACCTCGCCCTCTTCCAGCGGCTCTTCCTTGGGCTGGACAGTGAGCGAAGGAGGGCCCAGGCTGCTTGACGCCAGGGCCGGGGCCCCGCAGGCGGCCTCGTGGGACTGCAGTCTCTTGCTGTGGATGAACGCTTTGCCACAATAGCGGCAGCTGAGGGCCCGGCTGCCACGGTGCAGCCGCATGTGGACTGTCAGCGAGGAGGCCGAGCTGAAGAGCCGGTGGCACACCCCACAGATCAGCTCTGCTTTCACACCGTCACTGCCGGGGGGGAAGGAGGACGAGTGGGGGGGGTCGGTGAGAGCGTCAGAGGGGGGAGGAGGGGGAGGCGGCTGTGGAGGTGGGAGATGGAGGGTAGGCGGGTGAAGTTTCGGCCTGTGGGGGCTTCCCACCTTCACGCCTGGCCCCCCTGTCATTTTGTCCTTTCTTTCCGCGTCCCCACTCCTCTGGCCCGGATAGGCTGCGTTGCCCAGATTGAAAAGAATCTGGGCAGTTTGAGAGGGCGACACTGTGCCATTAGCCGCCCTGTGCCTCTCGTCCCACCCGTCGCCTGTATAACAGCCTCCGGTTGGCCCATTGGAGGACCTGGAGACTAACCTGTTGAACTGATTCTCTGGACTGACTTTGGGGGAACATTTCAGAGGAGGCGGGGATTTGATATCCCTCCTGGCGAGCGTGTTAACAGTCATGGGAGAAGAGGAGGAGGAGGGTGAGGAGGACGGAGAGCTGTCGTGCCTGGGGGGCTTAAAGGGTCTGTGCTTTACGTCCATGGTGGCATCCAGTTTCCACAGCGACCCCTCATCGGAACCCTTAGAGCCAGACGAGGAAGGCCGCCGCCGGTGCGGAGACGGACAAGAGGTGGAGGACGTGCGACAGTGGTTTGGGGAAGTGAGAGTGGCAGGAAGCGGGGCAGCACTGAGTGGGAAGCTGAGGGTGATTTTGGCGTTCTTGGGCCCGTCGGCCATGTCCTCCAGCCGGTCATCCAGCAGAGCCTCTGCCCGGCCTCCCTGCCTGCTTTTACCCTTCATGTCCCGCTGCTCAGCCTCCCCTCCCCCCTCCTCTGAAACAGGCCGAGCGCCTACTCCAAGTCCACAGCTGGGCTTGTACAGTCGTCCAGTCCCACTGGGGCTGCAGCGGGTAGTGTCAAAACTGTCGAGCAGGTGGGACAGTCCCAGTAGGCCGCAGGAGGAGGCCTGCGCTGGGTGAATGTCTGGAACCACCACAGTCTGCGGCGGCGGTGGCGGGGTCGATGAGAGTCTCTGGTGCACGTCAGTGTCCTCGGTTCCAATGTGCGTGAGCCTGGTGGCGCGGTGCTGCTCGCTCAGACGTGATGGAAGGAAGCCCGCATGGAGGGGGTCCCACACTTTCTCACCGGACACCATGACCAGCCAGCAAAATCTGAAAGACACAGCAGGAGCAGCGGATTAGCGTTTCACAGTAAACGCAACACAACCACAAAACTAGCATAAATGCACACATGCAATACGAAGCAAAGAACTGACGGCAATACCGAGAGCTTGCACAGTAACAGCCATGATGCTGACGGCACACTTTTTCACGGACGGCAATGAAACCAAAATGCCCCAGCAGTGCTGAGCTCCAAAAGCTCAGGCAGGAATGACAAGGGAGAGGAGGGAGAGGCTAGGGGTAAGGAATGAATCTGCGGCAGTGCTGGTTTAGATTTCAGCGTGCCACGGCCAAGCCTTCAGAAAGGCATTCCAGAGATCCATCTCTCTCTCGGCTGTGACACAACAGCCTAATTGGAAGGCGTTCAGATTTAATCAAGGTTCCCTCAGAATAGAGTGTTGACTTGCATCCATGGCCCTGCTGCACATAGAAATAGTCCTTCCTTCTCCTTCTCTCTCTGGCTTTTAGAAGACTAAAGGAAAGGGGGTGGTTCTGATCAGAGCCTTGTTAGCCATTCCTGGCAGTGGCTAGTATCTGCCGGGCATGACTCTAACCATTTATTTGTGAAGGCGAGGGAGGGAGAGAAGGGGGGGGGGCATTTGTGAGTGCGTGTGGAGAAGGGGTGTTTTGCTGCACTTTGCATCCGGTGAAATCGCAGCTAAGCTCGGGAGAAAGAGAGAGAGAGAGAGAGAGAGAGAGAGAGAGAGAGAGAGAGAGAGAGAGAGAGAGAGAGAGAGAGGATGAGCGACTGTGGATGGGCTCTTCCCATTTCTATTCTAATTCCGCCGCCATGGTGGTGGATAGACGGACCCAAATTTATTCATGCAAATGCCAGCTCCAGTTTCGCCCGCAATATGCAAGTGTTTGTTATAACTCATTTACAACGGGATCAGGTGGCGGGGTCTGCAGATTGGACATGGGGATGGAGACAGCATATTGCCACAATGATGCGACGAGGAGAAAAACCCTCAGTCATGCTTTTCTGCCTGCGTTTTTAAAGCGGCGAGCAAGCCAGGAAGGCAGGCCGCTGTAAAATTCCACAGGCAGCCCTGAACAGGCAGAAACTAGGTCAGCACTGTTATTGCAGAGGGAAGAGGAGGGAGAGCGAGAGCGAGACAGAGGGAGAGAGAGAGAGAGAGGGAGAGAGAAAGAGGGAGAGAGGGAGAAAGAGGGAAAATGAGAGTGTGTGCATGTGTGTCTGCACACGCATGTGAGCATGATAGAGAGAGAGAGAGAGAGAGGCTAAAGGAGAGAGAGAAGAGGGGAAAGAGAAAGACAGTGTGGGTAAGCCAAAGAGTGATAGAAAGGAGGGGGCTGAAACAGGAACAGTCAGACAGACAGGAGCCCAGGCAAACACACACACACGCACGCACGCACGGCACACACAACAGTGTGTGTGTGTGTGTGTGTGTGTGTGTGTGTGTGCGTGCGTGCGCACAAGCGCCTGCGCACACGCACACATGCACGCAAGCACGTACGTACGTACGTACGTACGTACGTACGTACACACGCACGCACGTACGCACACGCTTGCGCCCAAACACAAATCCACATATCCAACACGAGGCATAAACCCATACATACATACCCATGGGCAAGGCACAAACATTAACAAACTCGTTTTACATGGATAAGCCCAGTTGTAAATGTCATGCAAAATAAAGTGAATCTGAATGCAACGCACCATAGGGACAGGTGGAATGAACTACTGTCAATTTACCACAGTCAGACGATTTGAAAACAACTGTGTATATATACACATATATAATGACAATAATAATAATATCTGGAATTTATATAGGGATTTTCTACGTGTGTTTACATGTGTGTGGGGGGGGCCAGGGGAGAGGAGAGAAGGAAAAGAAAGATATACTAGTACTAACATACTGAATTAAGGTTTGTGTCCTGGATTAAATACCGGCAACAAACTATTTTACTCCACTGTGTGGCCACCTGTTTTGTATGTGCATACTGAAGTAGGCCTTTGCTGTTGCTGTCACATTTACTGAGCAGTAGACACTGTGCAGGAAATCCCTTATGTCAAGCGGCAGTCGGCGGACGCTTTGTGAGACGGCGCAAGGGCTAAAAATGTCACAATTTCATCTGCCATTTGTGTCGGGGACAGGAAAATGCGTATGACGCCCCCTCGCACTTTCTCCTCATCTGCCTGTGACGCACACAGCCTCAACGTTAGCAGAGCCTGCACAACAGACTGGCTGACCGTGACAAGCTGCCGTAAATGTGCTTTAGCGGTGTACATACACGCTATAGTGCATACAGGCAAACATGTAAAGGACACGCGTGAAAAGCATGATTATCAATCTGCAATTATCTCGCAATGGCACAGGTGTGTGGATGTGTTTGCATGTAATGTACAAGTATGCATGCATATACAACCACATGCCCCAAAACAGCCTTCCCTATCACACGCAGACACACAAATAACTTCCAAGCCTTCAAGTGGCAACTGGCAAGGACCCTAAAGCAACTTCAAAACAAAACCCTGTCCCCACGCCTGTAAGGGACAGGATGTTCTGCGCAAACAAACATGTTAGCTCGACTGACCTGTTTCCAGCGAGTGCTAGTCTGAAAAACAGATTGTAGTTGTAAAACTCTATATTAACACTTTGGAGATATGCAGAGCAAAGAAACTACCAGGATTTACATGGGTACGCTTAAAAAATACATAAACCAAACAAAAAAGTCAATTTTGGGGGGAAGTACATCTTTAAGCTTGAATCACTGCAAAACAGTACAGCAAGAACAGGTGCTCAGCTAGTGTGGGACAAATTACTAACTAGCCTCACAAAATTGGGAGAAAAAAAGGAAAGGGGGAAAAAAGTGTTATACCAAATGAAGTGGCTTACTTTTAAGTGCAGCAGTGTCCCACACAAGTATAGGCTAATGAGCAGAACATGTGTTTCTTCTGTGGTACACAGGTGAAAGTGTAATAGGTTATGATATCTTTCAACATGTAATGACTGTTAAGAAAGATAGAACTACAGAAGGACGTGCCTTGGAAGACGTCACTCTCCATGATATTGTTGAGATCTGATAACTGTTAAATAGGTCTAAATATAGTTTTTAATTGCTTGATTGTGTGTAATTATGTTATTATTACTAATTCATTTGTATATTAGCATATTATGCTACCTATTTGAAATGACTGACCAACAAACCATCAGGCGTGATCCCTTTAACTGTTTAACATCCTGCACAACCTCTAATAGTAACTACTTAAAAAGAAGGACGAGTCTGTGACCCTGTAGAGCAGAGGTTCCTAAACTTTTTGGGCTCAGGGCACCCCTATAATTTATTTTTTATCCGAGGCACCCTACATTATATTCATAATTTTCACTCCCAGCACCTTATATTTATGGCATATTTTAGTGTTGCGAGGAAAACGTTGAGATAATAGCCATTTTGGTTAGAACTGAATGAAAATAACTTTGTACTTCATGTTTAAAATGATACTAAATGTATTTTTTAAGTGTCCAAATAAATTCCAAATATTATCAAATTATCTCGCTGCACCCGTGGACTGCCATCATGGCACCTCAGGGTGCCTCGTTAGTCGTCACCCACTTTGAAAACCCCTGCACTAGTTCCCAAACACTGTTTTGGGACCCATTTGTGGTTCGCGGGCACATTTTTATGGGTCCTTTAATTTTTGGTTTCCTACATTTGGGTTTTAATTATTATTATTTCAAAACATTTTCAAAAACATTCCAAAAAAGCAAACATTTTCATGAATGAAAAATAAATTCAACTAGAAAGATGGAATTGGAAATTGCAAGTGTGGTTGCCGTAACATGAATTTCACAAATGAATTTCGTCTTACTATTTGAATTTTCCCCATTCAAGTCAATGGGGGAAATTAATTCACTAATAAATGAATGGCCATACATGGAGGATCAGACCTTGTCCCTTTTATGCCCATATATGGACATCCCTGATGTCATCAATACTCAGCCCATATCTTGGAAAGCCTATATATGTACATACTTTGTCAGTCTCATGTGGTCTATGATGTCAGACATCTATGATGTCACCCATCTCCATATTTGGGAAAGGTTTAAGATGGAATATAGTCAGACAAGTCTGGTTGCCCTGCAGAAGCAACCACACTAATAATTATTATACTAAACAATCTAAAAATCAATACATAAATTTGAAAAGAAAAAAAAGAAAATAGGAAGTAGTGAAAATAGCAGATCTACAAGCTCTCAACGCGGCACAAAACATTTATCTAACTTAAAGGGAGACATCATTGATGAGCATTTCAGCACTGTACTGATGATTATCGTAGTCTACAGAAATAACAATATGTATGATAGAACCCATATTGACAGAGGATACTCCCATCTCAGGCCTAATTCAGCCATACACTGTATTTCGCAAGTAAGCAGTGACGTGGCAGGCCGTTGCATTCTACTGTATGTACGCCATCACATCAACCTGATTCATATGTTCTGAAAGTCAAGATCCCTATTTAGCTGTACAGACAACATCACCACCACTGAGGGTAGGTGGCTAAAAACCAGGAAGTAAGTGTTGTTGCTTTCACATCCAAAGAGTGTAACTCTGTGACATTACTGGGGTAAGCTTTTCAGCCAGGGGCGTCAATTGGGTATGGCAGGGGTATGCAGCTGCCTAGCAGCTGCCATACCCTGGGTCCAGGGGGGGAAATAAAAGTTACTTTTAAATATAAATCCATGAATGTCTCTTTGTCTATCTGCGCTGGTATTATGTTGTTAAATCACAGTAAAATAACTACAAATGCAAAATTAAACAAAATGGTCACTTTAACAAGGTATTAATTACAATTATATTCTCCACACTTGTATTCTCCACATCTTGACAAAATGGTATATTCCCAGGTTCCGCAGGTCAGCATGCATTATTGTTCATTGTGGCACGTTTACTAACATGTTAAGTTTAGCTGCACTTGAACAACCGTTCCAGGCTGCAATATCCAGCCCCTTTTTTTCAGACATTGTGAAAAATAGCCGATCTACATGCTCACAACGCCTCGCAGCGCAAGGCGTTGTGAGCATGTAGATCTGCTATTTTCACGATATAACCGTGTTATACAAAATGTAATGCCTCTTTTTCATGAGGACTCCCATCTTTGCCATACCCTAGCTTTTGCTGAACCGACGCCACTGTTTTCAGCTAAATTTCAGCAACATAACAGAGACATACAGAAGGCTGCTCAATGGTATGGCCATAAATGGTATACCCCTACAATAAATATTAGACAATAATGATGGTGGCAGTTGTTTTTTGTAGATGCTTTAGCTTAGGCCCTGGACCTTGGGACAGTTATCGAGCCATTCGCTTATTCCACACAGTACACTTCTACCCATAGATGTGGACTTTTATTACAACCCTGGCAGAGTGTCACAAATAGAGCTCAGGAATCAGATGGTGGGGTGCCCGCTGGTCCAGGCGCATACCACTTAAGCATTGCCACATTAGACATGGAAGCCTGGCGGCGTCGCCGGTTCGATTCCCAATGCGTACGACCTTTGCCGTGCGTCACTCCTCATCTCCCCCCCCCCCCCATTTCCTGTCAGTCTACTGTCCTATCAACAAAGGCAAAAAAGCCCAAAAACAAACCTTAAAAAAAAAAGGAATCGGGTGGTGTTGAGATCAAATGCAAAACAATACTAGCCAAAACTGTGTGCTAAACTTACGTTTAGTATAAAATAGCCTGATTAATTCGTTTTCTTTCTAACTACAGTATTCTTAAGAGACTGAAGGCCTGTCCATAGTATCTCCGAAATGTTCGGTGAGTTGAACTTTCCGACGTGCAAATTTCTCATTCTAAAGCTTTTCAGAAGTCGCGAGTGATTTTGAAGTCGAACCAGACCTTTAGTTTTGACCGAAAAGGGCGGTCAAAGTATGGATGGACAGGCCTTAATTGCTACAGCTGACATCTTTAATGCCACAAAGGTGCAATCAAAGTTTCTGCAATGTCTCAACATGTACAGTACATCAATAACTATGCTTTCATGTTATTTTGATGAAACGAATCGTGACCAATGTTTCTGATTGCTTCGACACTGTAACTGTATGTCAAGCTGTGATATACGGGCATTATGCGAGTGTTTGGCACTGGGAGGAGGGGTGTGAGGGGTCGGGAGGGAGGGAGTGCCTGCAAGGCGGAATGCGGGGGGCCTCGGTGTTCCAGCCGGCAAGCCAGCGGCAGGGAGCATGTGGAAAGAGGAAGGTGTCGGTTGGGCTTTCTCCCCAGCGAGGGCCGGCCAGAGGGGCCCAGCCATTAGAGCAGCAGTTGGTCTGTGAGGGGGGGGATGCGTGCATGTGTGGGAGTGTGGGAGGGGTGTTGTTAGCAAGAAGGGGTACTGAACTCTCCACAACCCCCCGGCCAAGAGAGCATGGTGGAGCCAGCCAGATGGGATAGAGGGTGGGAGAGAGAAATGGAGGAGAGGGAGGAGAAGGGAAGCTGGTAGGGGTTGGGGAGTGGTTGAGATTGTTGTATAAGTTGTGGAGGTGGCGGCTGTAGGCGGTAGAGGTGACTTCAAAAGCATCTCCTCCATGTTCAAGTTTCCTTGTATTTCAGGTCCCATGCAGCATGTCTGCGATTCCCCCTTCCACCCCCCTCTCCCTCCCTAAGTGTAAACTGTGGTACCGTGGTGATTTTGCATGCCACTCCACGCGCCGGCGAGCCAGCCCGTGTCTAAAGCGGCATACTCTCCATGGTCTGTTAGCTCCCAACCCAGCACATAATTCCCGTAATTCTGCCCCCCGTAACAGAATCATGGGAAGCATTAGCAGAAAGCAAGACCGAAAAAGTACCCCAGGAGAGAGGTAACACAACACCAATGACCTCTTTGAGGTAATTTCCCCAAAATCATTTTCAATTTCGCGCACAGTCCCTTCTTGAAGGTGCAGTGAAAGGCTCTTTGGAAGTTTTCGGTGTAAAACAACTGAGGGCTGTTTGTGAGCTTAATCGGAGTTACGTTCCTACGGTCAGCATATCTGCTGTCAGGATGGCGGTTTAGGCCGCACCAGTTTCCACTCAGCTAGAGCACAGTAGCATGTCAAGTTCACAACACCCCCCCCAAAACAACGGCAAACCCCTGTACATCCACCATTTGTAGTGGAACAGTGACTCTGATTCTGAAAAACAAAATGTGCACAGTTTAAATGAAGCTATTAAACATGCCATACCCTCCATGAGTACAGTGCACCAGTAGTTGTGTGTAAATAGGCCACACAGAGAACACCTAACATTGTTTGCCATGCTGTGTGGCCAAAACACACGTCTGGTTTCAAAAGGCCACACTTCCAAAGGTGTGACATCACTAAGCAGACCAGCAACCACACCACCACCACGTCAGAGGTCAGATGGTGGACCTGACCTCTGACCCCTAAAGCCCCAGTGGCATTGTGGGTCACATTTTCCATACAGTGCAGTGCAGGGGCTTGGGTCGGCATCCATGGAGACCAGGAATGTGGAAGAGTTGGCTGCATAGTTGGCTGTTTTGAGGAAAAAAAGAGAAAGGAAAAAAGAAAGGAAAAAAGGAGGGAGAGAGCAGCAACAACGGTGACTGGTGACATCAAAATGCCCTCTGTGCGAGAGATGGCCACTCCACAACAAACTGCCAGGCCACACTGTAACATGGACGACTGTTTTGCCACGGCACCATAGAGATGAGGAAGGGGATGGATCAGTAGAATTGCAGATGTTTACCGTAACCCGCATACATGCTTTTTTTTCCCTCCTCAGAACTATTCCTCTCTCCAGTGTTGTTAGTAAGTTGATGGACAGAGAGGGAGGAGATCGGCCCGCCACAGTAACACGGCAAAGACAAGGTTTCCCTCAACAACAAAGCCCACGTCATGTTAAAACGCCTGTTCTGACGTGTGCTGGCTACCCCCCTAAACGTCACCCCCCCCCCCCCCCCCATCCTCCCCCTCCCCTCTGTCCTGGCTGATTCACAGGGACGCAAGAGCCGTCTCTAAATTAAAAGTTTCATCACAATCTCGAAACGAGTCATCGCTCCTGAAAAAGAACTGCGTGGTGCGCCAGCGAGGGGAGGATGAGGGAGACAAGGCCTCTTTTTGGCTCCATACACAGGACACACTGACACACAGGACAAACTGCACAAACACACACATAAACACACACTCACATATACACAAACACACACTGCACACGGCCATGCATAACTACGCACACCCCCTGAGCACTCACACCCAGGACATGCACATTACATAAAAACCCTCATTTTCTCCTCACATGCGAAAACAACAACCGCAGCAATGGAGTGAGTGGCAAAAACAAGCAGGAAAACAACAGCATTCAGCCTCTCGTCCCCTCATTCCCCCCTCTATCTCGCTCTCTCTCTCAGGAAGGCAAGCACACAAGAGAACGTACCTCGGAAAACCTCCTGCTGCATCTCTGCTGCGATGTGTTCTCTCCCTCTCCCCTCACACTCCCTCTCTCTCTCTCTCTCTTGCTCGCACGCACTCTCTCTCTCTCCCTCCCTCCCTCCCTCTCGCTCTGCCTCGGTCTGTGTATGCGCGCGTCTGACTGCGCGTGGCTGCGTGTATGAGGGAGAGAGCACAGGGAGAGGCAGGCACACACACTCACACACACACAGGCAGCAGTGTGTGAAGACAGAGGGCAGGAGCGATTCTCACACTCTGACTCCCTCGCCCGCTCACTCCCCCTTTCTCGCTTTAACTCTGTCTCTGTTCTCTCTCTTGCTCTTTCGCCTGGACTCTTCTCACTCCAGTTGTGTCTCTGACACACGGTTCTTAGTGTTTTTGCCCTTTTTCCAGCAAGTGAATCCCCCTCGAATCCAATCTTCTTTTTATTTGGAAGTGTTGTTCTCCACACACACGCACGCACACACACACGCACGCACGCCCGCACGCACGCACGCACGCACGCACGCACGCACGCACACACTCACACACTACTTTATATACACAAAGCCCAGCGATAGGGAGAGGGAGGGAGAGAGAGGCAGAGGGAGACAGAGTGGGAGAGCGAGCAAGAGGACGCCATTTAAGCAGTTTGTTACGAGCACTGCAAGTCCCCAAAATGGCTGAAAACAAACAGGAGCCGTGCCAACTACGAGAAAAAAAACCTGGGCACAAGGACAGACAGACAGACCATGGAGTGAGAGCAAGGGAGCGAGTAGGTGAGGGACTGTGTGCGTTGTGCGCGTGCACGCGAGAGAGAATGGACAAACTGACAACGGGCAAATGGCGGATGGAAGTGCTCTGTGCGAGAAGAACGCGAGTTGAAATAAAAAGGCCGATGATTAGAGGGAGAGAAAGAGAGACAGGGACAGATAGGGGGAAGACAGAGACAGTGAGATAAAGTGGGACAGGCAGAGACAGACTTGGATTTCTTTATGGCCTTAGTTTAAAGGGTTCAGGTTTAACATGGAGATATGGCAACAAACAAGTCACGGTGTGTTTTAGGACACCGGGGCTTATGTGCATGTGCACACGTAGTGTACATTTGTGCACGTGACCCTTTAGCCAAACTCTGGCTTTATACCTTTTCGCTGACAGGCACCTGTTTGATTTTGCTGTTACTCAACCGTTCTCTCCCTCCCACTGACCACCACACTATCCCACCACCTTGACCTCTCGGTGTCGCGCTGCACAATGATAGGTTATGCGTAAACATTACCGTAGCACACACACATTCCTTCTGGTTCGTACACAACGGCAAACGCTCGCGCTAAGCAACTTTCAAATGAACTTTCCTCATACTTTGCCCCTGAATAGCTGGTCTCTACCACGCGCGTCATGGTAAATGGAAATTCCGCATACTTCTCCTCTCTCGGCTGCCATGCGCCACTCAACTGCCTCAGACTGAGATGGGGAGGGGGGGTATTCTCTCAGCCAGAAAAAAATTACAGAGAGAGTATGGGGTGGGGTGGTCGGGGTGGCGGGGCAAAAGAATGTTCTAGAGCCGCTATCCCGCAACACCATCACACTTCCCCACTGTCCTTTAAGCAGGACTGCTGCACAACTAGCCCCCCACCCCACCCCACCACACCACACCTCTCCTTCTCCCACCCATACCCACCAACTGAACCTTGACGCCAGCACCCCACCCTCTCCTCCCCCTGCCCTCTCTCTCTCTCTCATTGTATGCTGCCACACTTGTCTCCATGGGAACTGCTCTGGGATTGGATAGTTCCTGTGACCTCTCAGGCTCTTAGAGTTGGAGCTGGAGTTAGAGGACCCCCAACGTACTCTTTCACGTTTTCACAGCATGTTGGTGTGTGTATGTGTTCTATATGTATGTATGTATGTAAGTATTGTATGTATGTATCTACAATAGTGTGTGTGTGTGTGTGTGTGTGTGTGTGTGTGTGTGTGTGTGTGTGTGTGTGTGTGTGTGTGTGTGTGTGTGTGTGTGTGTGTATATAGTGTGTGTATAGTATACTATGCTCGGGTAGGCATGTTACAATGATCAAGAGTGGTTCTCTGAGATTAAATAATTTTTTTTTACCCATGGTCCATTTTTACACTCTCAGAATAAAGACTAACAGATGATTTCACTGTGTGCACACGTGCGTTCATTCGTTCGAGCGTGTGTGTGTGCGAGAAAGACAGAGGGTGGGAGAGAGAAATTGTGTGTGAAGCAGATTGCCCGTTGGCAAAGACAATAGTGTGTGTGTGTGTGTGTGTGTGTGTGTGTGTGTGTGTGTGTGTGTGTGTGTGTGTGTGTGTTCCAGGAGTGCGGCCGTCCGCTCCACACATGTGTGCTAGCATTGTCCCGTGGCTGAAGCCAGCCACTAACTCCTCTGTATTCAGAGGCAGCCCCCGTCGTCCAGCCGTCTCTATTCATGGGCCTTTGCCCGAACGTGATCATAGCTTTTCATGCTGTGCTACCAAGCGACACACATCTGAATGCACAAAGATGGCAGAGCTAAGGGAGCCATCTTGGTGGAAAATGTAAGCCATAAACAGCACCGTGCAACACTTAACCCTTATCTACGAAAAAAATAAATTAAAAAAAACATCACTCTTTCAAAAAGAATGGTCTGTGGGACACTTCTACCCACTTCAGCCCCATTTCAAAAATAGCGAAAGCGACATTTCGTGAACATGTAGAACTCTCTCTGCTATTTTAAAAATAAATATTTGAAAAGCTTTTCACCTACAATATAATGGCAAGCGCAAAACACTGAGGGACACCAGGTTGAAAGTGGTTAAAGGGATACTTCAAAAAACCTTTTGATAATTATTTAAACAAATAAAAAAGTAATTGAAAAATCAAACCTCGGTTCGAAGTGAAGCGGTGAATTTTTATTCTATGTGTTCTAGAGCTTTGAAATCTGTGTTCTAGATCTATACATTCTGTGTTCTAGATCTATACTTTCCATGTGCTATACTTTTATGAATTCTGAATGAATGAATGAATGATTTTGTCTGGAGGGCCAAATTGTCATGTGAAGCTTGACCAATCCTCAATTATGCATGCATGGGACATGTACGGGACAGACATTCTCACTCCTTGAGAATCTATGGGAATCCTCAAAAAAACAGGTACGGGACAGACAAAGCCACTCCTTGGAAGCGGCTTTCACCGCTTCAGAAAAAAAAAAAAAAAAAAAACACGGCCAACTCACGTACTAGGAGGGTAGTATGAGTTACCAGAACCAAGGACGGGTGATTTCGATGATCTATCACGGTTAAAATGGAGTTTGAAGTTACAATGGGTTCGTATAGGAAGGGGGTGTGTCTGATAAAATGAATATCAAATATCTAAACAGGGGTTGACACTAAGGTATCAGAAGCACTTGCCCGTCTGACAAGTACAGGTCATGTACTTAAAATGCATTATTATCTGCCTACAACACTATATATTTTTGTTAGGCCTATCCACAACTTTCCAACATCCCATCATGCATTGCGCAGAATTTGTATGGAGCTTCCGGCGCCGCAGTCGAGTGTGATCTACAAGCTCACAACGGTTGCATCTGCGACGCGAGCTTGTATGTCTGCTGTTAACCAGAAGTGTGGTGCAAAGAATTCTCCAGTAAATTCCCGCGGAAAGAGGTGGAAAGCTCATAAATACTAATAATGTTTCATAACAGTAATCCTAACACATTATAAAGCATTTTATAATGACTTATAAGGTCACATACTGTAAGGCTACTGTAATCTCCTTATAACACTATAAATTAAAGGTACTGTATAAGCACCCATAAGTACTAAATGCAATCTAAACACATTATAAAGCCTTTTATAATGACATATAATGTCAAGTATCATAATACTTCATAATTACAGGTCACTCACAGATCTTTTCTTTTGGCCAGTACTATGTAATAATAAGAGTTGTAATACATTAAAATATTTTTAATGCATTATAATGAAATTGCATGTTGGCTGCTAGTCCACTCTCGCCTCGCATAATGAAATTATAAGTTACGATAAATGGTCATTGAGTGTTTTATTATAAGTGTGGAAAAATATCATTAAATCTATGCAAGAACTTCACCTTAACCTTATGCCCATACATGGAGATCCCTGTCTGTAGAACCAGCCACACAGATATGGGCTGTCTTGGCCATCTGTCTTGGCCATATATGGATTCTGTTAGTGTGGTATGTGGCCGATGTGGCCTCCATATATGGGCATTCCCATATGAAGTCCAGTTAGATATGGTTAGATATATTGATGACATCAGGGAACTCCATATATGGGCATAAAAGGGAATCTGTTAGTGTGCCATCACAGTGAAGCCAGAGCATGATGTCAGAGCGGCAAACCCATTCTGTTAAGAGTGGTTCCCCTGACATCACAGCAAACCCATAGACCTGTGATGTCACAGTGATGTGTCAGGGGTACCACAGTGTCAGGTGTGACCTACAGAGATATGCGGAACGTGGACAAGATGTGCCGGTTTTCATAGTTAACTGCGACCTATCGCAATAAAATGCTTTATAATATGTAACTTATTGTCATAAAGGAGTATTTATTCATTCTTAATTAATTACAGTGTTTTTACAAGTAGATTATAATGCATTATAAACACGGATGCATAGGAAGTGTTACCACTCAAATCTTTGACAGGCTATATTGTTCTATATAGCCTATGTAGGTGTCTACAACAGATTAAAATGTTCAGGTATGCCAAAGCCTTCTAATGTCACATTAACTAATATTTTGAACACTAACACATTTTTCATTGGGAAACATGCAATTGTCTAATGACTCGGCGGTTGACAATGTCACACTGTTTTTGTGTCATTACTACATTTTGAGCTACTGTTACATACCACAACCCTGCTTTGTTTTATTTGCCGCAAGCTAAGATGAGCACTGATGAGAACATAATGTCTAAGGCTGACGATGAGGAAAAAGCGCAAACGTTGGTTTTGTTTTTTCAGTTCCCAGAACTGGCCCCTAGGCTAAGCAGTTTTAGTGGGGCTGTAAAGAATACAAGAAATTGTAAGTTTTTATATTGTACCTAAGGCAGAACTGTTATAGATCACCACATAATACTGACTGCAGGCAAAGGCCTTGATTATGTGGTCTAAAATCATTGATTATGCGGGCAAAAATCCTTGATTTTGTGAGGATATATGCAGGTTTTTATGTGGTGAAATTGCGGAAAGTTGAAAAATATGTGAAAAGTTGTGAATTGTGCGAAATATTCGAAAGGATGCGAAATATGCAGGGGTTTATGTGATTTTTATGCTGTGAAATATACGGTAGTTCCGAAATATATGGGCGGAAATATGCGATAATACTTACATCTTTATTAATCGCTAATGTATTCATCCATTATTTCCTGAACATTTTACATTCTGTTTATTTTACATTTCTGAAACAATGTAAGACCCTGTTTTGACTCTTCTCTCCACAAGCTACAGTATTGCCAAACCAGGAATGTGCTCAAAATATTGAATATAGGGATGTGTCAGTGCCCTGTATTGCAATATTTTGATTATTATTTTATTTTTTATGTTTTCTTTTGTTTTAATCAATTGCAGTGACGTCAATACGTGCGCGTCACGCGTCTCTGACGCATTCACGTTGCCTAAAGACGCATTCACGTCAGTGTCCTTGGGTCCCATGGACGCATCCACGTTAAAATAATTTACCACGTCGCGAAAAAAATATATTTTAAAAAGTCCAGACGCCACCATTGTTCATGGGTGAAGGCATGCTACTTAATGCTATGTTAACACAAATGAAATCCGCGTAGAAGGTCTTAAAACAGACGATAGAACTAACGACAGTGCGTTCTATCGTCCACCGATGCCATTTTGGGCGACCGTAGATGGTCACAGAATTCAATGGGTGCCTGAGTTTTAGCGTAGCACCGGGCCGCTCTCTGACCATAGTGGCACAGCATGTTTGGTGATACACCGAAAAGGGTTCCCCCACAGAACGTGTGCAAGGCACAGCGCTGAAATATGACGTCTCTACACTGCAGCGACACAACAAGCAAGCAACACTTTATGCAGCTGCACCCATCAGAACTTGCATCAAAGCCCTGATAATATTTATAATAAATAATTGCTCTTCCTTGCGTTAGCATGGAGTCTGTTCTTTAGAGACTAGAAGCGGAGTTTTACAGAGTCCATGGAACGTAGTGGGGGCGCTCAGGCTAGCGCACCCCAGGCTAGTGTAGCTAAGGCTAGTGTTAGTGTATTATATGTGGAGCAGTGTCTGCCTCGCTCTCTCCCCGACCGCGTCCACAGTGGTGTCGCATTAACGTGTATTTTGCGATCATCGCACACGACGGCGACGCTGCCATTAACAAGCGAGCTTTTCGTGTCAAGCATGCATGCAGAGGCAGGAGGTAAACAAAAGCATCCAGTCCATAGAGTTGATACAGTCAGGCAAGTCAACGCGCATTCGCGCACTGCTATGACGCATTGACGCTCGCATCAGCCCGTTCCAGCAGTGTTTCTCAATCAGTAGTCCGCGGACCTGACTAGCGCCGCATGCATGTTAATGCACAACACAGGCATGCACTCGTCTCCGACACACACACACACACACACACACACACACACACACACACACACACACACACACACACACACACACACACACACACACACACACACACACACACACACACACACACACACACACGGTCCTCTCACATATGGAAAACATTAACGCTTATAACGTTTTGAACGATTAAAACCTTTTTTGGGGGAAAAACTTTTGAAAAATAAAGAAAATATATGTTTTTATTTTTCGATAAAATAATCTTACAATTCCAAATTGTAAGATTTGGAATTGTGGTTAATTTCTTTCATACACATTTCTACGTAACATGAACATAACCATATAATAACCAATTCAAGTTAAATGCTGCACTTTGTCAAAAATGACATGACGCGTTGAATTTTTGTGGGACCCATAAAATATCCCTGGGACTCATCCGAAAGACCCCTCTTGGGTCCCAGGACTCATTACATTAAAAACCTATTAACATCACTGCAATTGTCTTCATTTGTATTGCTGAGCCCTACAGTAATACATTTTGCAATGCAAAGGGATAAAGTAGTGAGAGCCGAGGAGAGCGGCAGCAACATTTTGATCGTGTGTGTCATATAGGCAAGAATATTGTATCGTGAGCTACCTGCCAAAGTGCCAATACCCAACCCTATACCAAATTATGAACAATATTCTAGCCCAGCAGTAGGACTCCCTTTGTAGGTTGGTCATTCTGTCCATTCACCACAGTACAATACAACATACAGTACAATACTGTATTTCAGAAACTATTGTCTGGATTGACAAGGAATCGCATGTGCACCTTTATGTACCCTAGATGGTGGTCCATTGGTCACTACTGACCCCAAAGCCTTTTTTCTAATGCCACCATTGGCCACAATTTCCACTTCCACACATTTTACTCAACGATCAACAATTACTGGCTGGATTGCTATGGACCTTCCTGTGCACTTTCATGCTCAAGAGGATGGCCCCTACTGACTTTGGTGACCCAATGGTCTTTCCTCTAGTGTCATCATTAGACCAAAATTTCCACTTTGCACACACAATATCCCAAAGTGTAATGAGCACATTGCCATGAAACTCGCTGAGCGCATGCATGCTCCCTGGAGGATGATCCCTAATGATTTTGGTTACTCAGTGTCCTTCCCTTTAGTGCCACTCTTAAGCCAAACTTACCACTCAAAATAAAATAGGGAATATCACAGCACCATGTTAGATTAATTGGACAAAAAGATCTATATTGGCAGCCATCTTTGTGTATTGTAATCTAAATGGCTAATGTAGCAAGCTACACTGCTTGGTATGGTAAATATCAATGTAGTAGTGCTTATTTGTTTCAGATCTTTTAGCCCCAAATTCCCAATTGAAAACCGATGTTTCACCATGCACATTTGTTAATTGACCTATTTCTAAATCACGGTAGTTCAGAGTGTTTGACTCCAATAACTTTGCGACTGAGGTCACACAATTCATTTTGTGGGGGCTTTCACAAAGTTGTTCCATTCAGTACTGTCCTAGTCTCGCATTGCCAGACTATCAGAGATCTCCTCCTACTGATATGTCTGGGGAAATCTAAATTCACTGAATGGGCTTATAGAAACCCATCAGTTAATATTCCTACGCCCACTGCTTTAAAACCCCAATTCTGATACCATCCCATATGAGGGACCAAATCTCTGCATTGGTTCGAATCTGCAAATCTGTTATCTTTAACATTTCTTACATTATTTCCAGTTTTAGTCATTCACTGAAATTACAGTAGATGTCACCAGACTAATCTGTAGGTGGAGAAGGAGATCTCTGATCGTCTGGCTATGCAAGACTAGACTACTCTACTACTTTATCTATTGGCTGCATGTTGAAAGGTCAGAGGCTGGTATAGGTCAATAGTCAAAGATACATTTGGGTGAAGAATCATAGGAGAGAGGAGACAGAGAGTAGAGGTGTGATGTTCACCAAGACCAGTGTTGGGAAAGTTAATGAAAAATAGTAACTAGTTACCATTACTAGTTAGTTAATTTCAAAAGTAACTCAGTTACTTTACTGATTACTCACACCAAAAAGTAATGCGTTACTGTGAAAAGTAACTTTTTAGTTACTTTTTAGTTTTTATTTTAGTAGCTAATTTATAGTAATGACCTTATAGCCTGGTTAAACTTTATAGCTTGTAACTCAAAAGAGAAATTAGACATTTGCCCGTGACCCAAACTAGTGAAAACAGCAGATCTACAAGCTCACAACGCATCGCTTTGTGCTGCGTTGTGAGCTTGTAGATCAGCTATTTTCACTATTTCTTAAATATTTGTGTTCTAATTTATGGAATTTCTTCGATTTTATTTATAATGTATTCATGGAATTGCTTACAAAATAACTTTGACCTTTATTATTAATTTGCAAGCAATGTAGGCTACAAAAAAAACATATTTTCCATTTATGAAATAATGACCACAGGAAGTTTATAAGCTTTCTTTCTCTAACAACAATATCATGGTTTGATACTTTGATGAGCCTCAATTAAATAGACCCGACAACAGATTTGACCGCGAGTCGGGACCGTAGAGTTATATAATTATAATACTGTAGGTCGACTGGACGCATGGATTTACAAGACGTTGTCAATCATCTCATCAATAACGCACAGCTGTCCACCGTACGCAGTGGACGGGAAAGGTCAGCTATACTGTAAGTGATCGCATTCTATCATATTGTACCTAGTGCGGGCTATCTGTTGTCACGTTTGCAGTCTGTATGTCTGCACTAGTCTGTTGGTAAAGCACAAACATGCCCAGTGCGCACCACAGCGCACATCACCGCGGCTCTGTCAGGCATTTCGTGTCTCTGTCTCCCCTCTCCTCTGTCTGCTTGTGAGTGACAGAGGAAGATTCAGCTCAGCTCTAGATGCATAAAATAACGCAAAAGAACAGAGGAACGCACCGTGTAGTAACGGTAACTGAGTTACTCAATTTAAAAAAGAACGTGTTAGAGTACTCGTTCCTGAAAAAAGTAATTAGTTACCAGTAATTAGTTTTGTAACACGTTAGTCCCAACACTGACCAAGACACCAGAGCGTAGCAAGCAAGCACGCACCAACTCTCCATGTATGTCAATGGCAATTTCTGCCTATGCATGTGCTGTGTGAAGTGCCCGTTAGGCCGATTTCCACTTAGGTGTAAGGAGCGGCATTGACTCTAGGGGCTGCTTTCATGGCTTTTAGAGCAAACATCTCTACCAAAAAAAATAATAATAATTAGATACGTAAAGGATGGAGGGGGGGATGTGGAGCTTGAGCAAAAAGTGAATAGTGACCTGACATGTAGAGTCTACAATACATTAGAGTCTACAGTGTAGACTCTATGACAATTGATAATGAATCGAATATAAGCAACAAAGACGCAGAATAATCTCAGAGAAGCGATGATGAATACTGACCTGGCTATCTGAGTCAGACTGACATCAAGGAAGTTCCAGAAGATTGTGCATCAGATGTCTTAAAGGTGAGCTGCCTCACAACGATGACACCCAATGTCCTATTGCCAGCCTACAGAAAAGCAGAAGAAATGGCTGACATGAGCATTTTATTTTACAAATGGATATTACAGAGCATGTGTTAAAACCATCTTGCACATTATGGTGAGAACATTTTCAATGTATATTGAACATATGTGCACAATGCGTGCACAAACATACACATGCGCGTACTACCGTGGTCAGCTGTCCAACCACTTATACTTAGTGACCGGGGTCCCCCAGGGCTCTATACTTGATCCCTTCCCGTTTCCCTCTGCTCAAATCTCTTCATCAAAAAGAGCTGATCTGAACAGCTGCAACACATCGACACATGCTTGTAGATCTGCTATTTTCAAAATGTCACCCCAGAATAAGGATGCTAGTGTTCACGTGGTTAAACTGGCGTGATGGAAAGTGCAGAGCGTGTCACAGGACTAGGGCATAGGGTGGATCCCTCAGAGTATCAGATGACGGAAGTGGGGTTTCAGCACGAAGCGGCTGCTAAGTGATTCATATCCCAGAGGCCAGCGAATCAGGCCATGACCAGCATACTTGTATGAGCACAGCAGTGAGCAGGCCTAAGATAGTGCCGAGTCACTGTAACACTTTCAGTGCAAACAGGAATGCTAAAGTGCACAATAAAAGTGTGTACGGTACACACAGGTAGGAAGTACTAGATCAATTTGGTGATGTTTGCTCTAAAAGCAACCACCGGTATAAAGTCAAATGTGCAAAAGGACACATAGAAGGGAAGGAGAGAGGAAGCGAAGGTTAGGGAGAGCGGCTGTTGCCAAAGGAGACTGGAAAGGATAGGTGGAAAATCATCTGGGAGGGGTGCCTGATATGGTTCGGGGTGGGTGAGGTGGGGGCGCAGGGCTGGAGGGAGGGAGCGAGGCTGGTTTTTCCACTGCCAGAGAGAACGGCTAAATCAAATTAATTAGCTTCTTCATCTCCAGGCAGCTACTCAGGCATGCCATACTGGCGAAGAGAGAGATGGAGGGGGGGGGGGGGGGGGGGGGGGGGGAAGGAGCCTGTATGCATAAGAGAATAAGAGTGAGTTCAGAAGGAGCGGCAGGGGTGTGCTGCGGGCTGGGGGGTGCATAATTCTTGTTGTTTTGCAAGGGCCGGTCCTGTGCTGTGTAATGAGGAGGAGGAGGAAGTGGCTGCTGCTTGTTGACTGACGATGAGTGCTGCCGCGTTTCGGGGCTGTGGTACTTCCTGTTTCTAGACAGCATGTATTTTGAGGCCACTGTACATATCCCATCTCTTCCATACGCGTCTTTAAATAGCATCTGCACCTCAATTTGAATCTTCAGTGGGGGTGGCGGAGCGGGATGGGTGGTTACTTGAGAGGGAAACCAAAAAGGTAGAGTGCACGAAAGAAACAGGGAGAGGAGATAGTGGAGGATCATGAAATCAGCCATCAAAAAGAGTAAAGAACTGCACTGTTAACTTGGTGTTGATACAGAAGGAAAAGAGGCAGCTAAAAAAAAGTGAGGCAGATGGTCAGAGGCAGTGGCACGGTGCCAGAGGGAACACAACGGCGGTACAGCAAAGAAACGCAAGAGAAGAAAAGAGGAACAAGAGGAAAAACTGCTGCGAAAGGCCTTAGGGATGAGGAGAGTCGTGCATAGTCTGCAGGACAGCATGTGGCCGTCTCTACGTCTTAGCATGCGTGAGAGCGGGAAGGAGGCAAAATGGAGTGAGGGAAGTGGGAAGATGGTACAGAGTGAGAGAGAGGGGGTCAAAATGAAAAGAAGGCTGTAGTGAAATGGAGAGGTTCAGAGCATTGGGGAGATTGAGGGGAGGGAGAACCAGTAAACATGTGACAGCAAGGGAGAACTGTGGAGGGGAACAGATGAGAAAAATACCATGCGGTGCGGTGTGGTAATTTGCAAACGGTTTTCAAAGGGGGAAAAAAATCTTTGAAAAGTGCTGAAAAGGAACCCTGACAAAGTAATGCAATAAGGCTAGTGAGCAGAAGTACCAACAGGGCAGGAGTGAAAGAAAGACAAATGCCTCGGGGAAGAGAGATGTGGAGAACTTGATGCTGCATCGCCACCCAGGCCTGGCCTAGCTCCACTGTCTGTGAGAGCTAATTGCAACACAACACAGGTTATAGAACAATTAATTTATCACCCAGATAGTTCCTGGAGGACACTGCAATAGCCTTTCAAAATGTAGAACCCCCCCGAATCCCTCCGCGTCTAGATTAGCTTGTATATCAGTTACGTTTTTGCACAGAATACGGATGCTGGGGTTTAAATGGCTAATAATTTAAAAATTCCAAGCAAAGAAAGCTGGTGTGTTCTCTGGGAAAGCTAATATTGGCAAATGACTGATCAAAGTCGACCACAACAAAGTTTTGCAAAATTATCCATGAACTTGCTGTAAATGGTTGTTAGCATGATACAGACGCTGGAGTAATAGGATGACAACTAGATTATGAAAGGAAGGATAAAAAAATGGACACTCTTGGCAGGGGCTTGCTGACACATCCAAAACAAACACTAGAGGAACAGGACATTCCCTCTGCAGGCAGAAAGGGCTGGCCTGTTCCAGTGGAGGAGCTCACCCGCACGTCCCCCATTTTTGGAGCTGTGTGCAGCTCCCTATACGTGGCTGTGTGGGTCTGTCTGTGTGTGTGTCTGTGTGTGTGTGTGTGTGTATGTAGCCTGACTTCGGCGCGTAACTAGTGCCGCACCATTTACGCCACTCGCGCAATATATACATCAAAATGTGCGGCTCGGCCGGGAATGGTGTTCTATTACCTTTCGTTCCGATCCGCTTTACCATGCCGACGTAATCGGCAAAAAACGACGCTTAATTGTCCCCATTGACTTATAATGGGACAATGCAAGAAATCACTTTCAAGTATTTTTCTCTCGTAAACCATAGGAGCTACAGTTTCAAACCTCGGAGAGGAGATTCATAATGATTTTAAGAATGAATCGAAAAATAATTACATCACTCGGCCTCATGGTGGCGCTATAACGGCCCACTTTACGTTTTGCCCCGTAACTCTTGAACCGTAGATCGGAAAATTAAAATTCTTTTTTCCCTGGATTCCTTGGGTCAAGACGCATCTCCCCATATAGGCCACGCCCATTTGCGCCAGGATAGATTTTCCGCCATCTTGAATTTTCTCCAAAACACACTTTTTGCTCCTTTTCCTACATATTTTCTTCAAATGTCACAAAAATCGGTACACACACACACACACACACACACACACACACACACACACACACACACACACACACACACACACACACACACACACACACACACACACACACACACACACACACACACACACACACACACACACACACACACACACACACACACACACACACACGATTTTTCATTACTAAACAACAACCAGGCACATAACTAAGAGAATTTGTGTTATTTCAATGGTGGTGGACAGTTCAGTGAAATTTGCTAGTCGAGGCTTTCTTTGTCATTATCAAAAGACAAATATTGGCATTGCTGCCGAGAGTAAATATGGACTTTTAATGGTAGAAAGAAGGTAACAATCATTTTGTTGGTTATACCTGTAAGTAAAAGTCCACGATTTCCATCATGCCACCAGTGGAGTCGATGGTGTCACAGGTGGCTGTTTCTCTCTCCTTTCAAACTTTGCGAAATAACTGTTTACATATTCACTGGCTGACTTGTCTGAGGAAGCAAAAGGAAAAGCTATTTTTTTAATCAGTTTTTGCTTTAACAACAGGGCTTGAGTTGAAGGTACAATACAACTATCTGACTATCATAACGCTCCATTACAAATGAATTACATAAGTCTAAAGAGCTACTAGGTTTTCCTATAATAAGTCAATTTTGGAAACAGGCCTGTCCTCCCTTCCCTGCTAAGCGCCTGCCTGTCTTCCTGGCCTGCCTCTTTTATTATTGTGCTATACAGCCCCGCCTCTTCTGAAAACAAGCTCACTGACATCACCAGACAACAGCTCCCCCTGGATAAGTGAATCTTCGCCAGGCTTCACCTCCATGCAGGAAACAAAATCCTCTAAAAAACAAGTAATACACAAGCAGCACCACTAGAGAAATTATAACAGGTAAAACAGCCTTGAGGGTGGCTGTTATTAATGGTTGTAAAGAAAGTGAGAGGTCTATTATTACAACGCTGCACTGTATAATATTACCATAAGACTTAGTTATTCCTGATGGCGCCAGCTTATAATGTACCAAATACAAACATCAACCTCTGCTTGGTAGGAACCATTGAATGGCAAAGATTGAATATTCATGACTTGGCAGCATTGATGACTCAGATGCATGGTATCTTCAAATATGCACATTGCCTGCCTGTTATATGCATTCATTTGTTTACAATGGTATATTAAATCCAGGTGCAGGTAAAAAACTGACCGATTCGGTGTCAATGGTAGTCACTGACCTTTTATCCCCTTCTTTATTATCTTTAATTTGACATTGTACAAATCTATTTTAATTCAGAAAAAAAAAAAAAAAAAAACATTACCTGATAAAGCATTTGCTGACCCAATGTCTTGTACGGGCAGCCATGAAGTATACTTGTATGAATTTCTGTCAAGTAGCCATGTGACCTGTCACTTTTCCAGACCATTATGCACCAACCTCCTCTGAGCAGTAGAGGGGGCAAAGATGTCAGCACTCAGCAGTCGGCCTTCTGGAATCCACTTCCGCATTGAAAGTATGGTTGTGTAATTTCACCACAATGGTCTTTTCTCATTTTTCACCAGAGGAGGGTGCTAACTGTAATATAATAGCTCCTTTGTATGATCATGGAAGCTGCATGCCTGGCACATGGACAGTAGAGTGCTATCTATCACATCATCTTTTTCTTTAATTACATGTTATTAAGTAAATTGAAATTAATTGTTTCATGCAATAAGGATACTGCAGATATACGATCTGTCCCTGCACTTGGACTTGAGAATGTCATCTTCCTCTGTGCTGAACCTGCCAAACACATGGTCAAGCATAGCAAGTGAAACACAAGGCAGTTGTCAAGGTGTATTGTATTAAAAAGAAAAAAAGAGTCATAAGCAGTTACATGTTTGTTTGATATCTTTATTTGAATAGTCGTCACTTACACACAAAAAAAAGTATGTTTCAATTGTTACAAGATTAACAAAACAATCCCTTCACTGACTGGATCATACATCAGGCATTCCATCATAAACTAGAATTCACGGCCCAGTACATAAAATAAATACTAACAACACAGTCATGCAACATTTATATATATCTGATGAATTCTGAAAGGAAAACAATACTCTTCTTCTTGTCTGTCAAAGACCTCATACAATATGATGTCTATATTATAGTAGAAAGGTGTCACTTTTCTCACTTACACACTTGCCAGATTCATCCATTAACGTCTGATAAAATCTGGTAGGAAATTAATACTCTTTACTCTTCTTACTTGTCAAACCTTATATAGTAGAAAGGTGTAAGTTCCTGCTTGTGAACAGTCAACAGAACACTGACTATAACTACTTGTCCCCAAGGACAGGGAACAAAACCCTAACAGGATTAATGTGCAGTATTGTGACTGAAAAGGGCCGTTTTCCAGTCCCAATATGCTAAAACATGATGTCCTTTACATTATAAGCTGCCAGAAGTCTATGTATAAAGTTGTCCATCTGGCTACTTAGAAGTAGTAGTAGTCAAAACCATAGAGCGCTTATTTTTTAAATACATATGCATAGAGGCTTATTGTGCATTGTGTGCTAGGCTGCTAGCTAGCAAAATGGCTTCACCACAGACGAATATTAAGAACCTTAGTTAATGACAACTTAAAAACGGTAATTGTACTGTTAACTGGGAGGACATTACACTGATTTCTCATTCAAACGTGTTCTCATTCAGCCCAAAGGGTTCAAGACAAGAGGAACATGATCAGGGACAGGCTGAGTGACCATTCTGACCAAGTTAACCAACAAGACGGTCTAGACTCCATTTGTCTGCTTCACAACAGCCTACGGAGCGACACCGCCGCCATATTGAAACATTACGGAACCAACAATGTCTATTAGTTAGCCACAAGCTAGTGCTACCGTTAACTTCTACCACATTAAAATACCAATCAACAAGAAATATCAATACCGCCCAATCCAGATTAAGTAACATTTTCACCATGACTGCAAACAACCCAACAAACGTTATTAATCCCGTTATAGACTAAATAGACACGGCTAACAAGATCGGGGGACTAGCTAGCTAGCTAAAAAGAGACTTTAGTATACACACTACAGACACACAACGCGTACACAGCCTAACGTTGCGTTAGCATCTATTTATCATGTTTTAAAACATTGGTTCTCAAAGTGGGATCCGGGGACCCCCAGGGGTCCTTGAGGGAGTCCCCAGCTAAATGATAGTTATGAACCGTGTACAAATGGAACCATGGAGTCGGACGCTAACGGGACCATTTGGTTCCTTCTGTACACTCCAAGTTAAATTAACAATGATTTTACAATATAAATTGGGGTCTCAAAGATAGAAATGCCATTAAATGGGGCCCGTAGCTTAATGCATGTTAAACTCGGGGTCCTTGAATTAAATGGTTGAGAATCACTGCTAGAGTCCTAAAAGATCATTTCAAATGGGGGTCCGCGGGCTTATAAGTGTCAATTTGGGGGTCCTAGACGTGAAAAGGTTTGAGAATCACTGCATAGCAGTACCATGACTGTATGTAAAGAACAACCCTACAAATGTTATCCTGTTATAGACAAAATAGACACGGCTAAATTGGGACATTCACACTGAGCACTATTAACTAGAAAATATACATTTGTTCTAAGTGGGTGGCAGTGTCCACACCATCAACTATAAAACATCAAATACACATGGCGAAAGATATAGTTATCTTAGCTTGCCCAGTGGGTATGGCGCTTAACCAGATCGGGAGACTAGCTAGCTAGCTAGAGACTACACCGACCGAAACGACAAAACACGGCTAGATGGCCTAACGTTGCGTCAACATGCATTATCATGCTTTAAAATAAGACGCAAAAGGCCTTAACAGTTATACAACCGTAAGTAAATACACTGGTGACTGACGTGACGTTATAATAAGCCCAGTAGTAGCCTACTAAGAAACGTCTAGCGGGGAAGACATGTCCGATATATGATTGACTCACTGTTCATGGTCAACAACAGATCGTTTTAGCTGTATTTCGGGTCTAGTTTGTTAATGTGTAAACACTGGAGTAGAACAGCCTTATATTTTGATGATGCCATGATGGGGTAAGATGGTAACATATTTACCATTTACAATTCAATCCATTAAAGAATGTACCCCAAATAAACGTCAAAACATCTCGAATTGGGCCTGAAACATGCGTGCTGCCATAATACGAAGTCAAATGTATGAAAATAAAATAAATACTTAATAGTGGCCAGAAACAAAATCAAGAAAAAAAAAGGTAATTGGACAGGACCAGAGTTTTCTAGAAGGCTCTGGACAGGACTAATAACTGTCTAGCTGGGGTAAAGAAAGTTGTTAAGCAAAATGCAAATAGTAATACTCTGAGTTAACTTAATGGCAATGTACTTACAATATCAGTCGTATTGCATCAGTTCATTTGTTGATTTGTATCTTAACTGGGTCTGACAAAAGGTTTTTTAACTGAATAAAATGACAAATTTCGTGATATGTCCACGTCTTACCGCCAAAGCCAAAAGGCGTTCAGACTGCTCCGAAAAACCATGGCCTGCAATCAAACTTAACATTTTAACAAAGAAACGGGTTTTAAATGCAACATTTCTTAAATAAAACGAGGTCTAATATACATTCACAGCCATTCTATACAAATTAGACAACATTCTTTGCTAAAATGCACTTAATTCAACATTGTAGGCTTCTCCCGGACTTTCCAGACGACGGTGCGGGTAAATGCAATCCTTTAACTGGCCACAGTCTCCACGCAAGTCCGAGGATCGAGGCAAAGTCCCGTAGATGCAAAAATCTCGTCCTAAAAAAACGGATACTTCGACGTGTACTGAAAACAGCTGTAAAAATAACGAGTGTGAAAATAGTTTGAGTTGAAAATGTTTAGAAAATATATGCTTTTTCCTATGCTTTCATCAAGCACATTGGTAGGCCCGAGCCCTGAGCTTCTTTTCTTAGAGCAGAGGCTGATCCAGAGCGAGACGAACGAGACAGCAAGGATTTTTTTTATTTTAGCTCTGAGGGAAGAAATTCACATCGGACATGTTCGGCAACTCTCGGAAACAAGGCGGGTTCTTGCCTAAATTATTCACGGCCTTCATATACCAGCAGCAATTGGTCCGTTTTTCCTCTGTCGTTACATATTAATGAGCCTAACGGCAAATTATGCGAAATACATGCATATTCTGAGCTAAATTGAAACAGTTCCGCCTCCTTACTCCCAATCTAGCCAATGAGATAACGTTTAGACTGAAATAGATGCCCTCCTTCCAGTTTTCATTCGTGGGGGAGATAAACGTGCGCCCTCATTGGCTGTGCGTACCGTCACATTCATTATTAATATGTCTGTCTCGTATAGCCAATGAGCTTGTTACTACACGGGTCGATGGCCCGCCTTCTGAGCGCTCGGCCCCTGCTTCTTCGGGTGGGCGAACCCGTGGTACGCGTTCGGTCTATATATGCGGGCGTTGGACAGATTTTCACTCAGAAGCGCTTGGAGAGCGCTACAGTGTAGAACAAGAAAAGGGAGGGGGACAGCCGTTAGACAGAACCGTTAGGAATAAAACGTAAATAACTCGGTTGTTAGGGGCAACAAACAACTAGGGTCTTGGGATATCGCCTTCGGAGACATTCCGGTCACCGTTGGCAGCCTGGCCAGAGCCCTGGTGACAGTTTTAAGGCTGTTCCTTTCTCACAAAGCGGCGTGCCGAGGGAGGACGCGTCTCTTTGAATAGACAGGATGCATGGACCGCCCTCCGGCGACAGCGCATGCCCACTGCGCCTCATCAAGAGAGTACAATTCGGCATCCTCAGCCCAGATGAGCTTGTAGGTTTTCTTTTGGGGAGCGGGCCTTTTCTGTATTTTTGCAAACATTCACATTAATTTATTTCATGCAATATATACTCATAGATACACTGTTGACAGTAATTGACTACAAACATGGGTCTGTTTTTACCAAGACAATGCTTGCAGTTAGCCTAGCTAGCACATGCTAAGCTAGTGGGAGCTTGGGCTAACTAGCAAGTGCATGTTGCAGGAAGTTTGGGAAAACTTTCAGTGAGCACAACAGTTACGAAACTACATTACGATCATCTATTCTAGGACGTCACACATGAAATAAACGCCCTTTTATATGGAAAATGTTACATGTTAATTCACACAACTAACACTGACTGGTTATTGTTTTATGGACATGGTTTGTTAAATGTGTTTTACGTAGATCACACAATGCCTTGCAAGTAGCAACAGTAGTCTCCGTTGACGAATCAAGTTTGCGTTGAATAAGATTATACATTGGACGGTGTGTTTATCGCCAAAACGGCGACAAAAACTGAAAGTGAATCATTTAAACACACGTACATGTTGTTCGTTAGTATCCTGTGTACGTGTGTAGCTCAATGTAGCGACATTTTTGTATTAATTGAATGTTTATGTAGTTGGTGACCACTAAAATGAAGACTGATTAGCCTTTTAAGCGCTAAAGGCATTATGGTCTATGTAGAAATACTGTTTTTGTCTGCAGTTGTGCATGCATACATCTATTGTGAAATAAATAAATGAGAATAAAATGTAACATCAACAGTCAGTGTTTTGTTTTTTTAAACTGTGTATTTTACTTGGTGAGCATCTCTATACTTTGCAAGTCTTGCCTATTGGCACATTTTTTTGTTGCATGATTTTTCTAATTAACCATTTGAAGGGTTGAAAATGTATCATGACCATTTACATGGTAACTGTTTCCCCAGAAACGGATGTCTGTCACAGAAGGGGGAATCAAGTACCCCGAAACCACAGAAGGAGGGCGTCCGAAACTTGGTGGCCTTATGGACCCAAGGCAAGGGGTGATCGAACGATCTGGAAGGTGTCAAACATGTGCAGGTACACCACCATATTGCCAATATAGTTAGTGTGGGTGCCCTAACAGGGCAACACACTATATAGTACTTTATACATTTGGTGCGCTACTTACTCCTCCCACAGTTTTTGTGCCACACACTCGCGCCATATATCAAATGACCGGCTTCACCGGGAATATCGTGGAGAAAAGTTTTATAGTTTAATTGATATTAATTTATTAGTGAATTAATTTTCCCTATATCCATATATGGAGCTATATCCATATCTGGAGTTTGTGATGTCAGATGTAGAGGTATATTGGCCAGCTCCATATATGGAGATCTAAGTGATGATCCAGTCATATCCATATACGGCTGATGAGGCCAGTGTCGTGATCTTCATATATGGAGATCCAGGTGGTGATAGTCAGCTCCATATATGGAGAGGGAGACACACACAATAATACAAATTAAACTTTTCCCAAATATGGAGCCGACTGACATCATAGATGTCTGACATCACAGACCACATGATAATATATGGGTTAATATTGATGACATCAGGGATCTCCATATATGGGCATAAAAGCAACAAGGACGGAATGCACAAGTCTGACGTCATTTATCCATCCTAGCTGGTTCACGTTTTTTCCCCCCTATTCTGAATTCCCATAGACTTTTTTCATATCGCGTCATATAAGAACTGTGTTCCAAACATAAACAAATGATCTCAACGGTTTTTACTCGTATGGATATGAAGAATCAACTGATGGTGAGAAAACGCTAATGTTACTGTCGCCGAATTAGTTAAATTTTCGCTAGAAACAGGCTTAATCAAATATGAGTGAATGACTATCATAAACCATACAGAGCCACCTCCCCGACAATATTGCGCAAACCGTTTGTTTATTTTTGGACCACAATGCTTATATGAGACGATTTTAAGATGACCCAATGTTATTCTCCATAGAGAAATTACTTGCATGAACCGGGGGATGAGCGAGTCACGTCATGACTTCACTGCTCTATAGGGACAAGTACTGACAGATACATATAGATATTTATTTGTAAGTGTGACTTGTGTCACGGCTACCACACTTGGACTTTCCAATTGCATCTTTCTACTTATAGAGATGTACCAGTCAGTGACAGTTCCACTTGGTGTCAATCCCATCAGTGTCCATATGCAGTTAAGAGTTAACATGGCTTTTCTTCACTCTCTCAGGTAACATGACAGAATGTCCAGGCCATTTTGGACATATAGAGCTGGCAAAGCCAGTCTTCCATGTCGGCTTCATAACCAAGATCATGAAGGTTCTGCGATGTGTGTGCTTCTTTTGCTCCAAGCTGTTAGTGGATTCGGTTAGTACAGCCACCTTGCTTAACGCTTACCAATGTTGCTCATGGGATGAGTTGTTTTGACTTTGAATCATGTTCATGACTTGTAACTTTGTCTTCTGCTGTCTTCACTTCTAGAATAATCCAAAGATCAAAGACATCCTGTGCAAATCTAAAGGGCAGCCCAGAAAGCGCTTGACACACGTATACGAGTTGTGTAAAGGCAAAAATATCTGTGAAGGAGGAGAGGAGATGGATAATAAATTTGGAGTCGAGGAGCGGGAGGCAGACTCGGAAGACATTACTAAGGAGAAGGTACTTGGGCAGTATTTATCAGCCATGTCAACAGTCTTGTTTTGTTAATGTTCTGTAATAATATTTGTACATCAGACTTAATGGAGAAAGGGGCAGGTGGTTTCTCTTCAACCTTCAGTTTCAATACCTTTTCTAAACCAATATTCTTTTCTCCAACCCACTCAGGGTCATGGTGGCTGCGGGCGTTACCAGCCCCGTATCCGTCGCTCCGGCCTGGAGCTGTACGCAGAGTGGAAGCACGTCAATGAGGACTCCCAGGAGAAGAAGATCCTGTTGAGCCCTGAGCGCGTGCACGAAATCTTCAAGCGCATCTCGGACGAGGAGGACCACATTCTGGGCATGGACCCCAAGTTCGCCCGGCCGGAGTGGATGATAGTCACTGTTTTGCCTGTGCCTCCACTGGCCGTCAGGCCAGCTGTAGTCATGCAGGGGTCTGCCCGCAACCAGGTGAGCCTATATAGTCCTTGATTACTTATTGTATTTGTTTTCCCTTCAAAAGCCATTTCAATCTGTTGCTGAGTTGTACTGAATTTCCATTATCGATAATGTTGAAGGTTGTTATTTAATAGCATTAGCAGCAGTAATAATTGATGTGTTCTTTAATGAAGGATGACTTGACCCACAAACTGGCTGATATAGTCAAGATTAACAACCAGCTGAGAAGAAATGAGCAGAGTGGTGCAGCGGCTCACGTTATCGCTGAAGACGTCAAGCTCCTTCAGTTCCATGTAGCCACAATGATAGACAATGAGCTGCCAGGCCTGCCCAGGGTAACTATGCAATTCCATACTGTCTGCCTGGGATTTGTTGTTGGCTGGATAGACTTTACCCCAGCCTCTGGTTTAGAATGGTCATCTAAATGTAATTTAAACTTAGACATTTTATCTTCTGTTGCTTTCATATGGTTTCCTAAAATTGTTCTTTTGGTCACACATTTTTTTCACATGCACTAACTTGGCATCTTGTCCATTTCTCAGGCAATGCAAAAGTCTGGCCGCCCACTCAAATCCCTCAAACAGCGTCTAAAGGGAAAGGAAGGGCGTGTCCGCGGTAACCTGATGGGGAAGCGTGTGGACTTCTCTGCCCGAACTGTCATCACCCCTGACCCCAATCTGCAAATTGACCAAGTGGGCGTTCCACGATCCATTGCAGCCAACATGACCTTCCCAGAAATAGTCACACCATTTAACATTGACAGGTACAATTAACAGAAACATAATAGGCTGCTTAGCAAACTTTGAAACAAACCAGTATGTTTGTGGTGATGTGCAGGGTTACTTGCAAGTGAGTACATCTTATTGTCTTGTGGTTATTTTTTATTTCATGCTGCTGTAAACCCTGAAATTCCAATCTGGGGACTGGGGGTTAATACTAATAGTGCTATATATCACATTTTCTTGATGGCTTAAGTTGCTTAATGTGTAGTATACTTATGTGTAGTAGTACATTGTGCGAAAAAGTAAAGGCTTTTTGATGGCCTTTCCAGGTTACAAGAGTTGGTACGGCGAGGCAACAGCCAGTACCCAGGAGCCAAATATATTATACGTGATAATGGGGACAGAATTGACCTGCGATTCCACCCCAAACCAAGTGATCTTCATCTACAGATTGGCTACAAGGTAAGATTCTCTAGATGAAAATATCCTATAGAGCAAAGGAGTTCTGCCAGAAATTTAAAATATTGAATGCCTTCATGCAATTTTCTTTTCTTGTATCCTTTTCTCCTGTTAGGTGGAAAGACACATGTACGACGGTGACATTATCATCTTCAACCGACAGCCAACACTACATAAAATGTCCATGATGGGGCACAGAGTTCGGATCCTTCCGTGGTCCACCTTCCGAATGAATCTCAGGTGCCAAATGAATTCCCGTTTGAACTAGACTGAGCTATTACATGCTGCATGCTTTACATTTACATATAAGACTAAGTATAATACGTTATGTAAAGGCCTGATTAAATGAGTGTGTATGATTTGCAGTGTGACCACCCCATACAACGCTGACTTTGATGGCGACGAGATGAACCTCCATCTGCCCCAGTCCCTGGAGACCAAGGCAGAGATCCAGGAGTTGGCCATGGTGCCACGTATGATCGTCACACCTCAGTCCAACAGGCCTGTCATGGGAATTGTGCAGGATACGCTCACAGCTGTGCGCAAATTCACCAAAAGGGATGTTTTCTTAGAGCGGGTAAGTTCGACTTTACATGACCAAACAGTACAGTATAGGTCAGTGGTGACACAGGGACTACATAAGGGACATGGAATTGGTGTAATAATTGAGATACAAAAATGTTCTGAAAAAGTGTTTGAACAATGCACAGTGCAATCACCATTTTCGCTCACCATAATTCTCCCACCCCAGGGTGAGGTGATGAACCTGCTCATGTTCCTCTCCACGTGGGACGGGAAGGTGCCCCAGCCAGCTGTTATCAAGCCCCGGCCCCTGTGGACAGGCAAGCAGATATTCAGCCTCATCATTCCCGGACACATCAATGTCATACGAACGCACAGCACCCATCCTGACGAGGAGGACAGTGGACCTTACAAACACATATCCCCAGGAGACACCAAGGTACTACAGAACTCTGCACTACTTGGTGTTCTCAGACTTTAACATGACATGGTGTTTTATAGACAAATAATAACTTAACCTCACTGTTAGGTTGCCCTGTGGCTGAGCCAGTTCATGCTTTGCTTTCCCTGTGTAATTAAAGCAGCCTTACCAAAGCCTTAATACAGCAAAAATGCATACAAAAATGTTCTCACCCAGGTCATAGTGGAGAATGGTGAGCTGATCATGGGCATCTTGTGTAAGAAGTCTCTTGGAACATCAGCTGGCTCCCTGGTCCACATCTCCTACTTGGAGATGGGTCACGACATCACCAGACTCTTCTACTCCAACATTCAGACTGTGATTAACAACTGGCTGCTCATTGAGGGTAAGGAGGCGATGGCATTAATTAACAGTTATTACTGGTTTTCCACTGAGGCAACTCCACAGTGCACATGTATCACAGACTTACTTTATGTTTGTGGGCCTGAGGATAGCTCAAAATGTTTTTCAATGTTCCTTTTCGCTAGGCTAGCATTGTTGCATGATAACGTACATACCATAAGCAGACTATAGGATGTCCCGTGTTTGCCTTTCATAATGTGCTCAATAACAGTATATCAGCATTATGTTTAAATGTTTTTATTTTTTTATTTTTGATAAGCTACGAATCTCAAGAATACAGCCATAAAGAGCGTATTAAGCCACATAAGACCGATGATCTGTCCACACACCTTGGTGACCGTCCAGGTGCCCGGCTGGCTACTATTTTATCCAGCTAGACATTGTCCACTCAATAATACTCGGAGGACAGACCTCTGGCCCCCTCTATTGGGTCTGTCTTGTCCCTGCTCGTGCATCCCTCTCACATTTTCACCTCAAACCATAATATAGCATGCATTGATCATTTTATTTTTCTGGCAAAATTTGCTACCTTTTTGGGCACTTACCAGTTCGCATGCGTGTGCACAAGAACATGGGGGGGGGGGGGGTAGCTCTTGCCTTTGGATTCATTTGGACATTAGAACCTTTTCTTTTTACAGGCATAGATTATTAACTACATTGAATACAACTTTCATGAGTTGACATTGTCCAAACACAAAGCTGCACTGGAATCTTGTTTGTGTAAAACCAGGCAATGTGATTAGCTCTCAAGAAACAACTTTCACTGACCAGTGGCTAATTGAGAACAAGTATTTGGATATCCAAAGCTTGAACGAAGTTATTGTCGATGTTCCCTGCATTTATTTTTATGGCCCTTCTGTTGCACTTTTGTCTAGGTCACTCCATCGGTATTGGTGACTCTATTGCTGATGCAAAGACTTACCTGGACATCCAGAATACCATCAAGAAAGCTAAACAGGATGTGATAGAAGTAAGCACATGTTTATCAGTAATGCTCTTAAAATGACACTTCTGTTCTGTTCAATTGTTTTCTGGTGTTTTCCAAAACATTAAATAAATGAAAACCGACTGAACTCGGATCATTCTGTCTGACACTGTGCGCGTGTACTCCCCCAGGTCATCGAGAAAGCCCACAATAACGAGCTGGAGCCGACCCCAGGTAACACACTGAGGCAGACCTTTGAGAACCAGGTCAACCGTATCCTTAACGACGCCCGTGACAAGACAGGATCCTCTGCTCAGAAGTCCCTGTCAGAATACAACAACTTTAAGTCCATGGTGGTGGCTGGGTCCAAGGGATCCAAGATCAACATATCACAGGTGGGCTGCATACCTCAGGATAGAGGGTTGGGGCGCAGGTTAAAAGCCATATAAAGCATTGTTACTTGGCTATCATTTTCTTAATATTTTGTCTGTGTATATGTATAACACATAATTGACGCCACTGATCCCTTAGGGCAGTGTTTTGAACTTCAAGGTCTCCCCTTAACAGACTTTACAGACTTTTACGGGTGAATTTAGACCCCCCTACAGGAAACCAACAGAGTCCCTGGATTCCACTTTGTGAACCACTGCCTTAGGGGAAATACATGGCTATAACCTAACCATTATAATAATGTAACCATGGCTTACCATTCCTTATCTCCTTTGCGCTCTTAGGTTATTGCAGTGGTGGGGCAGCAGAACGTTGAGGGTAAGCGAATCCCTTTTGGCTTCAAGCATCGCACGTTGCCCCACTTCATTAAGGATGATTATGGCCCTGAGAGCAGAGGCTTCGTAGAGAACTCCTACCTGGCCGGCCTGACGCCGACAGAGTTCTTTTTCCATGCCATGGGAGGCAGAGAGGGTCTGATTGATACAGCCGTCAAGACTGCTGAGACTGGTAAGTGTTTACAGATTACATTGGTATATTAGGCAGACTGTGTAAATAAACCTACACAATCACCTCCTTGAATGAAGCTAATCATCAGTTGTGACGTTGGAAATGAGCAGTTGTAGCCGGTGTACGGATAACACCGATTTCACCATGGGAACCTTTTTGCCTCCCTTCAATGTCAGGTTACATCCAGCGCCGTCTGATCAAATCCATGGAGTCTGTGATGGTGAAGTATGACGCCACGGTGCGTAATTCCATAAACCAGGTGGTCCAGCTGCGCTACGGTGAGGACGGCCTGGCCGGAGAAGCTGTGGAGTTCCAAAACATGGCCACGCTCAAACCTTCAAACAAGGCCTTCGAAAAGAAGTGAGAAAAACCAAAAAAGAGGAGTAGAAGAAGCCATTCCATCAGGCTTTTAAAAGATACACTAACATTAAAAATATATATATTACTGGACCATACATGAAGTAAATACATATAATCTAACATTTCTTTCACTTGTGTCAGAGTACGGGAAGCTCCCTGTCTTTTTTTTTTTTGTGTTGGTTATCGCTGTTCTTTATTGGTTGCCCTTATAAATACAGTGTAAATGTGTGGTGTGGTTGCCTGGTCTTATTCAAGGATTCTTCCTCTATATTGCTCGCACTGGAATTTTCATGATCTTGTTAACTGCAGTTGACGGTAAGTGAACTCAGCTCAGCGGATTAACAGTGTCTTATCCCCCTGTGTAATCTTTCTAGGTTTAGGTTTGACTGCACCAATGACCGGGCACTGAGGCGCACCCTGCATGAGGATGTGGTGAAAGATGTGATGACAAACGCTCATGTACAGGGGTCCTTAGAGAAGGAATTTGATAAGCTGAAGGAAGACAGAGAGATCCTCAGGGCCATCTTCCCCACTGGTGATAGCAAGGTGTGTGGTCACTTGCACCCACATTGTATTCATAAGTGCAAATATGCATGCTGATGAGTCTTAACAATGATGCAATGCTTCTCCCGGGCTCTAGGTGGTGCTGCCATGCAACCTGGCCAGAATGATCTGGAATGCCCAGAAGATCTTCAGAATTAACATTCGCACCCCCACAGATCTCAACCCTTTTCGAGTGGTTGAAGGTATGCCTCAGAAACTGCATCTGAGAGAGCAATTATATAGCAGTCTTTTTTAATTCCTTTTACAGGGTTACTGTTCCCACCATATCATTAGCCCTAGTGAATCAGGTGAAGAACTGACTATGGGGATTACTACTAGGAGGCCTGGCCTCCTGCACTGCTTATATGGCTATATAAAGCCTCCTGGTCTGTCTATGCCCTGTCTGCTTCAGAGGTGCAAGGATCACATGGGAACATCACAGCATCGTGGGCCAAGTGTTACCAGTGCCATGTGACACACATAGTGTTAATAGTTGTGAAATGAACCGAACAGACCTTTGTTATGTGGTTGACTGTAATGGCATAATAAATGAGCACATTAATTAGAATAAAATGTATCTTAATAAGTCCTTCATAAAAAGCTAACATGACAATTCCCAGTGAGTCGTGTTTCGAGCTCGCTCTACATGCATAAACGTTTGTAATATGTCTTGAGATTTGAGTATGTTGTTGGCGGCATAGATAACACCAGGTGGAACACATTGATTTCACAGACCGCACACAACATAATGTTCAATAATGAATTTCCATCTGACCCATTAGGTGTTGAGGAGCTGAGTAAGAAGCTGATCATTGTGAACGGTGAAGACCAACTGAGCAAACAGGCACAGCAGAACGCCACACTGCTCTTCAACATCCACCTGCGCTCCACCCTCTGCGCCAGACGCATGACGGAGGAGTTCCGCCTCTCCACAGAAGCCTTTGAGTGGCTCCTAGGAGAGATTGAGGCCAAGTTTAACGGATCCATAGTAAGTTTGTCATGTCCCTGTGTATGCTGTACACTGCAGTATAAATGTAAGTGTGCAGTGTTGGTATAAAAAGTTACATGGTGGCCTATGGGGCTTAATTCCTAAAACTTATGTCAAAAAATGTTAAAAAGAATAAGCCCGTTAGCGAGTGATCCAGGTTTTTTTAAGGGATGGGTTCAGGCCATTCCACACTTGGGTGGCAGTGCTGTAGGATACTTAAACTGCAGCCAATAAGTCGCTCCCATTCATTCCTTATTAATCTCCCTGCTCTAGACCCACCCAGGTGAGATGGTGGGAGCCCTGGCTGCCCAGTCGCTGGGAGAGCCCGCCACCCAGATGACGCTCAACACCTTCCATTACGCCGGTGTGTCGGCCAAGAACGTCACCCTGGGTGTGCCTCGTCTCAAGGAGCTGATCAACATTTCCAAGAGGCCCAAGACACCCTCGCTGACGGTCTTCCTCTTGGGTCAGGCGGCACGTGATGCAGAGAGGGCCAAGGACATCTTGTGTCGACTGGAGCACACCACCCTGCGCAAGGTTAGGATGGGGATGGAGTGGATTAGAGCAGTGGTTCTCAACTAGGGCTGCACGGTTAATCGTTTTCAAACCGAAATCGCGATGTGAAATGTCGCGATTAGCGAATCGCAAAGGCCGCGGTTTTGGCGATTTTCTGCGAAGTTGACTTCCCAAGCATTATGCAGACGTTTTAATTTTAGAAATCCGTTCATAATTGACTAAGGAATGATCAAATCAAACTGTGGTGTCTTTCTTTGCGCATCGCCGGCCGCACCGAGGATTAGCATTACAGGTTGCTCCAATCTCCTCAGAGGAGAGGAGCCAAGCCAAGGCATGACACTGTCTGTCTAACAGCACGTAAACGTATATGATCCCTTCCAACGGAGTACTCCATGGCTACAGGTAGTGAATGTTCTGGTAATCATTATAAATATAACATCCTTAAATCCTTGTGCATAGATTAAATGCTCCCGTTTGTCGTAAACTGAAAGTGAAAGTGATTTCAGTGCAACGGTGGCTGCTCCTCCTCCTCCACACATGAAACGTATGGCGTGTCTTAGGGTGCATTTTTTTGCCTTGATAAAACTTAAGCAAGGCAGCGACATACAGTACTTTCTTCCTTGACAATAATGAGAGGCAGACAAAACCATTACTGACATTTTGCTGAATATAAAAACGTTTTATATTGCTAAAGCAAAATAAAAGGTAATCTTTTGGAAATATAACTGAACTGAATCAAACCATTTACATGATTGCCAATTAGCCTAGTTAATAATAATCAATTTATTTTTAAATGTATTACACAATAAATATTCAACGGAAGCTTGACCTAAGGTAGTGAAATGATTTTCCTATGGTTAAAATAATTTATTATATCCTTTTAACAAAAAAAAAAAACTATCACTTATCCTACCTTGAAATACATATATAAATACAGGGGTTAAGGTTCTCCGTCCTGGGGATGGATTTCCGTCCTGAGGAGTCTCTAGGGGCCATTTATGAGATCGAGGCAGATTTGCCAAAAAAGAGAAAACAAAAAATGGGGGTGGGGGGGTGTAGCCATGGCCGTGATGTTAATAACATGACCGAAATCGTCAAAATGCAGCATAATACTTGCTAGTCAAGTCAAAATAAATTTCCGTCTTAGGATTTTTTTTTGCTTTAGCCCCTGTAAATATCGCGAATAAAATCGCAATCGCAATATTAGTCAGAAAAATCGCAATTAGGTTTTTTCCCAAAATCGTGCAGCCCTATTCTCAACAGACACAAGCTCTCCCTTGTGGCTGTGTTGTTGAACTAGTCACACTTCTAGGATATCTACAATCCTTGACATTCCTGCAACGTGAGATGTACATTTTCCTCTTGACTGAGCAGCCAACCTAAAGAATGTCACCATATTTACATACAATGACAAAACAAATCTCTCCCTTTTCTGTTATAGGTGACAGCCAATACTGCCATCTACTATGACCCCAACCCCCAGAGCACAGTGGTGAATGAGGACCAGGAGTGGGTGAACGTCTACTATGAGATGCCTGACTTCGACGTGACGCGCATCTCTCCCTGGCTGCTGCGTATTGAACTGGACCGCAAGCACATGACCGACCGCAAGCTCACAATGGAGCAGATCGCTGAGAAGATAAATGCCGGTGAGTGGCTCATATAGAACAGATTACTCAATACATTGGAATTGCCCCCCTCTCTCACACACACACGTGCAGACACACAGTCCCCTGTAACCTAACCTTCATGTTTCTCCCACCAGGGTTCGGTGATGACCTCAACTGTATCTTCAATGACGATAACGCAGAGAAGCTGGTTCTGCGAATCCGTATCATGAATAGTGACGAGAACAAGTTCCAGGAGGTGAGCTCGGCACAACACAAACCCCATTCATTCCCAGTTTTATCAATCTATAAGCCTGGAAAATAACAAGGCTACATGTCGTCCAGCTTACCAGGAAATGTCCTGTAGCAGTAACACACATTGTGAGATGTAGTTCTTGTTCTATAATACTTAACAATATTTATATATTTTTGATTTCTATATTTAGGATGAGGAGGTGGTGGACAAGATGGATGATGATGTTTTCCTGAGATGCATTGAATCCAACATGCTGACAGACATGACACTACAGGGCATCGAGCAGATCAGCAAGGTACTGGACGGAACGCACGCTATCACACTGAATCCACCAGTCATTCAGATATTGTCCCAGAATGATTTCTGTGTACATGACAGACCCATCAAAATGTTGATGAGCTATAACAGAGGCTTGTCTTGTCAAATCCAGAATAAATATGCGGCGGGGAGAAAGAAACATGGCCCCCCAAAAGTGCAAATGGTAGATGTCAGGACGTGTTGTGAGCTTTTAGATAATCTATTTTCATTATGAAACGGGGCTTAAGTGTTTAATTCATAATGTTCTTTAAGTTTGAGTTCCAGAGACACCAAATTTCCATTTTTGGGTTTGAAGTTTAAAGGCTTATTGCTAGGCTTATTGCTCTACTGCTAATCAAACCAGTCTCCCTCTCCTTCAGGTGTACATGCACTTGCCCCAGACGGATAACAAGAAAAAGATCATCATTACGGATGAAGGAGAGTTCAAAGCCCTGCAGGAGTGGATCCTGGAAACAGACGGAGTGGGCCTCATGAGGGTCCTCAGCGAGAAAGACGTGGACCCTGTGCGGACCACCTCCAACGACATTGTGGAGATCTTTACGGTACACCATGAACACGAGCAGATGCCCTCGCATGCGTTTTGGTCTTAAATACTGTTATTAGAGAGTCTTTCAGTGCCGTGTCATATTGTGCTGCATTAAATATTTTGGTTAAATGTCTGAAATGGTAATTGAGACTGTCATGAAATAATTACTATAATCATTCTTTTACCGTTTTTGATGGGGTTTAGACACGTTTTCCTTGTTGAGTAAATGTGAGGTCAATATTGAGTGGGTAAAAGGGCGGTAAAAAGAAAAAAGTACAATTGAACACCCTGCTCTCTACAATGAAGGTGCTGGGTATCGAGGCGGTGCGCAAGGCTCTGGAGCGCGAGTTGAACCATGTCATCTCATTCGACGGTTCCTACGTCAACTACCGCCACTTGTCCCTACTGTGTGACACCATGACATGCAGAGGACATCTGATGGCCATCACACGTCACGGCATCAACCGGCAAGACACAGGGCCTCTCATGAAGTGCTCCTTCGAGGAGACGGTGAGAAGCGAGCTATCGAAACTCCATTAATATATACAGGTTTTGTGATGGGTGATGTTGGAACTGCTTGTGTAATCGTGTTTCACCCAAATAAAAGGATTCACATTTTCCTTGCCGTTCCAGGTTGACGTGCTGATGGAAGCGTCGTCCCACGGAGAGGGTGACCCAATGAAGGGTGTGTCCGAGAACATCATGCTTGGTCAGCTGGCTCCAGCTGGGACGGGATGCTTCGACCTGTTGCTGGATGCCGAGAAGTGTAAATATGGCATGGAGATCCCTACAAACATGCCCGGCATCAGTGTGGCAGGACGTAAGTCGACTCTTTCTGGACTCTTTCTTACATTACTTTTTTACAGATGTTAGAGCATTGATATTGACTTCTCTGTATCGATCCTACTTGCAGCCACTGGAATGTTCTTTGGTTCGGCACCCAGCCCCATGAGCGGCATGTCCCCTGCCATGACCCCATGGAACACGGGAGCGACCCCGGCATACGGTGCATGGTCCCCTAGCGTTGGTGAGTTACAGTTACTTGGATTCACATTGATGATCTGTTTTTTTCTTATGTATGTGTATTGACTCTTCTGCTTTATAACCTCCAGGAAGCGGCATGACTCCAGGAGGAGCAGGCTTTTCACCCAGCGCAGCATCCGACGCGAGCGGCTTCTCTCCAGGCTACTCACCGGCGTGGTCCCCTACCCCTGGGTCTCCTGGGTCACCTGGCCCAGCCAGCCCGTACATACCTTCTCCAGGTTAGATGGCAGAGTGTCAATGTGTCTTTCCTATAGAACTATAATGCTAATCTTAAGTTACCCAATGCAATGACAATTTAGAACTTAACTAAAGACAATTGCATACCACAAAAATGTTATCGATTTGATGCCCCACACTGTCAGTGTTCAGAGAATTTACAAATGAGTTGATAGTTGAACGATAGTTGAGTTTTAAAAAACACAGAGGGCAACCGGTGCCGAAAGGAGATGATAGTCTAAAGTGTACTAAAGACGCTCTAGGATCAGTGGGATGCAAGCTAAAAAAGGAAATCTGAGCAATCAAAAATGTGGAGGAGAATATGTTAAGTTAAAACTAAGTTTATTATATCAAAATTGCCAACATGTTTCGACCTGTTGATGTCTTCGTCAGGTCGAGAAATTGACCAGTTTGTTTGGTTCTAACATTTTCCTTCAGGTGGAGCCATGTCCCCCAACTACTCGCCCACCTCCCCGGCGTACGAGCCTCGTTCTCCTGGTGGCTACACCCCGCAGAGCCCTGGTTACTCCCCGACGTCACCTTCCTACTCGCCCACCTCGCCCTCCTACTCCCCCACCAGCCCCAACTACAGCCCCACCTCCCCATCCTACTCTCCCACCTCACCCAGTTACAGTCCTACATCGCCAAGCTACAGCCCGACGTCGCCCAGCTACTCGCCCACCTCACCCAGTTACTCGCCCACTTCGCCCAGTTACTCTCCCACCTCGCCCAGTTACTCTCCCACCTCTCCCAGCTACAGCCCGACGTCGCCCAGCTACAGCCCAACGTCGCCCAGCTACTCGCCCACCTCTCCCAGTTACAGCCCGACGTCGCCCAGCTACTCTCCCACCTCTCCCAGTTACAGCCCGACGTCGCCAAGCTACAGCCCGACGTCGCCTAGCTACTCGCCTACCAGCCCGAGCTACAGTCCCACTTCGCCCAACTACACTCCCACCTCCCCGAGTTACAGCCCCACCTCCCCCTCCTACTCCCCTACGTCTCCTTCCTACTCCCCCACCTCGCCTAACTACACCCCCACCAGCCCCAACTACTCTCCCACCTCTCCCTCTTACTCTCCCACCTCTCCTTCCTACTCCCCCTCCAGCCCGCGCTACACTCCCCAGTCGCCCACCTACACTCCCAGCTCCCCCTCCTACAGCCCCAGCTCGCCCTCCTACTCCCCCACCTCGCCCAAGTACACCCCCACCTCCCCCTCCTACAGCCCCAGCTCCCCGGAGTACACCCCCACCTCGCCCAAGTACTCCCCCACCTCGCCCAAGTATTCCCCCACCTCGCCCAAGTACTCGCCCACCTCTCCGACGTACTCCCCGACGACTCCAAAGTACAGTCCCACTTCCCCCACCTACAGCCCTACGTCCCCTACCTACACCCCCACCAGCCCCAAGTACTCCCCCACCTCGCCCACCTACTCCCCCACCTCGCCCAAGTACTCGCCCACCTCCCCCACATACTCGCCCACTAGTCCTAAAGGCTCCACCTACAGCCCCACCTCCCCCGGCTACAGCCCGACTTCACCCACGTACAGCCTCACCAGCCCGGCCATCAGCCCCGACGACAGCGATGAGGAGAACAACTGAGCTGCTACGAAGACGGGGTGGCAGCAGCTGAGGCCCCCTACTGCCCCCCCCACCCAACCACCACGACCACCACCACATTCACCTAAGGGGTTGGACAACTGAAGGATCACACCCCACCCCCCCCAACCCTGCTGGATGACTCGTTTCAGTCACAGCTAAGCAAAGCCACAGGGGCTCCAATTGTGAATTTCTTTTTTTTTTTTTTACTTCAGGGTATCCTCTTTTATTGGATACCTGTGCCCCAGGCCTGTCCATCTTAGGGAGGGGGTTCCCCCCAAAAAACGTATTTACTATTTTATTTAATAGACTTGAACCAGGAGAAAAGGCCTGCCTTTTGGAATTAGCATTTGTTTTTAACTATTACACATGGCGTATTGAAGCAGAATTTAAAGTCTGTGAACTGAGAGGGAGATGTGGACACATTGGGGAGGGTTCCATTTTACCCTCCATTTCACTGCATCCGGTCGCTCTCTCTCTTTGAATTTCAGTGTTGGCTGTATTGCCAAAAGCCTTTGAAACCCTATAAACGGATTGTATTTATCACCTAAAGCATAAGCTTAAAGTAAATATATAGTAGGATGTTGCGCTATAGGGTTGCGCTGATCTTTATTTCATATTGCAGAGGCAAATCTTCATTAATCTTTTCTTTTTTTTTTTTTTTCTCCTTTGGTATAGTTGCTGCCAACTATTTGAGGTGTTTGTGTGAGGAAGAATGACTGAGATTGTCTCTGCAATTCAAAGTTGATTACATTAATTCAGTCCCCTGGGAAAGTCTAGCATAGTATTCTGTAGTGGAAGAGGGGGCTCAAGTCGCAGATTGACATATTTCCAAGATGGAGAGAGAGAAACTGGAATGCAGGGAAAAACTGTCATATTTAATTCCCCTGCTGATGTTCCCGACCACCTCCACAGCATCCTTCCAACACATCCACATTTATCACCACCCTCCCCTCTTGTCCCCTCAATGCCCTAAAGAGACAAACCTAAACGATGTCATTAAACATCCACCAGCATCCCTTTGTCCTTTACCATGTGGAGTCGACGAAAGCAAAAAACGAAACATTTTTCTTCAGAAAGTATCCTTGGACACTCCTGGGAAGTTCAATATTTATATAAAAAAGGTTCTGTGCTTGATTTTATTATTTTTCCTGGGAGGAAGTTGGGGCATAGATGGTTGGTGAGGGATTCTAGTTTGGCATTGCTGCTTTTGTCACTGTTTGCATGAGTAGCACATGTTTAAACATTTTAAACCAGCTTTAGGTTGACTCATGGGTCCCTCCCATTCTAAAGTAATTCTATGCCCATTTCTGATAATATCTAATGTATCTTCATTTGGACAAGCTATTCAATTTATTTAAGTAAAAGTTAACTATTCTGTGTGAATAAGAATAGAGTAAAATAAGACTTTTTGCTTTTCTTTATTTGCTTCTGGTGATGTAAAACAGTTTGCAGACATTGTGGACGAAGGGGCTGTGGACGGAGGGGAGTAAAGTTTGAGAGCATCATCTTGGAATCCACTATCCTTTTCCCTAATGGTCCACAAGTTCTGCTTCCATGGCTCTCTTAATTAAAGTAATTAAAGTAAGATGAGTTATAGTTTATTCAGCAGTTGTACAAAATTGTTGCATGCTGTCATTCTTGAGGCTTCATTCTGTAATGGTATTACCACATTGTGGCGTCTCTTCAGTTCAGGTAGAAGCGCTCACTCAAGTGTTTGCTTTTGGACACAGGAAGGCGGCTTGCCTTCTCTGGAAGCCAACAGTCTGTTCAGTCACACTTGCGTTAGTCATGTCCGAGACTGTCCAATGAAAGAGCACTTTTTGCCTCCATTATGTTCTCTACCCACTACATTAGTGTAATTAGTTTTGGATTTGACAGACTTTGTTTTCAAGGTGCTTTCACGTTATAACAAGTCTGAGGAATTTAGGGCGCAACATTATTTCCATGTGCCTGACTGACAATGGAACATACTTTTTCTTCCCCATGTTCTTTATGGTCAGTGAAGCAGGTAATACAAAATTGACTTGATTCCCGATTAACGATTAGTTGGGTCTCCTCCATCTCCCCACTTCATCCACAATGGATCCTAGTCGTTTCTGAAATGTTTGTCTTTTTTTTTCTACCAGTGTATGTACCATGATTGAGGTAAGCTTGGAGCGGGGAAGGGGAGGGAACACTGGATCCGACTGGGAGTCTGCAGGAAGTGAAATTTTGACCCCAGAATGGACCACATCCATAAAAGCTTTGTTTACTGTCTGAAAACTTTGAAATCAACCTAAACGTTATGACAAAATTATCAGGGATTGAAAATGATTGTGCATCTTTGGCCATTTACATTCAAACGGGTTTGGCTTGGTCATTGCATGTTTGCAAGCATTGTGGTGGACCCCCGGGCTGTAGCTCTGGTCATTCTGGCCACCACTTGTAACATCCGGTCCTATTGTCTTAATTGTGCCGTCCATTCAGTTCAGGATGTCGGGACTCCCAGTTGTATCAATGTGAGTGAAAGTGCGTGTGTGCGTTTTTGAGACTGGGTTGAGTGTAATGTCAAAGGCGACACAGGGTTTCCTCAAGTTGGAGAAGAGTCGAGGAAAGGAAGGTTTAAATTAAAGAAATTGCCACTGTATAGAAATCAATCCAATATCTCATTCTCTGTATCTTTGTTTTGTTTGTTTTTTGACTTGATGAAAAAGAATAAAAGTTTTACTATATCTTGTTTGTGTTTTTCCTCCCCCTCCTGAGTCGCAGTAGTTCAGCTAAATTAAGCAAGCTGGAATGTTTTCAGATTGTCAACTGGCACATTAGAGCGGTGGTTTTCAACCTTTTTTTTTTTTAAATCAATATGTCAATTTTATTCTGCATTTGAGCCACGGACCACCATTTGGTAAGATAAGGGTCCATTTGGTTACCAACTCTCCATTTGGCCGGGGATTGATTGGCAACAAGTTTGCAAAGTAAAAGGTGTTTCATGACAGTACAGTTCACTGGTAAAATATAAGGTCAACTACAAGGATACACCCAAACAAATCATATGGCTTGTTTCAAGAATTGAGGTCCTTTTTTTTTACTCAACATTGGACAGTACACTGTCCATGTATTGGAAAGGAGTGGGGCTAAACATTACAGGGGGCTCAGTGAGGTGAGGAGGGGCCAACCAGCTGAGTGTAGTAGAGACTAGACTAGAGAGAGCACAGCAGAGAGCACAGCAGCCACTGTTAGAGAATACTAGAGCTCTCAGGGAGACAAACATCTGCTCCCTGCTGAAAGGTTTTCACATTGCTTTTCTGCAGACTACTATGGACCACTTGTCAGGGCAAACTCATCTTGGTTGCCTCGTTATTTTCCATCTACTGATGTCAACCCATGCCGATGGTAATGGTGAGTAGGCTATAGGTTATTTTTAATGTCATAGTGATATGTGATAGAACACTCATTTATATAGTGAGATTATATCTACAGTAGTCTACATCAGTATTATATAGCCTATCTTAAGTGTAGCTGTTATTTTAGAGCATAAAGTAAATGCACTTTTAAAACCCGCCGTCACCAAATGTTGTTTGGGGGGGATAACAGTCCTGTAAAATGGTAGCCTTAAAGGGCTACACGACAAGAACGATACCTGGCTATATGATAACTTTATTAAACATAAAAATCGTTCGAGTCCATATCACAACTAGGTATAACGGCACGGCAGTGGTGAACGATGTCGTCACTTTCAGATCGTTTTCATGACAGTAGATAGGCCTGCCCTGCCCTACACAGACAGCCAATATCAGTAGAACATCTGGGATAGGCCTAAACTGTCCTCAAATGAACGCCGGTGATGAATCTCTATGTTATGAATAGCTAGTGCCTAGCCTAACGCTTGGCTTGCTGGGATTACAATAGCCTATCTCGCCATCCATAGCCAAATAATGAATGCATGGATCCCCAAGAGACCTCATTGTGCATAGCCTACCCCTGTCATAACGTTGCAGTAAGCAACATAAAAAATACATAAATAAATGAAACAAACCAAATATCAAATCAACTGCATGCTGCACTTTTTGGACCCCATACCACACCATACATTACATAGGCCTACATCTCTTCTCCACATGACTTTGTTGTCTGGCCAACTAGGTCTAAATTAAGCATGGGGGTAACATCCCTCCATGCATGGGTAACAGGTGCTGCACATTCCCTTCTCAGTTCCTCCAGAAGATGGCGCCAAATAATCTGTTTTCAAATGGCTGCGAATACACTTGAACCTCATAATGCCACTGTTCAAGAATCAGTTTGTCAAGAAACCAAATTGAATGAAAAGTTCTTTTACCAAGAACTATTAACACTGGTTTTGTTTAAAGATATTTAATTAAAATAATAATTTGATGCATATGTTTTGCAAAATTAAGGGGCCCCTGGCCTGTTGCCCCATAACTTTGGGGGCAGCTAATCAGCATTCGGGGGCTGGCTGGGAAGAACAGACATTTGACGACCAGGGCTGCTGGAGGGGGCATGTAGTCCAGTAATTTTAGGCCAAAATTAGGCTAAACCTAAAACAAATTGCAATAGTAGCAAACTCAACTGATTTTGTATCCTCAATATGTCCTTAGTGAGGGAAAAAAAAGTCCCAAGGAATCCCATCATACCTTCACTTACTATACACACTATAAAGGAAAAAATGACTCCCAAAAAATCTGCTTTAAGTGGGATGTGAGGGGTCAAACTAGGGGTTTTTAATTATTCTGAATTCATTGCAAGCATTTGTTTTGCACGAAAAACATTTCTTGGGCAAGAAATGGCCCCTCAAAACGATGGTTTAGTGATTTTCACAGTCTTTTGGGGTCCGTTTTTAGCCCAAGGAATGTTTTTCATGCAAAACAAATGCTTGCAATCGATTCAGAATAATTAAAAACCCCTAGTTTGACCCCTCACATCCCACTTAAAGGAGATTTCTTTGGAGTCATGTTTTCCTTTATAGTGTAGTGTATAGTAAGTGAAGGTAGGTAGGTCGTTTTCAAAACTTTCCCCTGATGGGATTCCTTGGGACTTTTTTTCCCTCACTAAGGACATATTGAGGATACAAAATCAGTTGAGTTTGCTACTATTGCAATTTGTTTTAGGTTTTTTCATATAACGACTGGACTAATGGTGCACCGGTGACCATTCAGAGGGAGAACTTAAACAGTGGATTACACAACATAAGTCTGCAGCTGTCACTTCAAATCATAACACCTAAGTGTTGTTTACACACTCCCCAGCCATCGTTAGCACAGCTCCAGTTCTCTTCACAAATATACAGTATATGCACGTGACGTCTCACACACACGCACACAAGCATGCACGCACGCACGCACGCACGCACGCACACACACACACACACACACACACACACACACACACACACACACACACGTTTCAAGGAGCTGCAACCAACTGACTGATTCAAGCAGCATCTAAAAACACATTCATTATTTTTTACCGGTTAGGCATTTTAAATGCTTGGGACCATGATGGTCCCAAGCACACTTTGGGGCACACTTTGGGGCCTTTTATATGGAGACGCTGTCTTTTTGTTTTACACACACACACACACACACACACACACACACACACACACACACACACACACACACACAATTATACTTTTACATGTAGGCTACTTCAGCATGTATTTCACTTCTGCAGCACTTTTTATACTTAATGTTTCCATTCCATTTATTGTTTTAAACAGGTGAGGTTTCTGTCGTCTGTCCCTCTCAACCAATTTTCACAAGTCCTGGAGAAGATGCAACCCTGTCCTGTCACCTGGAGCCTGAATTCAACCTTGAGAACATGACTGTGGCGTGGACAAAACTGAAGCCGGCAGAAGGACCCGAGAATGAAACCTACCTCCATATACACCAACATGACGGCACACTACCTCAGGGGGGGTCTTACGAGGGACGGACGTCGCTGTTGGTTGACGAGCTGAAGAATGGGAACGTGTGGCTGAAACTCTCCGGGGTGACGCTGTCGGACACAGGGAGATACAGACTCTTCATCCCTAAACTGAACAGCCAGGTCAAGGATGCGGTCGTAGAGCTTGTTGTAGGTGCGGCCCTTTGGCCTGTGCACACACTTAGTGAAGTCGATTCAAATCATTTGCTCCAGGTGGTTACATGTCTCCATTCCGTCAGATCATGTAAAACATGGTCTATGGTACTGTTTCCCAAACAGTGGTTTGTGACGGACCAATTTGTATGGTGAAAATAGACGATCTACAAGCTCTCAACGGTGCGCGAAGCAACGCATTGTGAGCTTGTAGATCGGCTATTTTCACTATGTTGGGTCCTGGCGATTGACTGGTTTCTCTTTTGGGTCACGGGCTAAAAGGTTTGGGAACCACACTTGTCTATGGTCCTTCAACCATTGTACAACATTGAAACAATATTCACTGTGCTTTACAGAAGAATCTGTCAACACAACAGCTGAAAGTGGAATAAGAGAGCAGGGACAGAATAATGTAACTCAATTGGAAGGTAAAGATGAATGTTTTTATTTCATTTTTGTATATTTTTTACATTACTAACATGTTTCCCCTACCTTTCCCTAACCTTTCCATGACATCATAGATTGTCTTCTTATCTGTGTTTTCAGGTGACATTTCTTCCTTAGCAAATCCTTATAAGACTGAGGTTACTGCCTTGGACATCGCGGCTGGTTGTTGTGCGGGAGTGTTTATTCTTTGTGCATTGATCTGCCAATGTTGTTGCAGTAAGTCAAATTTATATACTGTATAAATACCGTACGTTTTGGGCACGTGCACCCTACACATTCTCTTATTTTATTATCTGACTTACAGAAACCCCAGATCCACCACCTCTCGACTTTGCTCTCCTTCAAGTTCACCTGGATACGATAGAACAGCTTTCTGGTAAATAGAGAGATGATAAACGTCCAATTGTAGCTATGTGCAAACCCTGGAAACCCTTTGTTTGTCTAATCTGGGCGACTAGGCTTTATGGTGCTAATGTTCTGTCCGTTAATCTCCCAAGAGAGTTTAGTGAAGTAATTTCTTCTGTTGTTTACATTCACCCTCGAGCCAAACCAGACATGGCATTACATTAATTGCACAGGATTAGCAGCAGGAGAGCACTATTAGGCTATTAGCTGCTTGTATTGCTGCAGGATACTTTAACCCATTTAGGCCTAAAATTATTGGATGCTTTAACTATTAAAAAATAGCAGATATACAAGCTCACAGCGCGGCACTGCGAGCTTGTAGATCTGCTATTTTTGAAAAAGTCCATTTAAGTGAAAAGGACCTTTTCTTTGACGATGGCTAGCCAGATTGCTAACATATAACATAGGTTTTTCAAAAAATCTTAGAAGGATTCAAAAGACACTTATAGAATCTGTTCAAAATTCTAATTTTCACGAAAAAAAAAAAATAGCAGATCAACAAGCTCGCAGCGTGGCACTCGGTGCCGCACTGTGAGCTTGTATATCTGCTATTTTTCAATAGTTAAAGCATAAAATAATGATACACAATATAGTGTACCCGTTCTGAATAATAAAAGCTAACCTTAAGAATATTCTCCAAGATTCTATCAACACATTACAAGCAGCACACATGGTGGGAGTGTTCTTGATGAAATATAATTTTTTGTCTCAGTAGAAGAGGTTCAAGCTTTATGTTTAGACTGCTGCTGCATAGTATACCACTCTATTTTATGAGATCACTTTTATCTTTTCTTGTTTTACTGATAACCAGAACCTGTGAGCAATTCCATGGATTCCCGGAATGACCCGGTGTCTTCGTACTGTAACCAGAATGGCCTTTTCACACACCCCTCTTCCCTACCCGGCCCTGCCCCGCATACCAGCTAAAGGGAGCACTGCGAACATTTATCCGTGCTCTGTGGGCTTTGGCCTGTCAGCCACGCCCAGCGAGGAGGTGTCCTTCAGGTACCAATGTAATATCAGCCAACAGCCTGATTTCATTTTTCACCACTTTAGGCATGGTGACTGAATATATAGGACGTGTCTCCTTTGATTATACTGTCACATTCAATCACCTTTTCCAAGTGTGACTTGGAAGAAATTGAAAACTACAGGTAGTTGTTATTATTACTTATTGTATGTATTTATTGTTAACCTCTTTTTGGTTAGATGATCATGAAAGACTTTAGTTATATGTTAGGAAACATACTGATTTTATATTTAAGGCGTGGGGAAAAGGCAATTTTTTGTTTGTGGGCCTATGAAATGGAGTTTGTAAAACTGTGTAGTCTTTGTACGCCTTTGCAATGTTTGTACTGTATGCTGTCTCCGGTAAGTCCTTGTGGGCTTGACACCTTTGGTCGGTATCAATCATCATAGAATCCTTGGCCTTATAATCAGATCTATTCAGTTTTCTACATCACCCAGCTGATTGCTGGTCAGTGGGAGCATTCAGGGGTTAAGTGTCTTGCTCAGGGACACATTGCCAGGGCCAGGAATTGAACCTGGGATCTTCTGGCTCCCAGGCTGGATCTCTACCCATTCAGCTATGGCCTATAGCCCTCCTCCCCTGCCAAGATATTTAACCTTTTCCACTAAACGGCCATACACTGGGGAATTAGTTGTCCACCTACAGTGCAAAGACAGTCCTTCACTGAGTGTGCCATTTCTCCTGGTCCTTAGAGCTGTGACTGTGCATGTACTGTATTTTCCCCATTGCCCCAGTTTATAATGGCTACAGTGTACACCAGTGGTTCCCAAACCTTTCAGGTCGAGACATAAAAAAGACCCAAACTAGTGAAAATTGCAGATCTACAAGCACACAGTGCGTCGCTTACAAGCGTGTGGATGGGTTATTTTCACTACTTTTTATTTTTTATATTTTTGTATTTATGGAGTTATATATACTGTAGTATAACTATACAGTATAGTTATACTACTATGAAACAATATTTTGAAATATTACTCGATTCAAAATCATGACCCATACAAATTGGTCTGTGGCCCACAACGGGTCACAAAAGAGTGGTGTACAGTACACTGTATAGTCAAAATCAAGTATATAGGCCTACTTTCGCAACTCACCAAAACGAAGGCTGTTTTAAGGTGCTGATAAGCGTTTCTTTGCTGTGAGAACTCTCTCAGAACCCCACTTTTTGTGTAAAATGTTGTAATAAAATAAAATTATAAAATGATACACTGGACAGAGAAACTTCTTCTAATCACTCACTACTGCTACCTATAGCATTACAGCTACTGATATTAATTTTTCTCTGAATTTGTGAATACATTAATACATAGGGTTATCAGTATCGGCAAAATAATATTTTTCAAAATAATGCAGATATTTTCATTTTTTTTATAATGTTTATTTTTTAATCTGTGCCATAGATTCAATCAATGTTTTCTGGGGAAGCTCTATGATCAAAGGAAAGAAGTTGGAACATTTTTAAGTTAAAATTGTAAGATTATGCATCTGTGCAAACCATAAAAGTTATTGTCCGCAGGGTGGTGCTAGACAACACAAGTTCTTCAGTAAACTGATTATGAGATCGGGTGTGTCCAGGAGGCCAGAGTTTGTTGTTGGCACCCGATGAATCATAACTCTTATGGTTGGCAACTTGGCGCCATGCAGCCCATCTCTGAAGTGGTAGGCAGGTAGGGAGAGCACTGCAGCCAGCAATCTATGATTCATGCGGTTTTCAAGATTATTCTCCATCCAGTTAGTGTGGAAATACAGTGGCCCCCTCTATCATCAAAGTTGCTCAACCCTGGTCTATACAGTAGGTTAGAAAAGCGACCTCGCCCTTTAGGGGGCGAGGCTGCTTTTCGCCCTTTGGTGTCTTACTAGTTAGCGTAGGCCTATACATTTTCACTACATAAACAGAGGCGGAGTTTGAATTCAACACCTTCCATCTCCCATCTGTAAGTTGGACACAACCTTTATGTGTCGTGTGTGTGTGTGTGTGTGTGTGTGTGTGTGTGTGTGTGTGTGTGTGTGTGTGTGTGTGTGTGTGTGTGTGTGTGTGTGTGTGTGTGTTCGTGCGTGCGTGTGTGTGTGTGTGCTGTGTGTGTGTGCGCGCATGCGTTTTTGCGTCAACTATGTAGTGTGTCACAGTGCACAAGTGTATACAAAGGCAGGGTGATTCCCATAGGTGTGTCTCAGTGATGACTAAGTCTAATTTATATGTTGCTTTAAGTTGTTAACTGTGTTAGAGCTTCTTGTTTGTTGTATCACAGGTTGTTGATGACTGGTGACTATTGAGCTCAAAAGCATGCATAATCAGTTGGATGCTGGGGTGGTGGCGGTGTAGGTACAAGAGTGCAAAAACTTGATAGAGCTAGGCACAAGGCACAATTCTAAATAGCCCACCCCAATCAGATGAATTGTGTGCATATGACTGATCACCTGATCAGGAGGAGTTGGCACTGCTTTGAGGTGTCTGCCTGAACTAGCTCTGCAGGCTTTGTATCATTCCATTCAAAAGCCACTTTACTTATTATATGATTTTGTTAGCAATGCTATGTGTACTTTATTTCACCAAAGCTGCAAACGAACTAAAAGTACTTGATTTTGTTCCAAATCATGTAGAACTCAAAACACCAGCCATTCCATTCATATTAAAGACAACTTGCTAACGGACATTTCTTTTTGTTTTAGCTTTTAAGTCTAATCTATTTCTGTTAAGTGTAACAATTTCTTCCCCTTCCTCTTCTGTCATGGTTGAGTCAGCAGGGCCGGGCTTTGCTATTTGCAAGAGACGGGGGCAGGAAGAAATGTCTTTGTTTTTTTGGTGTGTGGGGGAAGAGAGTTTGCGTGTAAAGAACGTGCCTGTGCCTGACTGCATTTCCCTTCTGTCTCTCCATCGGCGTGCAGTTTGCTTCCACCACCAATATTTGCAAGGTAAGTCTCACCAGGTAACTCTTAGCTGCTTATACTTTATTATATTGTGATTGTTAGGATATCTGTTTTGTCACTTTTCTGTTTCATTTTTTTATTTTATTCTCATAATCTTTTTGACAAAAGCTCACCAAAAAGAACCGCTTTGTTAGTTTGTTTTCTTCCTGCCACTGCATTCCAAATCTGTTCATCAGACATTCCTGACTGGACGTAACGGAATAATCTGCAGGGTGGAACAATCAAATCTCAGTTACTCTCCCATAACTGAGTCTTCTCTCCCTGAAGAATTCTCTCTTTCTCACTCTTTACTTCTTTCTCCTGTCCTCCGTTAACAAGTATTATTATGATTACCTTTCTATAAAATATCATCACTAACCATTGAAATATAATGTGTTTTAAAGCAGCAGTAATATACACAGCAACAAGTGACTGCTAACTGCCCTTTCCACTTCCACATCCAGTTATTTTCTGTAATCAGATAGGTACCATTTTATAACACTTTGTCTCTATGTTAAATGTATCTTTAGCTTTGTGTTTGTCATTGAGCTGATTGTTTTTGGAATTTCGGATTGACTTTTTCATTTAATTGCTTCAGTCTCCCCTCTCATTATCCAATCCCTTTATCTCCCAGACGTAGAGTGGCTACACCCAGCGCTACACACACACGCACGCACGCACGCACGCACGCACGCACACACACACACACACACACACACACACAATTACAGAGTCAATCGACAGATTGGTCTCATATCTCTCCTCACCTCCCGCTCCGTCTGCCTCCATATTGTCAGCTCTCATATTTCTGTCTGGTTACTAACGCATGAATGACTGATTGGTTCAGTGACCCCTGTAGCCTATCTCTGACCTTATCTACATTTGTCTCTCTTGCTCCAGCCCTCTGGCAACGCTCTCCCTCTCTCTCTCTCTCTCTCTCTCTCTCTCCCCCTCTCTCTCTGATACTACAAGCCTGGGTTTGTATTATTACACCCCAGGGGTCATCATCACCATGCTGGCTTGTGGTGAACATTTTGTCAAACTTCACTTTTTTGCCTCGGACATACAAAATGAGAAGACAATAATTGCCAGAAACACATAAAGAGGTGAGCCCCGAATGACCATAACAGGTCTGTAACACTGAGTGTTATGGGGGTTCCTTGAAAATAAAACATTTGAGAACCACTAGTACTCGTATATCAGTGGACTGACTCCTAATATGCCTTAGTGTCATAGTAAATCAGTGTCATACATATTGTGAAGAACATTCAGTAATTGGGGCTTATGATCAAAATAAGAAACGTGTGTAAATAAGAAATTAATTTGCTACGGAAAAAAAACAAGTATTGCCACGGACACATTTGTCCGTGTACGGACATGTTGATGACCCCTGCTTAGCGCTTACACCTCTGTCTGCCTCTGGGTATTTCATTGGCCACATCCCGAAGCGAGACTGGACTTGTGTTAAAATCTTGCTTCATTCTGTCCTTTGTCCAATTGTCCCACATGTAAAGTTGTCAAATTGCAGTTGATTAGTCTGTGATGGCAAACTAAAATCAGTGCTTGCTAAAGAGAGTATTAGAAGAAACAGTCGTTGATTCCTCCTCACCTCACTATGTGACGCAAGGCCCTCACGTCTAACCGCACAGGGCTGTGGCCCTGTGCGACTTCCCCATTCGACCCCCCTGGATTCTGAAAAGTTGTCCAAATGCTGTACACATTTGAGACAATATGAATAATACATTTTCATTTTGGCAAAATTGTGCCGCTATGGGTCAGGCCATAGGGTCACCAAAATCATTAGGAGTCATTCTCAAGGGAGCATGAAGATAGCAATAAGTTGGTTTGACAGCGAAGCAAAGACACCTCATCCTTTGTCAGTTTCTCTGATAAAATATAGAGCCATGGTAAGGACAGGGCGGTATACAAGCTCTGCAGAGGCAAAGGAAAGGAAACAGCAGAGGGACAAAATGCTCTAAAAACTGGCAGCTATAGCTCTCCCAGTAATTATCAGCTTGGCGTTTAGCTTTAGCAACAAGGAACCAGGAACCCGACTCCCCCCCCCACGGTGCCCTATCCACGGGCCGCGGATATCATCATCCCAGCTCCTGTTACCACCAGCATATAAGCTAACCAGGCCAGGTGAGCGCAAACACTCCTCCTTGCCGGCACCCCGTGATCCCTTACACACACATATACACACACCAGCACGTTCGCAGTGGACAGGCAGAATGGAGCCGGAGTCAGACAGCGTACCTGGGGAGATCATACAGTTAAGTGGATCAGGGCATTTTCTCTCTCTCTCTGCTTACTTACTCTTCACGTAGCTTGTCCAAGCATTGTAACCCTAACCTGCCCCGGCCCTTGTGTGTCCTGTGTGAGGGCCCTCTCTCTTCCGTTCTTTGCTCATGCCCTTCCGAGCATTTATGTGTTCAAATATTTACTCTCCTGCGCTGTCATTTTCTCTTTTCTGCCATGACAGGCACTTTTACTAACTTGTGTTCCTGTTAGGAATTAAGTGATGCAATGATGATGGGGTATACTCTGCTTTAGGGTTGCAAGTTTGCAACACAAATTATACTGTACGTGTACTGTAGCTAGGCTTGTGGAACATCTATAGTAAATGGCACATACTTTAACATACAGTTTATCACTGATGGTATCAGAATTCAGGAGTTATGAATCAGAGTCCAGTGTCACTAAGGTGTCTCTCATAGTGTCTTATGAGAGGGGTAGCATCAGGGCAGGGTCGAGCTGGCGTTGGCTTCTTCCTGTGCAGGTCAGATGCAGCTGTTTGGTGACCTCCCACAACAGCTCACAATGAACCCAAACAAGGTTCCTTTCCCCCCACTATTTCTGGGCATCACCCCATGAGAATACATCTTATCTGAAATCAGGAGATACCGGTACATGTGCAGTTTGTATGCAAAATAATGCATCTTTTGAGGATTGTTCTGATGTGCAGAGACAACCTTAAACATAATGACATACGCATGCACGCACACGCATATGCGCTCACGCACGCACACACACACACACACACACGCACACAGGTTTGCAATTGCTACTTTGTGGGGACATTACACATAGTCTACTATCTTTGTGGGGACATTCCATTCATTTTGAACCCTAACCCTAACCCTAACCCTAACCCTTAACCTAACCCCTAAACACCTTGTGGGGACCTATTAATAAGTACCCACAAGGTATTGTGCAAGGATTGTACTCTCTTTGTGGGGACATGAGGTCCCCACAAAATAGTAATTCCCTGTCCACACACACACACACACACACACACACACACACACACACACACACACACACACACACAAAACGTTAAATTAGTGGTTGGTTATTTTATCCTCTGACTTCAATCGCTATAATCAACTGAGGCAATTACCTGTAGATTGAGCACTCTATTTAATCGATCCTTTTGAGCCAAGTTGAAATTGAGCCATATTAGTGTCAATCATGTCCTATGTTTATCCTGCGCAATAAAATCCTCAGTGTGTAAAAGTGGACCACTTTTAGAGTTGAATTAACACTGAGGTCTTTGCTGTGTATCTTTTATCAGTACTGTTTACTCCTTGGTGCCTGACTCAAAGCTAAAGTTAAATGCAATTGCAAACTGATTGACATTTACATTAGTCAGAGAACGATTGTGCCTACTTTGTATAGTATTTACATTTGCAATTATTAAATGAGAGATGACACCCCAACACTGTAGTGCAATAGTTTACTGGAATTGTGTGCTCTTGTGTGTCATTGTAAACTAGGTACTGTACTAGTACTTCAGCTTTACACTTTCCTCCAGTGAAAGACATTTGAATTTCTACCAAAGCACAGTGTAGTTTGGGAAACATGAAGTAATGCATTATACAGCTACAGCTGTAGAATGGATTTAATTGCAAGGCCTGTCCATGATGTGTATTGACAATTGTTGTTCTTTCTATTCACACCCCACACATGTCTGCCAGGTTAAACGTGGTTAGACTTAGCCCCCAAAAGCCTAGAAAATCTCGATAGTCCGACTTAGGTTTAGGGATAGGATTTACTGTGGTAGTAAAGCATGTATTTAGCTCCCTGTGGAAAATATACCTTTAAGATGGAAAGCAGTCCAAGTGTAGGCTACTGTATGTAAAATAATTTACATTGTGTGTTGATTTGAGAGTTTGCAGTTCTGGATAATGTGAATAATGTGAGCAAAGACTGTGATACAGATCTCTCTAATGGAGTCACACAAGCGGTGATGTAAAGTAACTAAGTACTTTTACTTAAGTACTATACTTAAGTACAATTCTCAGGTATTTTACTTGAGTTGAGCATTTCCAATTTCCTATACTTTTACTTCTACTTCACTACATCTCGGATCCAAATATTTTTCTTTTACTCCACTACATTAATTTGAAAACTTTAGTTACTAGTTACTTTGCACATATAAATTATACTATTATAAAACATACATTAACCACCTATTTAATACCAAGGATATTTAAAAAAAGACGATCTACAAGCTGACAATGCTTCGCATCGCGGCGTGTTGTGAGCTTGTAGATCCGCTCTTTTCAAACATTTTGTACTTTTACTTTTGGTACTTTAAGTATATTTTGATACCAACACTTTCATACTGAGTATATTTTGAATTACGGACTTTTACTTGAACCAGAGTATTTCTTCTTTGCAGTAAGGACAACTTTAGTTTTTTACAACAAGGTTTTATATTTTAGATTGTAATTAAAGAATATAAAAGATGAGTGTTAAAGTTATTTCATTTACTTCTTTCTATTGTTTTAGAGATTCTTATTTCAGTGGATGGGGGCATGCGTACAAGTGTCTAAATATGTCATTTTACACAGAATAAGCCCATTCCCAAGATACAACACAACCTTTCATGGTTGGATGTGACTGTAAATAGCAATAAAGAAACTGCTGGCTTATTGTGTCTAAAAAGACATATTTAACCACTTGTACGCATGCCCCCATGCGTATGCATGCCCCACATTTTAGCACGGTAAATGCGATAAAACAATAGAAGGAAGCAAATGAAAACATTTTAACACTCACTTTTTCTTTTCTCTAATAACAATCTAAAATATGAACCCTTGTTGTAAAAAAAAAAAGTTGTCCTTTTAGTAAAACATTTTAGTATTCTTTCCACCACTGCATGCGACATGATCCAACTTGAGTACAGACACACCCTACTTGTATGGGTGTGTCTGTATTCAAGTGTTCTGTTCCAACCCAACATGTTAATCTTATAGGCCTATATACTTTGTCGTTCGACTGTGTCACTCGTCGAAGATTTTCAGTTGGTTTCTTTTTCTGCGAGCGACACGGTTGTACAATGCTGTATAAATGGCTTTACCCCATCTCTTTTATTCGATTAGAATTGGTTGCATGGTTAAACACCTTTCTTAGTCGTTAGTCATTTTCAGCCAATTTGCTCAGTCATTTGCTCCCATCTGACACCCACACAACTGCTCTGCCCTCGGGCTAGACTTTATTGAGGAGGAAGTACAAGAAATAGATACTCCCTCCTATGGTGACCAGCAAACCACTTCCTTCTGAAGGCTAGACAACAATTTTCCATTAGCACCCTAGCTCATTAGAACACACATCTTCAACCCTCCTTCATTCAACCTGAGCGTACATACTGTAATCTTTACACATCGTATCATCTCTCAGACTTTTTTTTAATTGTTACATTTCTTCTTGATGTATGTGGATCTTTCATCTTTATTTGATGACTGTATTTTGAGCTGCATTTCTTTTGTATCAAAAGTGATAAAAAAATAGAAATACTGTTCCTACGAAACAGTGTGGGCTCGCATGTAACACCATGTATGGGCACAAAGATCTACCCTTTGGCTGCACCTCATTGGCTAAGGGCCCTGCCTTTGTACTGTCGAGGATAACTTGACTGATAGATAAATGATGAAGATAACATACTTGTGCTCGCTTTCAGCGAGCCCACAATTAAGATGACTATTATACTGGGGAGATAAATTCTCGCACACATAAAATCATACCTAAATAGTATCATGATGAATATTATTATTCGTGTGGTTGCTATAGGTATTGTTCTAGGAATCTTTTGCCAGCCAAGTGAACCTGCTTTTTGTTAACCTTTGCACAACAGAAAAGTGAAGCTTGCTTCACCTGACATCCCAGACAGAATTCATTTCCCAGTGGATTCCTCATGACTCGTGCCAGTGCAACCACACTTGCAATTTCCCAGAATTGCACCTTTCTAGTTAGTGTGGTTGCCCAACAGGGCAACACACTGTAGTCCTGGGGAAACTTTATTTATTCTAGATAAACTTTATTTGTGAACAGGTTTTTACCTTGAATCAGATGCAATTGGAAATTGGTGGAAAAACATTCGGGAGTGGTGCTAGCTTAAGTATTGGTTGAGCTTCACATGACAGTTAGCTTGCTGCAGAATCTAGTCACGTTGGCAAACACACTTTTCCAATTGCACCTTTCTAGTTACTTGCGCAAGCAGAGCGCGCAAGTACTGCGATCGGCTGGGTATGTATGTATGTGTCCTCTCTTGTCTAAGACCGCAGCCCAATCAGGGACCAGCATCTCTGGCAAGTAGCAACGTCATCATTAACAGGCAATGAGGGACCAGTATTACTGGTGATGCATGTCATTGTTCATAATATATCAGTTTTCTTTAGAAGCGGTGATGCCAGTGGTGAGCGCACCTCATGGTGTGCTCTGCTTTCGCACAAATAGACCATAAGTAGGCCATATGGCCTACAAGTTGGCACCTCGACAGAGTGCATTTCTAGTTATTGTTATTACATAGGGGGAACATTTGCATATAATTGACATGTTTTCTGACCACACGTTATCTCCTCTCCTCTCTCCTTGCAGGATGCTCCCATTCCAGGCGGCGCCAGGGCAGTTTGGACCAGATGTCCGGGAGCCAGGGCTCAAGGTGTGGAGGGTGGAGAAGTTGAAGGCGGTGCTGCTGGATCCCCAGGAGGTGGGGGCCTTTTTCAACGGAGACTCGTACCTGGTACTGGATAACCGTGGATTCATGGGGGCTGACGTCCACATGTGGATAGGTGAGAGTCTAGTGAGCAACAGAAGTGGACCACATGGACTAAGTGCAGACCATTCAATTAAACTACTTTACTACTTACTACTAACTACTTACTTTATTTATATTTTTTATCTATAATGAGTACTGAGAACGAAAGTTATAACGGATTGTCCTATTGAACACGGAACAGTGTATCAAGTGTTATCTTGATAGATCCCCAGCCTGATAACAGGACATATTTTGGCCATGCAGGCAAGCGCCACTCTATCAAGATGAACTGCTAGCCAATGGCCTGTATAACGCACCTAATTACTGCTGTGGCTGTAATGTGGCTGTTAATAATTAACTTTTCAGAGCAATTGTGGCTGAAAAGCTACGATCCCTTCAGCTAATGTGATGATGACACTCGAGACAGGACACTGACCCTACGTTACGCATAATTATGCGAGGAGGATATAGATGGATGGGCCAATGATGCCTGGGGGATGGAGGGGAGGGGGTCTGTGGGTCCGTGTAGGGACCAGGGAGATACAACAGCGGGACAGAACATCCCGATGGGATGGGCACGTTCCTGTGCCGGGCCCATTAAAAATGCAGGAGCACTCTTACAGTACTCAAATGTGGTTGTTGTTTCCAGCATGTATCCGGTGCTTAGGTAACAGTGAGCTGGTTGTCACAGCTGGGAGAGGCCTGTCACGCTGCTCAACCATCGATCTCCCTAACCGGCCCCACTCTCCCTCGTATGACCCATTGACCGGTGTGCTGTTATTGTTTACCTGTCGCTCGGCTGCCCTACTAATGCAGGCTTTGTTTGTTTCTATTCCCTTTGTCAGGTATCCCTTTGTTTTCCCTTCATGTATATTACCGTTATGACAACTTCATCTTGTTTTGCATCATTTACTGTTTCCAATTTCCTCTCCTCTCCTCTCCCCTCCCTTCTCTCTCTCTCTCTCTCTCTCTCTCTCTCTCTCTCTCTCGCCCATTAAAGGAGTCACTTGCAGCCCAAAAACTTTACTTGCCAAGTGTAGCCTCAATAATTTAAAGCACGAGGAAAGAAGACATTTAAAAGTTGAAGCCAGCATGGACCATACTCAGGTCATTTTACTCTTAGGGTGCGGTCACACAAACCTTACCTGTGCTTTTCAATTGGAACGGAGAGTTTTTTATTTTTATTTTACAGAAATCCGCAGATGGCTACAAACCGCTCCGTTCCCATTGAAAAGCATTAGCAGAATCCGCCCTGCATAGGTAGAATTAATGTTTGGTGTGATCGTGCCCTTATGTTTGAGGGGGGAAACCGACATAATTAATGCAATGTAAATATTCGGAACTTGTCTCTCTAACTCTCTCTCTCTCTCTCCCTTCCTGACAGGTGAGAAGTCATCCCGTGATGAGCAGGTGGCATGTGCCATGCTGGGCACCCAGCTGGACAACTTCCTGGGAGGCGACCCAATCCAACACCGGCACGTCCAGGGCTACGAGTCTCCAGAGTTCATGAACCTCTTTCCCAGAGGGGTCAGCTACAAGGTGGGGATAGGCCAAGCAGGAAAAACCTTCTATTAGCACGACAGCAGCTTTTTTGATTCTTGCATGAGTCACAGTCACACAAATCCCGACATCAATCTGGGAATCAATCCAACATTAACAAAAAACTGGTCAAAACCTTGGGGACAACATTTTTTTTAATTGGTGAAGTATTTTAGTTATTGGGAAGGGGGCGGGACGGCGGGACGGGTGTACAGTCAGGTTGTGACACGTTCATTCTAATCATGCCGATCCAGCAGTTTAGTAGCCCAAAGAGTCTGATCAGCAGTGAAGAGCATGCATGTGTATTTCCTTGTTTTTCATGCAAAACAAATGCTTGCAATGGATTCAGAATAATTAAAAGCCCCTGGTTTAACCACTCACATCCAACTTAAAGCTGATTTTTTGGGAGTAATCTTTTCCTTTATACTCAGTAGTATGGTGTATAGTAAGTGAATGAAAATGAAAATTACCCTAGCTCTCAAACATGTTCCCCCGCATTTTCTGCGAGGGACATGGGAGCTCAATTTGTTATTTAACCTTCATAGTTGACAAAACCACTGAGAAACGGACCTTTGCTCTCGTGGTCACGGAAGTGTCGGATTCGCCCCAACTAATATGACAACTGTGGCACAATTTCAGTTGTGGCAGAGTTGTAAAGGAGGGGTAAAGTACTTCTGCAAGTGGTATATCTAAGAATAGGAACTTCTTGTTTCTTGCCACTTCTACTTCTTCCTTCTAGGCCTACTTTTTTATTTCCACATGGCTAGTTACTTGCCACAAGCTTACTACCATATGACAACTCTGGCACAATTCCTCATTTGAAAACATGTAAAGGATATATATTAAATCAAACCCCTGTATTAGGCAGTAACTGAAAAGAGAATTATGTTGCTGTTATTGAGATGTTATCTTAAAAAAAGACATGCAAAACTTTACTGTATGTGATGTGAACACACTTAGTAGCTGGCAAAAAAGAAAGAAAACAAACAAACCAAAAACATTTTATTGCACTTTGCAAAATTCGTACCTAAACATGTGTTTTACTTCCAGGAGGGGGGCGTGGAGTCAGGGTTCCGGAGGGCCCAGGGTTCCGGACCAGTCCACAGGTTATACCAGATCAAAGGGAAGCGAAACATCCGTGCCAAGGAGGTGGAGCTGTCGTGGGAGAGCTTCAATAAAGGAGATTGCTTTATCCTTGACCTTGGGCAGGTGAAGGGAACTTTACGTTGACCACATCACAATGCCAGCTGGGACAGAAAAGCCCATGTTTTTCATGCTTACAAAATCCAACAACAAATCTGGATCTCAGACTTCATGCGGCCAGCCTGTGACAGCAGTCATCTATGACGATAGTCGTCTATGACGTATGACTGCACAACTGGGCAACCGTTGGTTTGAGCCTAATCAGATTGAGTCCCATTGATTGTCCATTATAGATAAAATATAATGAATGACCCAAAATTCATCCAATCAAAAGAGAAAAGCCTACAAAGATCCTTCATCAGCTTCCAGTTCCAATTTGTCATTCATTTGTTTCATCACTTCAAATTTCACTTGTTTATTCTGTATCTCTGCCTTGATAAAAATATTTGAGAGTTAAAAAATATATACATATTGTATAGAACCATCAGCATAATCCACTTCCCTATGCTCCTCAGACTATCGTGTCATGGACTGGTTCCCAGGCCAATATCTTTGAGAAGCAGAAAGTGCGGGAGATCGCCTCGCTGATTCGTGACACAGACAGGCATGGTAAAGCCCACATCATTGACATCAGCGAGGGGGAGGAGCCAACGGAGATGCTGAAGGTAAACACTGCAAAGAATAATGTCCCTAATGATTAACCCTCCTAAAAGAAATCTGAACAATACAGTCATTATTTAAGAGGGAATTACAGAGTAATCATTCTTGAGGCCATTTGTATACAAGGTATGTAGGGAGTGTATCCAAAATAGTTCTCTCTAGACTACAGTCTACTCTAGGGCAGTGGTTCTCAACCTGTGGGTCGGGAACCCCAGGGGGATCCCCAAATTATTATTTTTTTTTTTTTTTTGGGGGGGGGGGTCCCCAGATGATTAACTTAAATGCGCAACATTGTTTTTTCACTCAACAGTAAACAAACCAACATAAAGGTTTAAGTGTATAGAGGGTATATGCACATTTCTAAAGTCTAAAGCCAAATTGTCAAATATTAGAGGCAGAAATTGTGTTGTGAGGCGTTGTGAGCATGTAGATGAGCTATTTTCACAATAGAACCGTGTTAGACAAAATATTATGCCTCAACTCTTAGTGCTGGGTGGGTGGCTCTGTTCTAGTCTAGACTACAGTCTACTCTAGGGTAACCAAGACCGTAGTCTAAACCTCATCCAAAACAACCCATTTCTCTCGAGTGACAGGTGCTGGGACCAATGCCAGAGCTCGCAGTGAGCACTCCAGAGGAGGATAGCAAAGCAGATGCTTCCAACTCAGCCTCTCTCTTCAAGGTAACCTCAGGTGCAATAGAGGTTTATAATATCAGTAGGCCAAACTATAAGTATGCTATTGTCTAAAAATGTAATAGGCTATTATACTTTTAATTCTGTTTCCCATCTTATACGATTTATGAATCCAAGGTGAAAAGTGTTATTTTAACATGTATCACAGGTGTCAGACGCGACAGGTTCGATGACAATGACCAAAGTGTCAGAGAAGAGTCCATTTGCCAAGGAGCTGCTGTTACGAGACGACTGCTTTATTCTGGACAACGGGGCCAATGGAAAGATCTTCGTCTGGAAAGGTCAGGATTCAGGAATCTTCGAACCTTGGCCGACAAATAAGATGCACACAGAGGATAACGATAGTTTCAGTTCTTATGCTGGTGATACACGTATCTAATTGAATCACTTTATCTTTATGTTTCTTATCAGTTGTTTTGTTGTTGTTTTTTGCATTGCCACTCCAGTTTAGTCGTTGCCAATTCCCCTTATGTTTTATAGTCCCTGTCACTGACAACTCAATCTGGGAACCCATTCGGTGAAAAAAAAAGTATTTTCTTTCCCTCATAATCTGTCTTGAGAGGTTAGTGTTTTTGGTCAGGGGAGCATTACCCTTTGACAATCTGCTCCTCATTGAACAGACACCCCAACCAAGTTGTAGTCTCCAGGGTGGTGGGCACGAACTTTACCCCTGTTCTGTTCTGTTCAGTTCAGTTCAGTTCAGTTTCTTTCTTTTTTTTTACAATAGAATACATACATTGTGCATTGGTGCAACTTGAGCAATCACAGAAGAGTTTTCTAAATAAGAATTTAAGTCCAAGGCACAAGTTGTTAAGTCCATTTGACAGTAAAGTGTCCAAGATGCTGGAAAAGGGGACAGGGATAAGCATAATGCTTGTTGAGCCCTACCCCCGGTACCGTTTGCATAACAATAATAAAATGATAATGACAATAACGTTACCCGTACACCATCCCCATGCACTATTTGAATGACATTGTACTGCTTTTAATACATTTGGAGGTTGATAGATTCACTCTCCTCTGTCTCTGAAGCTAACAGAGACTACTCCTTTTCAGACAAAGGTAACATTGAAATGTATTAGCACGACTAAACTAGTTCATTGATTGACAGGTAGTGGAGCCAATGCCGAGGAGAAGAGAGAAGCTCTAAAGATGGCAGATGAATTTATCCAGAAGATGAACTATCCCAGGATGAAAACACAGGTGTGACTCACAAACTGTACAGACGCTTTCTGTAATATCTCAAATTAGTCATAGATATGAATGTCTAAACTTGCAATGCAGTCACAAGAAGTCTTAAGTCCAGTGCCTGCAATGTTTATACAGCCGAAAGTGAATGTGTGCCATGAGCTCAACAACTTTAACAACCACACAATTCTGGATATTTTTTATCATACTGGCCATTTACTAGCTCTATTCAGTGAAAATGTATTATTACTATTGTGATTTCCCCTGTATTGTCTAATCCTGAGAACTGTTATTATTTTGCAGGTGGAGATTTTGCCACAAGGGAGAGAAACCGTCATGTTCAAACAGTTCTTCAAGAACTGGAACTAAACATTTTCACGTGGCATTCAATGTTCTCATATCTTGCACTCATAATACTTCCTAAAATACAGTTCTCAGTATGTTACATAATGTCGGTACTTTACAAATATACTGTATAAATATGATTATTATACATGTATATAATTGTAAGGTACTGTACTAAGAAATTCATTGTTCGCATTAGACATGGGTAGACACAGTGATATGATGTCATCTAAACAAAACAAAATCTGCCAGACATTTTTAATTATCACTGTTATCGGCCCTGTCACAGCCATCTACTGTATATGTATGGCTTTGTTCTCTCTGGTAATCAATCTTGGAGTTAACAACAATACATCCTATCCCTGTGTCTCCCACAACCACTTAAATCCCATATGGCTGACCGGAGTCCCTCAGGGCTCTATACTAGTGTGTTTTCTTTTGTCTGTTATTGTGGGGAAAGCTTTCACTGAAAATAGCCGATCGACAAATGTGAGCTTGTCGATCTGCTGTTTTCTGTGAAAGCCTTCCTCACAGTAAGGATGCTGGGGTTTAAGTGGTGAATGCAATAGGACAAATTAGTAAATTGCTGTGAGAGAGTAAAAAGATGTTGTATTTTGAATGAGAGTGCAAAGATATTGGAGTATTTAAAGCACAACACAGAATGTGTCTTCATTTAAAGATGACCACCCACTGTTGTTAAATCTTTTAAACAGACTAGTTGTGTAGTTAACAGTTTGTAAAGCCAAGATTCCATGAAGCCTCTGTTGAATTAGTTTGGTTCTGTCTTTTTTATATTTGTTTAAGAATAACATAGATGTATTTTCCTGCATTTGAAAATAAGAAAATAAATCATAAAACAGGACAACTTGTACAATAAGTGGTTTGTAATTCTGTATGCTTTGCCTATCGTTATGTTGCACAGACATTGAGAACATGACCTACTCCTATATCTGATTATTAACCTTATGACTGCGGTTTCACCTCCATGCTCTGCGTAGGTTTATAGGCCACACCTCCATCCATAAAGCATAATGATGGTACAGCCACGTGTTATTTACACAACCTGCACTTAAACTCTGGCCTTGCAGCCGTGCGGCTACATAAACACTATAAACTCTGCCACCTGTCTACAAACTGCACACACGTGAATAAACTATTAAAATATGCGTGTTCAAGGGGGACAACTTTTATGCCCAATTAGTCCAAGAAACCACAGAGCATGTCATCAAATAGATTCCATTATAAACATTCACCCCATTCAGAGGCTACTTCAGAGGCCTTCCTGGTAATTAACCACTGTGCAGTCGAGTGTATCAAATTATGACCCATTAGACTGATAACCTCACGTTCAATGTGTAGTGAGTCGCACATTAGACTGATAACCTCACGTTCAGTGTGGGATGGGGGAATATATGGACCAGTCTCGCAGATTAAGGACCCAGTTGGGAAATTCCCAACTGGATGCTGGCTGGGAAGCACCATAGAAGACAGGGAAGCACCATAGGAAGCAACATAGATGACAGGGAAACAAGGTACACCATGGAAACTAAGGGTACGGTCAGGCCGTAGTAGCCACATATGCGTAGAAAAAGGCGCAGCTCCCATCCACTTCAATGTTAAATGAATAGACCGGAAGACTCCTTTCATCTGCGATCGAAGAGCCCACAGCACCATAGATGACAGGGTAGCGCCAAAAGAAGCATCAGGGACGTGCAGAGAATGTTAGAGAGGCAGGGGCCGGAAATTTCTACAAGGACCTTTTGGTGAAAATAGCAGACCTCCAAGCTCACACAACACGTCGCACTGCAACGCGCTGTGAGGTTGGAGGTCGGCTATTTTCGGTGCTTGATACCACACTGAACTATAGCCTAATCAAGTGAAAACTGGAGATGTGGCATATGGCATGGATTTCTACACAGAGAGGGCAATTCTTTTAACATAAGATGCTGCATTCAAGTTCAGGAGAGTTTGGACAAGGCAATTCTCTTGAATACTGCCTTCAGGTATGGCATGGAAAGGGGCATTTGCGTTTCTTTCATCATAGTAAAACTGCAGTCATGGTCTGGGGAGGGCACTTTTTACAGACGGATAAAAGGGAAGGGGCTCAAGCCCCCTTTCATGTCTATGTGCGCACGTGCCTGGGAAGCATCATAGCGCCTGGGTCCTGCACATAGGTCCTGCACAAGCCCCCAGAACCCAGGGCTAGACTTGAAGCAACCCCGATGGTGGCCAAAGTTGGAACTGCAGCCTAAAAAAAACATGAACGCTAGCATGTAGCTAGGTAGAGACCACTTTCCCCCAGAATGCACCTGGATTAGCTACATGCTAGCACGTAGCCGTTGCTTCAAAACGCCACTGAGCACTTGCATTGAAATGATAGTGGGGGCGGGGCTCGTCCGATCTCTATTTTATATATACTCTATGGCAAGCCCCCAGAACCCAGGGCTAGATTTGAAGCAACCCCGATGGTGGCCAAAGTTGGAACTGCAGCCTAAACGCGCATTTTGGCCCCGCCCCCTCCACTCCAGACAATCCTTCCTGTGAGCGGAGAGCAGCGTGACGTCATTTGTGGTCTCTAAATAGTGGCCAATTTCCCCCAGAATGCACCTGGATTAGCTACATGCTAGCACGTAGCCGTTGCTTCAAAACGCCACTGAGCACTTGCATTGAAATGATAGTGGGGGCGGGGCTCGTCCGCTCTCTATTTTATATATACTCTATGCTCTATGGTCCTGCACCATGGGGGAAAAAGAGTAGATGAAGAGGGATTCCCGAGGAGACATTATGAAGGGAGAGTGACATCTGCTGGACAGGAGGAGGATGAGACTGGAGAGACCATAGGGAGAGACCTATGGGAGAGACAGGCTAGCCTAGCTGGAGCTAGACATCCCAGCCATGTTAAAACAAGGTAGGGATGATACTGCAGTTAGTTAGCTAGATGCATTAGTATCTAGGCTGGCCCCAGGCTAGAGACAGGCAACCTGTGTGTACTGTCTGTCTACAGCTGAGATCACTGTATGTAGGAGGTGTTATACTGGGGACAGTTCACCCAAAGAATAACAATATTTAATTGATCTCACCCCATGGAGAATTTAACACCCTGTTGAATTCATGGATATTTTTTAGTTTTTGTCGCATTCCTAAGCCAATAATTTGAAGACGTGGTTCCCTATGGAGACACAACGTGCTTTCTTTGTTCCCTATAGAGACACAAAGAGTCTCCTCAAATTATTGGCTTAGGAATGACACAAAAACTAAAAATATCCATGAATCCAAGTCTGAATGGGTTGAGTAATCGATAGAAATAAAGTCATTTTGGGTGTGAACTATCCCTAAAGTAAAGGTACAAAATATTTGCATCAAAATATACGTAAAGTACCAAAAGTAAAAGTACTAAAATGTTTAAAAATAGTGGATCTACATACATGCTCAAAACACGTCGTGAATGATGCGACACATTATGAGCTTGTATATCGTCTATTTTCAAATAGCTTAGGTATGTAAAATAGGGCTTAAGTCGTTAATGTATGTTTTATAATTTTCATACATTTTCAGGTGGGGTGCCAATTTCAGACAATCAGGAGACAGTTAGGATGACTATAGGCTGACTATAGGATGACTATAGGATGACTATATGATGACTATAGATAGGATGACTATGGGATGACATTTAACACTTATTTTAACAAAATAATATAACTTACAGCACCTTTAACCCTGACACCAGTCATAAACTGACCAACAGCATGCTGCCAAGAAAGGACAGTGCATGCAGCAGGTAGATTATTTTATGGTTGTTTATTTTAGGGTGGAGACAATTTTGATGATTATTAAATCATATCAAACAGCTATCTCCTTTTATGACTGGGTGTTTCTGGCTCATATGTCGCTTTTGATGCTGATGGTCTATTTGTTATGACAACAGTCAGCTCTTAATGTACCGTATAGGCCTATTGAGGGAAATGGTTAAATCATAGTGTTGAGTTTAAAGATGAGAAATTAGACCTTTGTTCCAAATCACAACCAATTTTCCAACACTGGATGTGTCAATGCAATGACTGTAGAGTCTCAAGTAACTGTAATATAATGAATAAATGAATTATAAGGCATATTGTTGTGACATGCACTGCAAAAAGTCTAGGAGTGCTTAAAGGACAACTTTGTTTTTTTACAACAAGGGTTCATATTTTAGATAGTCATTAGAGAAAAGAAAATATGAGTGTTGAAATGTTTTCATTTACTTCTTTCTGTCGTTTTAGTGATTTTAACGATTTTGATTTGCATGCATGCGCCCAGGTTGGGGGCATGCATGCAAGTGGCTAAATATGTATTTTTTTTAGACACAATAAGCCCATTTCCACCGCACCGCAATCTTTCATGGGTAGATGTGACTTATGGGGGCTGTTATAAATAGTAACAAAGAAATTGCCGGCTTATTGCGTATAAAAGATACATATTTAGCCACTTGTACGCATGCCCCCAGCCCCCCACCCACTGAAATCAAAATACTAAAATCGCTAAAACAATAGAAAGCAGTAAATTAAAACATTTTAACACTATTTTTTTTTTATTTTCTCTTATTGCAATCTAAAATATGAACCCTTGTTGTAAGAAAATAAAGTTTTCCTTTAATTAACATTACTGTGGGGTCACACAATTATTATATCATTACTGTACTGAAGCTGGTTTGTTTCCCACTCCAATGAAGTGAGGTCTACTATAGGCTACTACTTCCCAGAATATGGTTGATAGCGTGCAGACTGACAGACTGCTGTACAACACGTCTCTTCATTCAGCATTATGTAATATAAAACGACATGATTTCCCGTAAACCCTGAAGGATCTCATCATGCTTGAACTCTCAGCCATAAAAAGTCCAAGGTTCAGGGAGCAGTTGAGTAAAATAGGGTAGAGTGAAGTACTGGCTGTTCAGTCTTTGAAAACGACCAGACCAAGACCAAGGACCAAGACCTCCCCCTAGGCACTGGGTAGGATTTCTGATGATAATTATTATACTATTTTATATTAACTGATAATTAATGAATTAATATAATAATAATTTTTGTCTCTTGGATCTGTGAACAATTTTTTACTCTCATTTTCAGTATCCATAAAACTTGCATTTTAATTGAATTACATTTCCCCCCAATTTGCATTAACATTTACATTTACCTTACATGGCTGAGTGACATTTGACAAATAATAACTTAATATGAGTGAAACTAACAAGCATAATGCAGACCAAATAACATCTTCGAGTTCCTACTAGTTAAAAAATATTGCTGTAAGCAAGTGTTGTAAATGCTTCCATTCAAATTTTGTATTAAAACGTTTAATGACATTGAATTATCAATTTCTATTTTCAAAGGAATACAATGTCTTTTGAGATGAAGAGCATTCTGAAGACCAAAACCACAAGTATGTAATTTCCTCACTCTGATTACTGTAGATGAAATATTGTTGCGTCATCGGTGATTGAAATGATTACATTTACAACCTTTGATCAGATCTCTTTGTGTGGCATGGAAAAATATGGCAGCCTGGTATTACATCCATGGTCATAAAATGTGTTATGTGTTAAACTGGTATTTGATATACTGCCATCCATTATTAACAACCGGATTTTGCAGACTAATACTGTCAGTTGCCTACTTGAAAGCTTACGTATATAGATGTCCATTTTTGGAGGCCGATGTGCTGAATCTTAATAATTTAAAACCATATAACCACCTATTTTCTGCTAATTATAGGTGGGACTAATGCCTCTAATGGGACTAATCCCATTAGAGGCATGTTAGGTCAATGGTTCTCAACCAGTAATTTTGGGGGAGCCCAGATGACAGAAATGACAATTTTAGGACTTTAAAGGAGTAGTTCACCCCCAAAATGACTTTTTTTCTATTGATTACTCATGCCATGGAGAGTAGAGTTCAATACTATTTTTAGTTTTTTGTCGCATTCCTAAGACAAAAATGTGATAACAATAAATGTACCCACATTCATTCCGGATGGTGACCCGTTTCGAAACGGGTCACCATCCGGAATCAATGGGGGTAAATTTACTCAAATCAATTTTTTGTCTTAGGAATGTGACAAAAACCAAAAAATATTATTGAACTCTACTCTCCATGGCATGAGTAATCAATAGGAAAAAAGTCATTTTGGGGGTGAACTACTCCTTTAAGACCATTTTTAACACCTACAAAAAGGGGGAAAGAAAAAGACCATTACTGCATCAAAAGTAATCAACAATCTATACTATAAAAACTTGTCAAACATTGTCAAAATTGTCAAATAATATTGTAATCTAATGCCTCAAGTCCTACATGCCAAGTGCTCATCAGGGTTCAGTTCAAATATGGTTATTTTGGAGGGTCACAGCCTGATAAGGTAAGGTTGAGAACCTCTGTCTTGGGTGACTGAATATCCTCCAAACATGAATCTTTCCCTTTGCAGAGCTGAGGGGGGAGAGCAGCACCCAGAGCAGCTCCATCGGGGCGGTGCGCTGGTCAGTAGCTGAGGAGGACGTCCAGGCCCACAGCTCGGCTCCCAGCTCCCCCAACAGACCCAGCAACGACAGATCCCTACACTTTCAGGTACAGTAGATGACACATGCAAAACCCTGGGTAGAAATGGAAGAAATGTGCACAAAAGTTGCCTTCGGGTCGTGTCTTTAATGCTATAGAATCATCTCAGGCACTGTAGACAAATATGATATGCACTTGTCTTGCACATGCACGCACATGCGTACACTACTGTATGCATACTGCATAGACACAGATGCACGCACAAATAGGCCTACGCACACACATGCACACACACAGCCACACACACACACACACACACACACACACACACACACACACACACACACACACACACACACACACACACACACACACACACACACACACACACTATTATTTATGTAAGAAAACATCCTGATGATCCCTTATTCCCACCAAAACAACCCCCTGACCCTGACCATACAAAATTTAAGAAAAAACTACTATTCTAATGGGAAATTTGATTCCAGTTTTTGGTTAAATTTTTTCAATGACTATAACCATTTCTCTACTGTCATTTTTGCATAAATGCTGTTCGTGTCTGGCCATTTCCATTTCCAAATCTGATTTCTTAAATCATTATTTGATTTTGTTAGGTCAGGGGCAGGGCATGTGTATAACCTGCTGATAACTTGTATGTAATGTATCATGCAGCAACCAACTCGCCAGAATGGTCTGAAGGACCTGCGCAGCTTGCAAGAGTGTGTCCAATTCATCAATCACTGGAAGGAACAAGTGGACCAAGTCTGCAAGGTAGGGAGACAGACAGACACACGCACACGCGCGCACAACGCGCACAACGCAAATAACAAAGTCTACAGACATGCTGCATTAGGTACTTAGTTAGATATTAGGTAGACCTTTTTACATTTGAAGACCAGGAACCATGTGTATTATTGATTTTATTGATAGATTATTTTCTTTCTTCAGACCAATAATGTTGCCACCTTCACAAATAAGAACAAGAGATAAGGGATAGTTCACCCAAAGAAAAAAAGAAAATCTAACTATTGATTACTCTACCCTATAGAGACTTGAATTCATAGATATTTTTTGTTTTTGTGGCATTCCTAAGCCAATAATGTGATGACCAGCAGTGGTTCCCTATGGAGACACAAAGAGCCTGCTTTGTTTGCTATGGAGACACAAAGAGCCTGCTTTGTTTGCTATGGAGACACAAAGGGTGCGTTTATATGCACAGATGTATTCCACTTATATTCGTAATGACTGCTCATTCAGAATAGAAATGCCCATATAAACGTTTAGGAATGGCCATTCCGGTCTGACCCGAATGAATTTTCATTCTGGTTTGAAGAGGTGGTTTATGCCGTTTCAATCGGGATACATTTGTCATATAAACGCTCCATTCGGAATGAACTGCTGTCTGAACTGCCCCCCCCCCCCCACCCCCCCCACCCCCTTCTCCGACCTGAAGTAGGCCTACTTTGCGCATGCCCAAAGTTCTATTCCGAATGAATCCTTTGGTCATGTAAACGACAGTGGAATGAGGGATACTTGTATTCAGGTCCCATGTAAATGTTTGGGTATGAAGCTCTATTCTGAATAAGTTCATTCTGAATGCCATTCTGAATGTGCATATAAACGCACCCACTGAGTCTCCTCAAATTATTGGTATATAGGAATGCAACAAACACTAAAAAATATCCACAATTCAAGTCTCAGAAAAAAATAAAAGCCATTTAAATATTAGTTTGCCACTGTTTATAGCATGTTGTGCCCTGTGACTTTTAAAGACTTTTTTTTTTCATCAACCTTGCTGGAAAAAGCACGACCCACTACTTTAAGGTGTTCCTTTTTCTTAGTTAAAATTGACAGATAACGGTGTAGATAAAGATGTGGATGGAAACACCTGTATACAGTTGAATGGCCTTCCTGAAAGGTGAAAACCCTGGTGTAAAAGTTTTATGTTGGTCAAGATGAGTTCAAACTAGGGTTTATGACAGCTCCCAGAGATTGGATAAGCGTCGCCATGGGAAAACGATTACACAGAGTACACATCATACATAGGTTATTGATAGGTTAAAACCCCTGTAAACCTGGCATCTGTATTATGGATATCATTATGGGCAAAATAATTCAAAAGTGTTCCAAATTTTTGCACACCTCGTGGCACGCTCTGCTTGCAGACAAGTAGGCCATGTGTGGCCTGCTTGTACGTGAGACGCAAGTTGGCACCTCAACAGAGTGCAGTTCTAGATATTATTATTATTATTACCCTTATTATTATTATTATTACTTACAAAAAAGCTAATGGCCAGAAAGGCCTCATATGATGTGAATGTTTAATGTGCTTGAGCTTATAGATTCTAGTTATTTGTAATCTAGTACAACAAAGTGTAGTAGATTTCTAGAAGAGGCTGCATGGTTCACGAGGCTAACAAAGTGTAGCTATAGGGTGGTTAATAGAGTTTGTTGCAAGTTGTTTTATGACCCGGTTAGATCACCTACTGTCCTGTACATGGTTAGAACATCTAGGACAGGAGTAGGCAGTGGCAAGTAACATATCTGATGGATGCTGACAAGTACAAGCGGGTCAGGCGCTGTGGGTGGAGTAAGAATGTTTACATGGACCTTTAGACTAGTTAACTGTATATGCAGCTTTTACTTATACAAAAGCCATCGGTAGGCCTAATAGACTTGACCACTAAGATTTGACCCTCAAGGTCTGAGTCAACTAAATGGTCAGTTCATTTCACAGTGTGTATTTCTTCTTGTGAGTGGGTAAACCACATTCCATGGCTATATCACATGTTCTTTTAAAAAAGCTGGATATTGATTGTGCTCCTGTATATCTTTCAGAAGGATGAGGCTGGTGAGGGGAAGAGCAGCAGAAAGAGTGAGTCTCAGACTCGCACCGAACGCAGCATGGAGGAGAGCAGGAAGTTAATCTTGGAATGGGCCGGAGAACTCCATCATATCGACAAGGTACAGTACATAGTGTGTGTGCGTGTGTACTTTTCCAATATGTTATATGTTTTGCCCATATTTCAACAAAGGGAAAGTGTAAAAAAAGAAAAACTTTCGCAGGCCCAGATTAAAAGTTTATAAGCAGGTGCGCAGGCAAAGAAACAGTAGGTACTTTAAACAATATCAACAATAAAAGATAAGCTCGCACACTGCCACTTGGACAGAAGTTTGAAGTGAACTAGTAGTAGACCTTCCTCAGGAATAAGGTCTACTAGACCAATTTTAGGTCTAACAGTCTGCGCAAATAACACATGGGAGTGCTCTGGTCAATGAAGTGCATAGGATTTAAGTGGTGAATTGAACCGTGTAATTAAGGATGTTTTGAAAAGGCACATGAAATGTCCATGACGTCTGCTTCCAGCTGCTGAAAGACACACCCTGGAAGATAGAGGAATGTGAACTAGAGGAGGAGAAGAGGAAACTGGAGGTGGATGCCAACGAGGAAGCTCAGATGAGGGTTATGGAGTGGGCCAAGGAACTGCAGGTGGCTTCAGAGGTGAGGGCTCTAATGACATTGGGCCAAGGAAAAGACTTGTCACAGAACACTTTTTGTCATTTTCTTTTTAACGAAAATTTAAAAATGTTAATAAAATGAAATACAAATAGCAGATATACAAGCACATAGAACTGTTACATTTTCACTATTCATCATTCTATATACTAGGATAGTCGAGTCATTTTTCTGGAAAAAAGCAGATCTGAGTGGTACCGTAGATTGCAAATTGAATCTATGCATTTATGTGGTGTGTGTGTGCGTGTGTGTGTGCGCGCGTGCGTGTGTGCGCGCGTGTGTGTGTGCGTGTGTGTGTGTGTGTGTGTGTGTGTGTGTGTGTGCTTGCGTGTGTGTGTGTGTGTGTGTGTGTGTGTGTGTGTGTGTGTGTGTGTGTGTGTGTGTGTGTGTGTGTGTGTGTGTGCTTGTGTGTGTGCATGTGTGTTCCAGACCTATGGTGTGGAGGGTGAGGAGCTGGGTAAGCTGCTGCGTTGGCTGGGCCTGAAGAAGAAACGTCTGGTCAACCTGCTGCCTCTGCTGGAGTTCATCACCTGGTCCATCCTGAAGGAAGACAGCAAGGTGATCACACACAACACACACATGCACGCACGCTCGCTCACACGTACATACTGCACACACATATGCATGCACACAGTCACGCACAAATGCAAGCACAGTCGCGCACACACACACACACACACACACACACACACACACACACACACACACACACACACACACACACACACACACACACACACACACACACACACATGCACACTCACACATATGCACGCAAACAGCGATGCACACACATGTTTCAGATGTTGTTTTTGACAAGCAAGGACAAAGTTTCATATTCTTCCAACCTATAAAACATTTGCCTATTGGAACAATGGACTTGTGCAAGTTGATTACAATCTTTTATCTTGGCATTAGATTCAAGATAAGATTTCTTCCACAGGGGATTTTTACTGACCTCTTCACCTGATGTGTTACATACACATACAACTTTTTCAACAGAAAGGACCACACCTCTGACAATACTATTGTCTCTATTGTCCATTCAGTCATTAAGTCGTCAAAACTTTAGCTTTGATTAGCTTAGTTTACATAGCTGAATAAATCAATCAATCAATCCTCACTTTAAATGCATTAAAACATTGACTAACTAATCAGTCAAATCATGACACATGTAGCCTATGTAGCATGTACAAAAACGTCTTTATTTAGCTGATGTTTCGATCCTTTGTGGATCTTCTTCAGGTCATGTAGCCTATCACACAGATATACTGTAGCATATAGGCCTACAGCCATAGTTACATAACCAGTGATATAGGCGAATGGTCGGATTAGTGAACCTTTGGATGGAGGTTAAATCATCATACTGTTAGTGTTAATAAAGGAGCATGGTGATGTTTATACAACAGTGTTCCATTCTCTGGCTGATAACTCTCACTTTGCAGCATGTCCCCTGTACTGATATCTTGCACTGAAGATTCAACAGATAAAACGCTGTTATGGTGGTGCTGTTATCAGAATCAAATTGTAACACAGTCAAACGTTTAAGTCAAGTAAGTAAGTGACCAGCTCAGTGGCCTTGAGGTTAGAGTGTCTGCCCTGAGACTGGGAGGGCGTGGTTTGATCCCTGGTTGGGTCATACCAAAGACTGTAAAAATGGGACCCAGTGCCTCCTATCCCTGTTTGGCACTCAGTATCAAGGGTTGGATTGGGGGGGTTGATTACCACTACTGATTCCCACGGCTGCAGTTCACCACTCCAAGTGATGGGTCAAAGGTGGAGAACAAATTTCGCTTACAGCAATGTATGTGTCCATAAAGGTTATTAAAAAGTTGTGTACCTTGTAGGCTCTGATGAGGCTCCACTGAGTCCTGGGTTAAATTCCCGGACACGGTGGACCGTTGCTGCATTTAGCTTCCTGACCCTCTCTCTGTTTTCTGTTTCCCTACTCTGTGGACAATCCATAAAAACAAGAGATAAACAAATAACTCTTATCTTATTATTATTTTGTCCTCCTTAGAGAATGATTCCGCAGCTGTGGTTGCTGGCGAAGCAGCGCACCTGGAAAGCAGGAATTCCACGATACATCCCCAACTCAGGTGGGTGTTCATATTTTACATTATATTATGGTACCGTATGTACACATGGTATGTCTGGTATGTCTGAGCCTAAATGTATTGACATTAAATGTGTGTTTTCTGTTTTTTCAGTGTGGACCTGGATTTGTAGTGCATCAGGTAAGATCAACCCTATTGGGTGCGATTATGTAGTTCAGGGGCCGCCACATTTTTATGTATTGTATATTCATGAAACAGTTACACTAAGATACCAACATGACTTTCACAATATTCTGAGCTGATTCCGCTCATCAGCTTTACAGTGTTGTATTTACACCATCCATCTATAACCGTCCGAACAGCTGACGTGAGTCTTGACCCCACAACCAACCACCCATGGCTGCAGCTGTCCGATGACCACCGGAAGGTTCAGGAAGGCCTCTCTGCAGCAGACCTCCCTTACAGCCCCCAGCGCTTTGACGGCTGGCCCTGTGTGCTGGGCTGGGAGGGCTATGGTAGTGGACGCCACTACTGGGAGGTGGAAATAGTCAACAACGGCTACTGGCGCATAGGAATGACCACCGCTAGCTCCAAGCGCCACGGCCGTTTCCCAATGACCCCACGGCAGGGATACTGGGCCCTGTGGCGCAGCACACACCAGTTCTTCGCCTGCACCAAGCCAGAGATACCCCTGCCCGTGGATCTCGTGCCCCAGCGCATGGGCATATACTTGGATTATGAAGAGGGACAGATCTCCTTCTACAACGCTGAGACCAAGTCCCACATCTACTCCTTCAACGGAAGCTTCAAGGAGAAGCTCTACCCGATGTTTGCTCCACTGGATGGACGCACGCTCATGAACATCATTCCACCACACAAGATCTCATTGTGAGAGGAAGCTGTTTTTTTTCCCCAAGCGGGGAATATTTCAATGTACCAATGTATTATAGGCAACTTATGCACACCTGATATAAGCTTAGAGATGGGTGCGTCAGCAGGGATCAACGTAATTCAAAACATGCACAAGATGTAACCTACATATGACACCAATGTATTGTAATATTACACCCAGACCCCACGGTTGGGGTTGCCCCACAAAATATAAATAATATCCAACAATGTCGAGCGGATGCTTGTACCGTATTGTATTTTTGTTGACCGACAAACACTGTCCATAGAGACTTTTAAGCTTGAGCTTTGTAGGTAGGCTATTTTGGCACAGTTTGAAGTCGGTCATCAATATGCACATGACTATACTGTATATGGGCATAGCGGTTGGATCTATGGCTCTTTACAACGACCTCTGTATCTGTCAGTCCTTGACTCCTTGTCCCTTGTATATGCCCATTTAAGTAGATCAGTATATGCATGCCCTGCTTTTGTGCCCATACAGTATATGGAGGTGACAGGTTTTTTGCAGCTGATGCCATGATGTCCCATTAAAGGTTAGACAACTCACTCCATATTTGAGCGGAGCTTCATTGGGAACTCCTTATATGGCTATGGCTGAGTCAGAGTGATGTCAGAGGTCCGCCCGCCGGCCCGCCCTCCCTTAAGCCAATTTTAAGATTGTTCAAAATGTAAAAGAAAAAGAAAAGAAAAAAAGAATGAAATTCTGTGCTAGCAGTCTTTTGCCACTGTCCTGTTTTACCCCAGCTATTCCTACCCTGAACTCCCATTTATTTTTTTCCTTTTACGTCTGGGGACAAGCTTGTTTCAATGCCTGAATAAGAGGAATTCAGACTTGGCCACGCCAATTGATGATCATTTGCTTGCTTGCTTCCTGCAATACTGCTGACAGCTCACAGCTTGAGAGATTTCTGAACCCCTAACTGCAAATACAAATTTGCTGTTGAAAGAAGATTATTAAACTTGACTTGTCAAATGCACCAGCAGACAAACAACATTAAATGTCTAAGATGTATGTGTATATCATTTATTTCATTGATGTTTATAGATAATATCTATCAATATTCATTATACTCATTCTTTCGCATTCATGTATTTCTGTCTGTAGGCCTATGTATATGCACTTTATACTATTTTCAGAATCTGTACTGTACATAATAAATTTCACGTAACTTGTTGACTCTGCTTAATTTGTATAGGTAGGCCTATCTTATCACTTACCCTCAACTATTGTTTCTTCGTATGAAAAAAAATCCAATATTACAAAGTTCCAATATTAAAGTAGAAATATCGCATCACAGTTGTATCCCTCCACCAACCGATTACCCTGTGTCTGTCCAAACTCCTATAGTATAGTGTTAGAGAATTGCTTTTTTTTTTAAATTGTAGTGACAAATAAAGGTTGACTGATTGATTGATAGATTGATTGCGTGAATGAATGAAGACTTTGAAGGATTTCTTGTGAGGTTATAATTAAGCTTGACCTTTTACCACCTACTTCTAATCAGTTCATCGTTGAGTATAAGTTGGTGTTTGTGCCGAATGTCATGAAACTTCCCCTCAAGTCATTCTTGAGATAACGAAAATGGGACAGACATGGGGTTACAGTGACCTTATTAGAGCGTAAGACGTGGATGTTGGTCAGGTGCTGGGCGAAGAAAAGAAAAGAAAAGAAGAAAAGAGTACAAAGAGTACAATTTTTAAATTGCTTGCACACTGAGCAGACAGGTTTTATTGCACCCACTGAATGCCTAGTGATGCTCATATCATAATTTGTAGATTCGTTAATATATTCAATCATGAATGTCACTATAGGCTTTCAGTGGTACTGAACACATGGACAGTGGCAGACAAATAAACCCTGTATACTTGAGTCAATGTACATACTCCTAGTCAATTATTACTCAACTACAAGTGAAAGTTGCTCTGTCAAATGTGTACTTGTGTTAAAGTACTGGAGAACTTGATTTAAAAAATACCATTATAAATAGATACCATATTCCAGATTCTAAGAATTTCGCTAAATTTGAAATAGTTCTGAAGTGGTTTATTCATGATGCAGTTTTCCCATCCTAAAAATGTAGTGTCAGGTGTCAGAAGTACAATATTTGTCTGGCATCCAAACTAAGTATCCAAAAATAAAAATACTCAAGTAAAGTACAGAAGTAGTAAATGTACTTCGTTAACATCCACCACTGCACATGTTTTAGTTCATCAAGGGTTGATAACTGAACACATTTAAGTATCACTACCACTTTGTAAAGTATCCAATGTGGACTGGACTGAGCAGAAGTGTCAGTAGAATAAACCACTCAACAATAACAACATGACATATTAGACTGTAATTAAATAAGACAAGAGAACGAGAAAGGTGATTATGTTCTTCAAAAGGTTTCAAGAATCATGACATTGAGGGAGAGAGAGAGACTAGTCCAAAACAGGGTTTAAAAAGTGCTTTATAAAACAAAATAAAAAAATGTTAAGGCAGTGAAACAGCTGAAGAGATAAAAAAACAAATCAAGATATTAAAATGAAAGGCAATAGAATTAGGAGGCTCTAAATGTAAGAAATTGGCTTTGCCAATCTGACCCTAGGTAAGTCATTTCCAAGAGTAGTTGCCCTGATCGCAAAGGCTCCATCACATTGGTTGATTTAGGAAAAGCCAGAAAGGCAGATTCTGAGGATCACAGGAAGTGAAGCAGCTTACAGTCACTTGAAAGGTCGGAATGGGCTAGGCTCATAAGTAGCCTGACAGTGCATCGCGAGTTCGAGTCCCATGCCCAACAATCTTTATTTCTCCATCTTTCTCCCCGTATCCTGTCAATCTCCACTATACGCTATAAATAAAGGCATAAAAGCCCCCAAAATATCAACAACAAAAAAGAGAGAGAGAAATATAACTGGGAACCAAGCATTCTAAGTTTTAAAAGTTCAGATTAGTAATTTAAAATCGGTAACACGTTTATGCTTTTACCCCTTTTTCTTCCCAATTTAGTCATTTGGGGGTTGCTCACGGAAGCTGACAGAGTACAGCATCTTGCAATGGGCCTGGTGTACAAGATACACGACTACACCACTAAGATACCCATGTACCTGACAAAATGCTTCCTAAACGTCAAGGATGTCCACAATTACAACACCAGAGGCAGCTCCACAAATCACACCCAACCCAGATGTGGCTCTAAAAAAGGTTCAAATTCGTTCTCCTGCTATACCACTAAAATGTGAAGATTGGCTATTTTAATTTGCTTGATACAGTTTTTAAAAAGTAAAAAATAGGGCTAATCTATTTAATAGAGTATTTAAAAATATATTTGAAGAAAATATGCTTCTTGATTATTCTATTAATCAAACCAACATTTGATAGAATAATCAGTAGTTGCTTGTTGTTTTAATGTAGTGCTGGTTAAACTTGCATTAATCTTGCATTTTGGTCAATCTCCTCTTTCCACTCGATCCCCCAAAACACTTCATCTTTCAATAGCTCCTTGAAATGTTCTTCCAACTGCAACGAAACACAGACACAAACAATGAAACAAATCCCTTTAAAATCATATTCAGTCGTCTTGTATTCATTCACCTTGCTCAAGTCATGATCATTCCATCTCACACTGCCCTGCCAAATTATGTTAAGATAAATTAACTCAGCTTCTTCTTTTTGTTGAGAAATATGAAACATAAGAATTTCGAATAGAATGACCATACCATACATTCTCACCTCGTTGAGTATTTTTGCTCTTGTATCGCTTTTATCACAGAAGAGCGCTGTCTGGGAAGAACACACCATGGACAGAGTGATACTCCTCTTCTCTGGAGCTGAAAGAGACCAACATTCAATAACCAATTCAAATGTGTTCCTTGTCTAATCTTTCTGATGCTCACTAGCAGGGGCGTCACAAGGGGAGGGGGAGTGGGACTGAGTTACTAGGGCCCAAGGTGGAGGGGCCTTAATTATTTTATACTTTAGCTATTGAAAAATAGCAGATATACAAGCTCACAGCGTGGCACCGAGTGCCGCGCTGCGAGCTTGTAGATCTGCTATTTTTGAAAAGTCGTGAAAATGTGTGCAAATCGAATATATGTACTTTTTAAGCGAACATTTGTAACTCAAAATTTAATTGGGGGGTCCCTGGAACTAAATATTTTGAGATGGGGGTCCTTCAGATGAAAATATCTGACCACCACTGACATAGAAACATAGGTTGATTCAAAAAACCTTAGAAGGGTATATAGCAGATCTACAAGCTTGCAGCACGGCACTCGGTGCCGCGCTGTGAGCTTGTATATCTGCTATTTTTCAATAGTTAAAGCACAAAATGTGAGTGAATCCTTGTACCCAGGGCCCAGAATTTGGTGTGACACCCCTGCTCACTAGATTGTCCATTGAGACAAATTGTCGCCCATCTGCTAGTCAAAGTAGTTTACATGAAAATATAAAACGCTGTGTCTGCAAATATCATTTGACCGAGGTCTGAATATCCCACCTGTGCAGTGTGATTCGGTGGTTGGATCGCTCAGCAGGACCCCCGCCATCGTTCGCACCTCAAAGTCATACTTGGTCCCTGAATGCAAGCCGTCAAATGTATAGCTGGTCTGGTTGTCAAACTCTTTTATCAATGAGTGATCCCAGAAACCGGCGTTGTATTTGACCTGGTATTTGACCGACACTGTGTTTTTGGGTGCGGTCCACTCCAGAGTGATGTGGCTCTTATTAGAGTGTGTGACTTTGGCATCTGTAGGCTTCACTGGCGCTAGGCAGTAGAAAGAGGGTGCAATGGAGACGAGAAGCAGACAAAGAGACAAGGAAGTGAAATTAACATTTGCATCTAAGAGATGTTTCATTTCCCCCACAACTGATAGTGATGCCGACCAGGGCATACATTACAGTGGTGTAAAGTAACTAAGTAGTCTACATTTACTTAAATAATGTAGGCCACTTAAGTACTTTGAAAAAAATAAAATAAAAAAAAAGATGTAATTGTATTGTATTGTATTGTATTGTAAAAATGTATTTGTAAATATACAATCTACAAGCTCACAATGTGTCGCGATGCAGCGCATTGTGAGCTTGTAGATAGGCTATTTTAAAAAATAATTATACGTTTGAAAACGTGAAATGGGACATTCTGCATAATGACTTTTTGATGCCGATACTTTTACTCAAGTACATTTTGAAATCCGGACTTGTAACAGAGTATTTTTATACTTTTACTCAAGTAAATATGTATGTTTGTACTACTTTTTCCACCACTGATACATTAGAAAGCTGCTCACTGGTAAACCTGGAGTCAGACACTGTGGTGCTGTGGAGATGTCCATTGAAGGCGGTGACTGACAGTGTGTAGTTGGCTGCAGACTTCAGGTCCTTAAAGGTGATGAGAGTGTTTGTAGTGTTTCTTTGCTCTGTGGTCTCACCCAGCAGCTGGAGGCAAACAGTGAAACCTTCGTAGCTACCGTCAGGCTTGTCCCAGGCGCCAGTCAGTGCCATGCTGTCGGATGTTGTGGACAAGTTTAGGTTCTTTATAGGTCCAGGAGCTGTGGGAGGAGTGGAGAGATGGTGAAGGTGGGGTTGCGGTGGAGAGAAAAGTGAATCTCTACCTTTGTCATTTCTCCCCAGTTTCGACATGCATTACGCCACGTTGCCATTTGATAGGATTTTAATTCTCTGGCACCCCAATCTCCACTGTAAAATCTTCAATGTTAATGTAACTCGGAGAGTGTACAAATGGAATGAAATGGTTCCATTCGTACACTCTCCGAGTTACAGACATCGAATAAGGGCCCATTTGGTTCCAAAATATCAATCATTTAGTTGGAGTCCCCTCAAGAACCCCTGGCGGTCCACAGACCCCACATTGAGAACCACTGTTTTATGCAAGAATACTAGATTTAATGGACACGCACAAATAGAAACCCATAATTACATACGGTACTATAGTCATACAGCACCTGGTGAACTGATACAGACCCATGATCAGTCCAAACATTAAGCACAAACTCTACTAGGAGTTCAGCAGTTAATTCAACTAATCGATTTAATAGATTATCAAAAGTAATCGATAATTGGATAAAATAATCGATTAATAATCTATCCCTATTTTGTGCATGTCAAAAGCTCACAACGCATATATATATTATATATATATATATATATATATAAAATCACTAAAATAATAATCTATAATCTAATATTATTTGATTTAATCTAAAAAGTAATCTATAGCATAATTGCTAAGAAAATAATGTATAGTTGCAGCCCTAAGCTCTACTTACCGGTAAGTCCTTCGAGTGATTCACTCTCCCCTTCCAGAGACCCGTTGCCCAGTGCTACCACACTGAGCAGAACCTTGGAGCCCGCGGGCAGCCTATGCACAGTCATGTTCCGGCTATATTCATCATCAGTCATCTCACTGAATAGCGTGGTTCTGGGAAAACAAGGAACATATGGTGACGTATACAAAAGGAAAAGAAAGAGGAAGAATCAAGAGAGATAAAACAGAATGTGGTTATGCCAAGTAATGATATGCCAACTATATTATGGACTGATAGAAATACAAAATAGAAATAAAAATTATGCTGACCATGCATTATGAAAATGTTGTATGCTTGAATACTGTAGAAAACATTGTAAAGCACTGGTTACAAAGATCAGGTCCATGCGGGGACCACCAGGGGATTCAAATTGGATGCTTTATACTGGTCTGTATCTCTGAGAACAATGTACAAATGATTTGGTTCCATTTCTACACTCTCAGAGAATTTTACAGTGAAGACTTGGCCCTTTTTTTCTACATATTTTGTACGCTCTCAGAGTTACAGACCAGTAAGGGCAGTGGTTTTCAACCTTTTCAGGCTGCGACCCCCAAAATAATCATATTTGAACTGGGGACTTCCCCCACCCTGACAATCACTAAGAGTTGAGGAATTACATTCTGTATAACACGGTTCTATTGTGAAAATACAAAATTCACATTAGAAATGTGCAGATACCCTCTCTATACACTCAAACGTTATGCTGGTTTGTTTACTGTTGAGTGAGAAACCAATGTTGCACATTAAGTGCAACATCTGAGGACCCCCCAAAAATCATTTGGGACCACAGGTTGAGAACCACTGTTGTAAAGTATCGTATCAATGAATCCGTTCATCCAGCTTTCCATAACAGGCAAGGAGCCTCCACTAGACAGGTATAAACAAGATGAACCTACTCATTGTTTTTCCATGCCTCCACACGGTAGCCTTTGGTCTTTCCCTCTGGAGGATTCCAGTGAAGCACGAGGGAGAATTTCTTATTGTCTGTCACTTTAAGCTGAGATACTTTACCAGGTTCTGGAGACATTAGAAAAATAAAATGATACGATTCAATATAACACGAATAAATGGAAATGAAACACGTCAAACATCATAGTCCGGCTGTCAACAGGCCTTTACTGGCTTAAGTATGACATTAAAGTACGGTATATCGTTTTTTTTTATTGGCCTAAAATGTTGTCTATACATATACATTCATGAAACTAACTGCTGACCACCTGTCAGCATTGAGCAATTCTTTTTTATAAGGGTTAAACATTTGGGCCCATTCACTTACTATATACTAAAGGAAAGAAATAAGCCTTATTCACGGCCCGCCCACTCAGCACATTTTTCAGCATCCCCCGGGTGCTGACATCAATTTAGAAGGGGAAACTATAACAGAAATAGCTGGACTTAAAGCCAACAAATCATTATTTCGAACAGTAAAGTAAATTATAATGCTTTGTGCCTTTTACTATCTTGTGTTCTTGATCATGCTAGCCGTATTTTATACTTTACTATTCGGAAATTTCTTAAATTTGCGATTTCTGTGTTAACTCTATAGGCTATAGTAGGATTTTCCCCTTCAAAATGTGACTTCAGCACCCGGGGGATGCTGAGTGGGCGGGCCGTGAATAAGGCTAATACCTCCCAAAATCTAAAATCTCAAAAGTACTGTAGCATGTGAGGGGCAAACTAGGGGTTTTAATGATTCTGAATCCATTGCAAGCATTTGTTTGGCATGAAACACATTCCTTGGGCTAAAAACAGCCCCAGAAAAATATGGATTAGTGATTAGTTTCACTTTTCACAATCTTCTGGGGGGCGTTTTTAGCCCAAGGAATGTTTTTCATGCTAAATAAATGCTTGCAATGGATTCAGAATAATTTAAAAAAAATTGGGAGGTATTTTTCCCCTTTATAGTATAGTGTATAATAAGTGATAGGCCCCAAACTTTTACCCCCTATAAAAGAAATATCTCAATGCTGACAGGCGGTCAGCAGGTGGATTCAGGACTGTATGTGACAATATTTTAGGCCAATAAAAAAAAACTATATACCACATTTCATACCCCACCTCAGGGGCAGCCGGACTATCACCATATTCATCGTTGGGCAGTGGCATTCATCAAATACAGAGCTGCTGATTGTAATATTAAACTCCTCATCCTTGACAGACATCTGTACCACCTGTCCATCTCCTCAATAGAAACTGCAAAAACACAATCTCAAACCAGACTATTTGTTCCATAATCTTCAAAAGTCCTAGAGGATTTTGGTCAAAGACTATATGAGATTCATAGCCTCAGTACCCAGACTTTTATTTTCATTCGCGTTCAGCTCATGAGATTCATAATAACATTAGAGTAAGGAATAAAGACAGCTTTGGCAAGGTAGCCAGATGCAAGTAAAGTGTGGAATAAGTAACTCATTTTGATTAGTTTGAGTCATTAAATGGGAATCCTGCTTGTTGGGCCCTCTGTATTGTTGTTGTTGTATTGTGTTGTAAGTGTGATATGGATCTCCCTTGTTGTTGTATTGTGTTGTAAGTGTGATATGGATCTCCCTGGGTCTGAAATAAAGATTGAATTGAAAATGTAATAACCCTTTTCTGTGGTGTTTGAGCACCACTTGTCATCTACATTTTGGGCATGTAATTAAAGGCAGAAAACATTTTCAAAATGTTCAAAGATTTCAAAATAATTCTAAAATAGCAGATCTACCATGTAAGCTTTTAGATCTGCTATTTTCGCTATAGTATGCTTCTTTACATGAAGAAGTATAGTATAGATACTGTAAGTGGAGAAACAACATTGCAGGGGACAAGACAAGTCATTCAAACTCACTGGTGTATGCTGGAATGCCGACTGAATCGCCACGCGTGGTCTCGCCGGCTCCAGTGATGACATAGATGTTGTAAAGGCATCCTGGTAGCAGATTGTTGACTTCAAAGTTGGTTGTGCTGGTCTTGTTGTTGTGGCCAGGATGATCCTTCACCTCTATGTAATAGTGATCAGTGTTTCCAACTGGAGGATCCCAGGACAGGAAGACGGACCTCTCCGTTACGTTGGTGACAGTAAGGTTTCCCACAGCCCCCGGCTCTATGAACATATGAAAGGTGATTGGGTTACGTTATGCTTTTCTTTGTCTTTCAATCTGCCATCCCTGTTTTGGCCATAGGCAAATGAAATAATAATAATAAAAATAATTATACCGAAGCAACAAGCTCACGACGTGTCACGATGCCACACATTGTGCTTTGCTTTGTAGATCGACTATATTCAAGTAGCCTATATACAGTATAACTTAAGTGACTAGCTTTTATTCATAGGTTATTGCATTTTGTGCAATCATCATTAACATCATTACTTTCTGTTAGAAAAGCATCTGATTGCTGCATATGTAGGCTACCCCCACCCCCACCCACCTAAATAATAAACGAATAATACAATAGACTCACTGGTATAAAATACTAATTTCTTAGACGGGAGATCTCTGTCACACTTGACAGGGAACACCTGTACCGAGTAACCGGAGCCTTCTATCAGTCTGTCAAGGTCATAGGTCAAATCAGTCAGATTCTCCGTCAGAGGTGTCCAGTCACCTCTGAGTGACCAGACCTCTAGCCGGTAATGGCTGATGTCACCAGGCCCGGCCTGCCAGCTCAAAGAGGCGTTCCTGGAATTCAAGTTGGTCAGTGTGGCAACGCTGGTGAAACCCTCTGCAAGAAGGAGGACAAAAAGAAAGACAGGAGTAATAAAATTTGGTGAAAATTAAACATTAGAAATAGAGTAGTTCTATTATTAAAGAAGAAAACAAATACTCAGAAAGACAGAATGCTCATCTTATCTCTTCAGGGCAGCCTACTGATCTTTCCCATCACATCTCAAGAATATCCATTTGTATAGTTTTGTTGTGTATTTTTGTATGTATGTATGTATGTATGTATGTTATATAAATATTTCTATATTTTTTTCATGTCCTATCTCGCACAGCAGTATTATGTCATCTGTCTACTTGTATTTACTGGCTATACATCAATATATAGTTATAATTGTCAATTATTTGTGCTGGTTGAATGTGTTTTTGTTTTTGTAATCTTTTCCTGAATACTTTAATAGAATTTGAATAATTTAAAGGGTAAAGATAAAGATCCACCCATCTTTTCTTGATTTTGACCTTTACGCTTTCAACCCCAAACGTAATGATCTCTTCAGAGCAGCCTCCTGATTATTTCCACCAAGGTTATTTGGAATTATTTGTTCACGGACAGATTTTGTACATTAGCACAGTGTGACATCGCACAACCAATCCATTGCATCAACCCTCATCTTTCTAAGTCCTTTCAGAGACGTGATGTGAACAATTAATGTCATTTTGATCTTAGCCTGATTGTGAACTTGACCATTTAAACCCCAAAGTTACAACCATTCTTGAGTTATTTTGTTGACAGACAGACAGACAAACAAATGGTGCAAGAACATAACTCACTGTCTAACTCTATTGGCGGAGTTAAGTGTTTTAGAACAGACAAATGTCATAAATGAACAGTAACTTTAACATTAGCAGTGCTCTTAAAATGTATCCTTTTTTGTGCCATGAGAAATCAATAAATATACAAAGCACATTAATGCTCTACCTTCATAACAAATGTAGGGAAGGTCTTCCCAGCAGTGCTTCTCAATCCAAGCCCCAAAGCTAAGCATAGCAACGCAAGAATCTTCGATGTACCCGTCGTCATCGTCATCATCTGTCCTATTAGAGCTTTCAGTGAAGTTGGCAGTGAAGCTGTCAGTGACACCAGTTAGCAGCCAAGTGGTGTCCATTACTGTTGTCATTGTTGTCGTTGTGGGCACGGCTGTTACAGTCTCGTTACTCTCGTATGCAATTGTTATATTCTCATCCTCATACTCGCCCGTTGTTACTGTTACAGTTGTTACGTCTAAGCAGCCACCGTAGCAGCAGCACTCACACACGGGGCAAACATCTGACAAGTTCAAGACAGGGGGCGGTGGCGGTTTCTTGGGTTTGGCTCTGGGCCAACCCGGGTACCAGTTCTGGAAGGTGAGAGGGGCTTTGTTGGCCCAGCGGGACCAGGGCATGGTGGAGTTAAGGGTAGAGGAGTTGAAGGCAGTGGAGTTGAAGGCGGTGGTGTTGAGGTTCTTGCGGAGTCCGATCCAGTAGTCAGAGGTGAGGTTCTGGACGATGCTCTGGATATTATCTGGAGTCAGGGTGACCAGCTCCTTGTAACAGACCTTATAAAGGCATGGATAGTTACTTGAGCATTTGAACACAGCACAGTGAAGTACAACTCAACAATAACAACAATAAGGAATCCCTGTAGACTGAGCATACAGTGTGTGTTGCTCTGCCTTTATGAAATGGTTATTGGTAAATGTATCGCTTTATCTAGTCTTTACGGCAACTCAAATGCACTTTAAATGTAACTCTTTTACACACCGCAAGGGTGGATCTACACATTCTCATCCCCCCAAGCCGTCACTTGGGCCAATTGACGAGTTGGGGGGACAATTGATTCCTTGGGGTGAGAGGGACATCTTTGAGCATAGTGCAGAGACTCAATACTGACAATTCCATTAAAAACATGCACTCCTTACTCTCTGTTTTCTACATTAAATTAAGAACAGATTGAACACATTTACAAGGAGGGCATGCCGTCAGAGGTAGGCTTGAGGGCTGGCCTCGTGAGACTAAGGCTTTAGTGTCTTGCTCAATGACACTTCGACACGCAGCCAGGGAGAGTCAGTGAGCCTGTGATACCCCTATTATTACACCAGTAAGACGCCCTAAGGGCGAGAAGCGACCTCGCCCATGAACTTTTTCCAACTTCCAATCTACTTTCATTTTTGACATTTGACAATGACACTAAAGGGATAGCAAGCTGAAAGTGGTAAAGGCAGTCAGTATGAATACCCACATAGAAGTAAGCTATTCCTTAAAATATTACACTTACAGTTTTTGACAAATTGTTTCTCAGTAAAATTAAGCTCCAACTTTCTACCTGGCAATGGATCCTGGCACGATCCCAAGTGGACACATTGTGGTGTAAGAAGTATTGCTCCGCTGTCGTATCATTTTCTGTCGCAACACACATCAGCAGTGGAGCTACGGTAGGAACAGGTGCAGAGATCAATGGGGTCAAATCAGAGTACATATGTCCTTCAGTGGTTCTCAACCTGTGGGTCGGGAACCCCCAGGGGGGATCCCCAAATTATTTTGGGGGGTCCCCAGACGATTAACTTAACGTGCAACATTGTTTTCTCACTCGACAGTAAACAAACCAACATAAAGTTTTAAGTTTATAGACTATAGAGGGTATCTGAACATTGTCTAAGGACATTACAAATTAAACATTGGCCAAATTGTCAAATATTAGAAGTAGGAATTGTGAAATAGCCGATCTACATGCTCACAACGCCTTGTGTGTTATAAGCATGTAGATCTGCTATTTTCACAATAGAACCGTGTTATACAAAATGTAATGCCTCAACTCTTAGTGTACGCCAGGGTCCCCAGTTAAAACATGATTATTTTGAGGGATATTTTGGGGGTTGCGGCCTGAAAAGGTTGAGAACCACTTCAACCTTCTTCGTACCAAGGACCCCCAAATTGAAATATATTTGTCTACGAAATCTGAAAAGATTATTTGCTAGGGATCCCCAGAAGAGAAGATTTGTGTAAAAGAAATCACAAATATTCAAAACTGTTCACACACTGTCAAGATTTTTCAGAGGTACAAGCTCACATATCTTGCATGCAGATATACCTAGCTTATATTTCTGCTATTTTTGAATATCCATCATCTAAAATATGGATAAAGGTGTTCCAATATAAAATATGTACCGCAGTATGGATCATGACAATGTATCATATTTTGGCCACAGTATAAACACCATGACACAGCGATGGTAACAGTCATGGATCATCATAGCGCTACAATTATGATACATAAATTTTACGATGGTATAACCCAGTTTAAACATGGTATTTTACTGTATATGTTTTTTTTATACCTTATACCAGTTGTACATTGACAATCAATACCATGGTAGTTCAATTTGACCATGGTACTATCTGTTATTGTAGTCATACTATGCTGGCATTGTACTTAAATAATACCATGTCATCCAGTAATGTGTAGGCATTACTCCATAATATAATGATAAATGACATTGTATTTGTGTCTATTCTGATAGTTAATTATTCTGACACAATTTTACTCCACAAAGGAAACAAAATGTATTCTCCCCCTCTCTAATCTTTCAATTTATTTGCATTTATTGTTTTATGTTATGGTGTATTTTGAGTAATACAAGGAAGTAATCCAAATCCAGTGATGGTATAATGTCTTCATTTATAGGCAATATACCATACCTTTATAATATGATAGTGCAGTAAAATGGAAATGTGGACATTGCCACCATGGTACAGGTCGTTTTCAGACTCTACCTCACCACCACTGCATCACTTAATCCTTTTAATCCGTTTACACATTCCATGTTTGTTATTTAGACATGCAGTATAGCCTACTGTTTGCTTGACCACACATTTCTAAGTTAGATAGCACATAATGGTAAGGTACCACTGTAATAGAAGTACAGTGAGCATGGTAGTGACCAAATTAGATCAAAACTATGTTGTTGTTTTTAAATTCTAAGACTAATTAGAATAAATGACGTTAACAGATTTCCCCCCATTTTATGTGATACAACCTGAACTAATGTCAGCCATAATATCCAGCCAATAAATTAATCATAGGGGTGGCGTAGCGGTCAGGCACCAAGGCGTGTCGCAGGTTTGACTCCCGTTCCCACGGACCTTTGCTGTGTTTCACTCTCTCCCCATTTCCTGTTAACCTACTGTAATCTATCTACCAATAAGCCTAAACATGAATCTTTAAATGTGGATAATAGAAACCTTGTTTGGTCTGTGTTGTGCAGTATGGGAACATTTTCCCATATCACCCTTAGGTACATTTTAATCATAAATGTCAGTGACATTGCAACTCCTATTTTCATATATTTGAACTAATCGTTTTACAGGTGAATTGTCAGATCAAATTCAATTAAATTGTGACTCTGTGAGAAGCCCTTGTTTGAAGTGCCCTGATAATAAAGAGCATTTAACATTTTACCATAAAAAGAAAAAAATGACTTACCCCAAAATATCAATAAAGAGATTTTCTCCATAATGGTCACACTGAAGACGGACTCCTGCCTAAACATCAGTAATAGGCATGCAGTGCTACTAGTAAACATACATGTTTCACTTGTGCCATGGACTCCTAATCTGCATCCATGACACTACAAAAACTTGTTTTACAGACTTGGTCATATAAATTACATTTGACTTGCAAAACAAGACATGGGTAGATGAGAAACTCTTTTTTTCTGATTTGCATGACTTTTGCGTATGAGCTCTGTAAATATACAGACCACGTCACCACTGTCTGCAGTAGGCCGTTATAGGGAGGGACTGGTAGCCTATAGGTACATTGTGCAATTGCTCTACCAGCTGGCAAATTAATAGTACTAGCCCTTACCCGTTCAAAGATATGAGCTCCAAAATGATGTGCAGTGTGTGGGTTATGGGATGTGCACTGTGCATACAGTATATGAGGGATGGAAAGTAACTTTAACTGGTGCTTGCATGATAATATGTAGGAGCATCAATGTAAGAAATACCCGTTTCGTTTAATGGCTACCCCCCCCACCCCCCCCCCCCCCCACCCACCCGCCTGCCTGCCTGCACACACACACACACACACACACACACACACACACACACACACACACACACACACAGAGAGAGAGCTGGTTAAACATGTTGCCTCATGCTCGATGCAGAATAGATTAGCCTCATGCTAGATGCAGAATAGATAGTAGATACACCATAAAAATGCTAATATACAGTATATGATTTGTGAAAGTGACAAACAGGCTTCACAGTTATGTGTGTGTTCATATGCTAATGGTGATGCGATTTCAGATCAATTGCTCCAGCCACTGAGGAGAAACGCTGTTTCAGACAGACAGACAGACAGACAGACAGACAGACAGACACTCACTCAGACATTCGCAAAATTATAGTATAGATAGTATGAACTATGAATGTTGCAAGTCTTGGAAATTTGAAAGGCTGGTCCATATGAACCCGATAGCATCCCTACCCCTATTCTAGGCATTGTCAGAATAGGCAAACTTTGAACGAAAATAGAAAATATTTTTTGTAGGAGAGATTTGCTATAGAGGGGGGGGGGAAAGGGAGGGGACCAAGTATAGACCCCTGGGGAATCAGATCAAGGAATTATGGTTAGTAAGTGGCTATGCCTTATTTAAATTTTGCATAGCCATTGCTGTTCAATCATAAGAATGCATTTCAAATGAAAAATGTGACACGACTCTAGTTGTGCGAATAAGTAAAAATGAATACTGGTACACAATAGACTGTGATATACTGCCTTACAAAGCCTACAAAGTGCATTAACTACGTTTTAGGATTAGTCTCAAAGGTCAAATTAGCCTTCATGTTTTTGGGGATAAAATATTGTAAATTATTTGTGTAGTTACTATTATTCTGTTTATTTTGCTTTCCTGCATTTGTCTTTTGTATTGTGGTCTTTTATCACTTAAGGGATACTTCACCCAAAAAAAGTTTAGTTTTTGCCACATTCCTAATAATACTTTCACAAGTAAGAAAATGCATCAAATCCTCTATTAAATAATATGCACAATACCTCTACTTATTTGTATAAATACGGTAAACTTTTGCATTGTAGCCTTTATACTATGCAGTTCCAGAAGTATAAAAGAAAGACTGATTAATGACTGATTAATCAGGGAAACAAGTTTATTTTGCATGAAACTTTTATTTTGGCTTGGAAGACACATTCAACAAACCTAAAATAGCACCTCTTTTCAAAAGTAAAAAAAAAATACAAAATACAAAGAAACGTGAAGAAAAAAAATTAACTAAAAAGATAAACTTCTTATACAAAAAAATATAAGCGCAAAACATTTATCGAGAAACCGTAAGCTTAAATGCCTTTATCAGAATGTGGCAGTATAAAAAACAAGTGGTCTTCCTACAGTAATTGGTCCTATATTTCAAGCACTGCTGCTGAACAGACTTAAAGAGATAGGAAACAGGGAGGCGGGAAGACACAGTAATCCAGACAATCTTTAAGCTTGGACATGGCTAAAGGGTCAACTACTGGCGTGCCCCCATCCCACCTGAACTATCTCAGCACGATTGAGAACTGGGTCAAAAAGGGTGAATGCAATGTAGAACACAAAGCTGGCAGTAATAAAATACCCTAGGACCCACGTTAAAAGGGATAGTTCGATTGTTTATCTTCTACTTACATAAAGTCAGACAAAGTGATGTTTTTGTTTTGTTTTTCTCCCCCTAACCCCTCTCTCTCTCTCTCTCAACAAAAAAAAAAACAAATTCAGTCAGTGTCACTTTTATCACTTCTGACCAGAAGGCGCTTTCCACTGGCTGGCATCGGTGCTTCTTGTTTCACTTTCTTTGTTTTACTGAAGAAGGAAGACAAATGAAAGTATGTTTTACAAGGCATAATATAGGCAAAATGAACCTTGTGATAGAACAATTAGCAACGCAATGTCAACTACAGGTTAATCCTTTTCCTGTTTCATAAAAGGCCAGGTAGAATTATACATCAAACTACTCCAATCAGTTGCAATCTGACTAAAATGTCTCCACCCAGATTAGGAAAGCCTGCCCTCTGTCTTTCACATTGGTTCAACTTCAGCAAGACAGTTCTTTTTTTCCTCCTCAGAATTGTTACCACCCACATCTAGCCCAGTGGGTCCCAAACCTGGAACCCTTACTCTAGCCCACCCAGGATTAGAATAGATTTATCAGTAAGTGAAGATCTCTAAAAGTCTAGCTATATGTGACATTTTGACCATTAATGACTTTATATTTCAAAATGTATCGTTGCTTACATTTAAACTATTTTTTGAAACATTCTAGTTTAGTGTTGTGTATGTACTTGAAGCAGCACTATGTAGTTTTGGGCATCAGTGGCCACTTTGGACACAAATTAGACATCCTTTTAAGCATGTCTGGCGAGGAATGCGCTGTGATTGGCCAGTCTTCGTTTTGACTGGCAGTTTAAACTCATCATCTCCTCTATCTATACCAGGGGTCAGCAACCTTTTTGAAATGAAGTGCCATGTCTTTATTTTCTAGATAGTCAGTGTGCCATGTCAACATATATTGTAATGAGACACACGCCATCAAACATTCTTACATATTTTGATTGGCAGGACATTGTTAGAATGATCATTAGACTCAACCCACCTATCTCCCCGACTCCTTCCCCAGTCAGAGTTCTGTGTTTTAATGAATGTAGAATTATGTACACATTTTCTGTAAATTAGGTGACTTCGTTTAATTGACCACAATCAAAAATTGTTTGATTTTAAAATAAAAATTCTCCCTTTCACACTTCTGCCAGTGGGCCACAGGGCCAGTGATCACCCTCCCCTGTGCCAATGTTGGCACCCGTGCCTAAGGTTGCCTACCCCTGATCTATACATAGTAATATAGTCAAGCCCCTTAATATGCTACATAGTTGTTAAAGTTAAATGGTAATGTTTGTGCCAGCTTACCCTCTCTCTCTGCCCAATGCTTCATATGCTTCGTTGATTTCCTTCAACTTTTCGTAGCGCTTGCGTCCACGTACCTGTGGGAGAGATCACAGTACAAGATCAAATTGAGAGCGTTCCAGTTTGGAAATTAGGAGATCACAATAGATATTCTAGTTTGAGTGCCACGGCTGAAAACGATGGCATGGCAAAACGCCTCATGGCAATTAAGTTTGCCACACTGACCCACCCCTGTATGTACTGTATACATCACTCACATATAAAGTAAACACCTCCTCCTCTTCATCAGCACTGGAGGCAGGTTTCATCATCTTTGGTGGTGGTTGGGGTACGGGCACGCTCTCTGAGAGAGAGAGAGAGAGAGTAGAATCAGGTTAGGTACGACATAGGGAGAAAGTAAAGAGATAAGGAGAACGTCATTCTAGAAGAAGCATTGCAATGACTTCAGACTTACTTCTTTTTTTGGTCTGCTTAGTGCCATTCTCTGCCTTGCTGGCATTTTCCTCCTCAGTCTTGCGGTCTCTGCCTGGACAGGCACAAACACGCACCTCAAAACACCTGCGGCCCAAAACCTGAAACCTAGGATGGAATACAGATAATTGTCTATATGAGTGACCACACACAGGGGCCATCAAGATTTCAATCAGACGTTGGGGAGTTTTAAATGGTAAAAACAAAGAGCAAAATGGTTGCTGTGCGAATAAGACCTCACAAGGCAAACAGAAGAACGAAAGGCTTACTCTGGTGTCTCGAGGGTAAGGATGGTCAGGATAGGCCGGCGGTTCATCCCCCCCATGCAGGAACTGTTGCACATGAAGTTCAACAGGACAGTGGTGATCTCAGAGCCCAGCTGAAAACAAGACCACAAAAGATTCAAAAATCAACTCTTCAGCTAGATCTGAAACGGCACAAACCAATCCTGAAAAGTCATGGGAAAACGCAACAGTGTTTCATACATACGACCACAAATCGCAAAATAACATACGACCACAAATCGCAAAATAAACACTTTATATCCGTTTTGTCATTACTTTCTCCGCTTTCAACTTTGACCAAGCAGGCACGTATATCCATATGATTTGGGAATGTCGCATGGTGTATCCTTTTTTAGATCAACTTTCTCACTATGGACTTCCCTGCCAGACGACTTAAATCGACTTTTACTTAGAAAAAAAACAAAAAAAACATTTTTTTTTTTTTGATTAAAAAAAAAAAAGAAAAGAATTTGGACCCCATTAAATCTAGTAAACATGATTTCAATCGCGATTTTGCATGTTCCACCCCCCATACAACCCCATCTTTCATACAGGGCAGCCATCTTTGCTTACATAATGTAAAACATAATGGCTATTATCTCAAGAATGCCGGAACGGATTTCCAATCTTTTTTTTTTGTTTGAAAGCTGTGAACAGCCTGCACAAACATGGTGCATGATCTGTGCATGGGCGTGCATGATCTGTGCACTATAAATTACATGGAAGTCTATGGAGATTTTCTGGCAATAATGCCACTCGAGGGCATATTTAATTGGCAGTAACTGAGTTAAGAATAAAAAATAAAAAACATTTGAATTATAAAAAAAAAACTTTGACCAAGCACACAAAATGCGCTGCGTAGGTGCATACTTCTCCACGTGAGATTTGACACTGTGCTTGCAAATGCAGAATAGGGAGCTCAGTGGTTGGGAGAGCAGTACTATAGAGCAAAAACATCCATTTACTTTTACATTTGTGCTTTTCCCAGCTCCGTATTCTGTTTGAAAAGTTATGAGAAGTTGTTGAATTACTTATCTTTTGTTGAATAAATTAAATGTACCTTCAACAAATGCTACAAATAATGTATTTGGGCATTCATATTACTAGAAGAGGCTAAGAAACCTTTCAACCAAGAAGCCTGTACTACCACATTAATGACCACTACCTACCTACCTGCATTAAATACTCGCACAATTCAACCATGCTGCGGTCGTCCAGGAAGAGGCCCCTGGGCCTTTCTGGGTGGGTAGGAGTGAGGAGATCGTACCTGTGGGGGCTCATAGGGGACGGTCACACTGTGCCTCTTGGTATGGTGGTCCTCCAAGTAGCTGGCCCGCTGACTCCCCTCCACCCGGATCAAGTGGCACCGGTACTCCACATCTAGGCAATGGAAAAGAGGGAGGGAGACACGGAAAGTTAACCTTAAATGTATAGTCCAAAACACAACAGGGAAGAACGGATCTTTACCAACACACCATACTATGGAGTACAAGCGTACTGAAATATTGGTTGACAACCAAAACCCCATCAAGTTGGGTTTGTTTGACAAACAGAAACCAAGCAATAGTACCCCACTATTACATACACCTTTAGTTCAAGTCTAAATGTTATGCCATCTGCAATCACCAGAACATTCCCACATTGCCAACTTCTTTAGAAACTCAAGATATGTTGGGCACTGAAACGTATAAGACTAGGCTTGTTATTTATTTACTTTTTTTTACTGATCTGTTTCCGTTTCCATGTCAAGGCTAATGACAATTCAGTTATTTCATATAATATGGGGACGTTTTGTGGCCCGAGATACTAAAATGCATGCAAACACGCTGTGTTGAACTTTGACCCAACTGGGCCATTGTGAACTCACTTAATTACACTTGGGTTCTTTGTTATTTCACTGTCACTCTCACTGTTTATTTTCTCACCGTCTGCGCTCTGGTGGTGTGGACAGCGGCGGACCACATCTCCAACGTGCTCCGTCTTCTTATAGACTGCAGTGGCCCTGAGAATGGCACCTTGGGGTGGTTCCTGTGTAACCATGACCTCTATTGGGCATGTCTTTGCTAGCTGGCAGTACAGCTTATTCAGCTGGGCAGAGTACTAAAACACAAAACAGAAAGAAACAAAAAGGAAAGAATTTATTTCTGCTCAACTTTGTTAACCATTTTCTAAGACAAAATATAATCTGATGATATTATGTACAGGCCTGATTAATCTGCCATTGAATTAAATCAGTTCATAGCGTAACTTTTACAGTGACCATGTTTGTCCTTTGCTATTTTACTTGTCCATCACGTTTTAAATGTATGCATTTATTTTAGTACTGATTTTATTTTCTTGCATGTCTCTGCTCCTCCACAAACTCATGGCACTCATTTACACACACATTTGCACTCAAAGGGCAAAAATGGATATAAATTTAAGCTTTTTCATCAGATATGTACACATTTTGTCAATAAAAACATACATTTTAACTTCTATATACAGTATGCAGAGAAGTCAAGTCATTTTGGTAAAATTACTCAAAGTCAAAACATCTGTCCATACCTCGTTTTCGTCCATTTTTTAACCCTTTCTGTGCTGGAGTAAAAGGCAAAGGAACATGCCCCGTCATGTCAGAGCAGGGCTTTGCAACCAGGATGCAAAGCCACAGCAGTGAAACGAGGGGCTGGGGGGTGGGCGACCCACAGCACAGACCTCTAACTCGTAATCTAGCTGACCAATTGCAGCCCACTGATCAGTGAGTCACCATGGACATCTCCATGCTATTGGCTGTTCAAACAAAGCGAGACATCTGGACCTTAGCGAATCGCCACAATGAATAAGATTCCACTCGAATGCCACGATGGGCACGAAAAAACTTTTTAATGCGTCACCAAGGTAAGATAATTTCAAGTTGTATCAAATAAATTTACCTCCAAAATTCTCACTGAAAAGCCTTTTACCATCTGTTACAAAGATCTATGTGGGCATCTAGTGGAATTTGATATAAAGTTTAAACTATTTTTAAAAAGGATATTAAATAACAGTAATACAATACATAACATTTGTTTTTACATTTCTGTAATGTCTGTGTTGCGAATATATTTGTTTTAAACGGATTGATGGAAACTAAAGCAAAACTTCCAAACCCAGAGTATCAAATTTACAGTACAGCGGTCATTGAATGGCGGCATGAGTGAGCGAACCTTTGTCTTCCTAAAGGGATCGCAAGCTGCAGTGTACTCCATTTTAAAATGTATTGGGACACATGTCTTCTTAAAATGTCTCTTATGTATATCAATAAAGAATTTAAAATATTTGAGAGAGGGAAATAACTACAGAGGGAAATAACTACATACAAGAGTGGTCACAAAGCTCTCCAGCTATTCAATTATTATCCGACTCTGTCGTCTTTAAAGCACCACTTCAACCATTTATCATCATATCATATACCCGTAAATGGTCCTCACTAATGTGCATTATGGTTCCATTTCTGTTTATTCTGTCTGTGTCTCAGAGGAGGGCTGTGGACAGTTCAGAAACCAGAAAAGAAAGATATCGGTAGGCAGGTTTGGTCATTTCTAAACAATATTTAAAAACCTTTTTTTTTAAATGCGAGAACAGTGGCTTCTATTTCAGCATACTAACTTTCCAGGAAGAGAAAGGCTGTAGTTTCTATTAGCTTTGAAGTCCCGGAAGTCTTCAAAGTCTTCAACGTTTTCAGGCCAAGGACCCCTTAGCAGAGAGAGATGAAGCAGGGACCGCCTCTACATATTGTATAAACGTGTGATGGAGATTCTCATCAATTTCATAGATAGATTCATAGACTTGTTCGACACTTAACCACAAAATCATAAATCGTCAATACTTAGTAAACTTGACCTTTCACTCTGTACTTGTTCTCCTCTTTTTTTACCTATACACGCTGCGAGGCATTGAGAGCTTCTAGATCGGCTATTTTTGGCTTAAGTTCTCCTCAGAGTATAGGGATGCGAGGGTTCAATTGTTCATTTAAAATAATTATCTTATCACACAAGGAATTGGCAGCCCCCCTGCAGAAACTCTGAGGACCCCCTTGGTGTCCTGGACCCCCTGTTGAAGACCCCTGCTGTAAATTATTTCACTGGTAGGCAGGTTTCTCATCAATAAGACACCGACTGAATAGACAGATTTGTGCCATCTTATACTGAGCATTAGTAAGGCCCAATTATAAGATGACGGTCGATGAAGGTTGAAAATGCTCTTTTAAGATAATTTGCAGGACATTATCGTTCCATCTGGATAATATAGTGGAGACTGGAGAGAGACAGGAAGATAAGAGGTAATACTGGTGTTCAACAATGACCCTGTGTGGCTGACTGAGGTAACTCACTGTGGAGGTGACCGACTTGGCAGTGCCCGACTTCTGGAAACGGAGCTGGAATCCGTATTCCCCTGGGTAGTCGGTTGTTGTCGGTACGGTGGAGGCTGGGGGGGTCAGATTGTCCATTGAGGAGGACACCTCTTGTTGAGGTATTTCGTTGAACAAGTTTTCGTCAAAGGTACTGAGACTGGGGACTGTAACGAGCTGTGGGGGAATCTGATAAATTCATGTTCCGTTAGTCAACAGCTTAACTAGAGAAAAAACTTTTTTTTACAATTGAAAATAACTCATTTTAGTACAAATTAACCTTAAGTTGTTTTCCTAACAGATTTAACCAAAACCATTTACTCTACAATTAATTATGATATGACGGTATTTATTGTCAACACAAGTTATAATTTACCTGCACATCCATGCCAGACTCTTGCCCCATGTTAGGAATAGGTTCCACGCTAGTATTAGGAAGCAGCTGCTCTATAGCACTAAAGGAAAAACATAAATGTGTGTTATATTAATCAACTCATACTGCATCGCTTTCCAAGTTGATATCTATTGTACTGTCAGCCACAAATGCACAACATTTGAACAGAGCTTAACCAAGCTCTGTTCAATATTAGATCTCCAGTTATTAGTTAATGATCATAATCATGAATGTTTTGTGCTATCCAATAAAATGTGATTATTATTATTATTATAAATAACATTTCTTATAATTAGTATTACTTTCTAATGGAAAACGTAGTGAAATGCTCTTTTTTTTCTTCTTTTTTCAAGCACAACTATAAGGGCACGGTCATACTACACATTTATTCTATTTATTTTTACATTGGCGGAATCCGCTCTCATAGGTAGAATAAAAGTGTAGTGTGCTGTGACTGTCCTAAAAGAGCAATCTCTGAATCATTAAAAAAATAATAATAATTGAAATAACTTACTAAGAATCCCACATGGCCTTAAAAGTGTCCTGGCTCATGTTGAACTCTTGGCTGAAAGAAAACCCGTCGTCAAATGCAGGTTCTTCCATTTTCTCCATGGCTCACTGGGTGAAGAGCAGCCCAGTGAGATGCAGGGTTGAAGTGAGGTCTCTGTTGGAAAATAAGCAGAACCACTGGTTGGTTAGTGTAACTTACACACTGGCATGATGTGACAGTGACACAGACAATCATACCTGGCTGTAAAGTACATACAAACATGCATGCATGATCTCTTTAAGGGTGCAGAGAAAGTCAACATCATGGGGAAACAAAGGGGTGCAGCCAGAAGGGCCAGGGGGAATGGAAGAGCAGAACATAATCCAGCATCAAGAAAAGACCAACTTAAATGGAACTGTTTCTTTCACATACGGTGAGCTTCTGTATAATATGATATATATACACAGTAAACACTTAAGCACTTTATAACTTTCATGTACAATTTTCCAACCTCTTGTTTGTTTTTATTCTGTCTGTACTAGAAACTGTAGTAAACTTTTTTCCTTTTACATAGTAAAACATTTATTTTTGATTGTGACAATACATTCGAGTTTTTTTTTAGCACAAACAGAAACAGACCATTGTTCAATCAGGCACCGATTCTCGTCTTGTATGATCATTATTGTTTTACAAGCAACCATTAGTTACAAGTTATTATGCAGCAGTTCACACACCAAATCCTCGCCTCATAATCTTGTATCAACCTGCTTCAACAACACCACAAATATGTGAGCGTGTTGAAGGAAAACGAAAACCTGCAAACCAATTCACCAGGCCAGAGACACCCGGACACCCGTCCATTTTCTATTGAACACGGCCATATTATTAACAATTGAATGAAAATATGTAAACATTGCGACGTTGAAACACCTAATACTCCTCCAGCCATTCAAGCACATTGATAAAACGTCGATAAACGTAAACACACAAATGAAAATCACTGTGATTGTATCACAGCCATTTTATAGCCTCGAGTTAGCGCTAGCTAATTAGCTACGTTAGCCCTACGTTGTGGAATTCGGCCCAAGCAGAAACAAAACTTTTTTTTTTCATAGGACAAAACGAGGCTTTGCGTTATTATAGTTCGAAGGAAGGAGAACTAAAAAATAATTGAAAACGCGTACCTCGTTTCCCGGTTAACGCAGTGACGACGGCAGTGAATCACAGATGGTGCATTGGTAATAATGATGGCAGGGGGCTTGAGAGAGAAAAGCCAAAATATTATTGTGTTGAGCAGAACGAGCACGTTGTCGGTTGGATTTTCCTTGCTTCCGCTCCGTCCGAAAAGTAGAGATGGAACGTTCGCGAACGAATCGAGTCCTTTGAACGGCTCTTTGAAATGAACGATGGGATCCGGTTCGCACTAGGGAGCCGTTCCTTTCTAAATGAACAGTTGTGGGGGGAAAGTACATTCTTTACTTATGTAAAAGTATCAATACCTCAATGTAGAAATACTAGTCTGCCACAAGTAGAAGTTTGGAATTAAAATGTAGACCTACTTGAGTAAAAGTACAAAAGTATTGGTATCAAAATGCACTTAAAAGTACCAATGGTAGAAAGTAGGCTACTAATTTTGGAAAATGTCCCATTTCAAGTTTTCCATTGAATAAAATGTAGAAAAAAAGCTCACAATGCAACGCATTGTTAGCTTGTAGATCTGCTATTTTCAACTGGCCGAAATGTATTATAGGATTATGGCCGAAATGTATATAGGGTTCAAGTGATTTGTAATTATAATCAAAATCTACAAAGTAACTAGTAACTAAAATGAGTCTTTTTGAACGGCTCTTTGAAAGGAACGGATCCTAGAGATCCGGCTCACTTCAAAGAGGCATAAATCCCATCTCTACCGAAAAGTCCCTCAATGGGGTGGGGAGGGGTGTATGTGACGTCATGAGCAATGGCTCCTCCAATTGGAAACGCCGCGCAAATTTTTTTGATCTGTCATCAGAGCTGTCATGTGATTTTTTTTTTCTATGGTAAAGTGCAAGTGGTGGGAAAAGGTACTCACATGTTACTGTTAGGCTACTTGAGTAAAAGTATCAAAACTGCAATGTAGAAATATGTCATAGGTCTACTCATACAACAAGTTACAGTCCGGAATTCAAAATACACCTAGACCTACAATACAAGTACAAAAGTATTGGCATCAAAATGTAGGCCTACTTAAAGTACCAAAAGTAAAAGTAGGCCTACTCATTGTGCAGAATGTCCCATTTCAAGTTTTCATCTTTAGAAAATATCAGATCTGGAAGGCAGCTCACAATGCGGCGCATAGTTAATTAATAACCAAAGGCTTCAATTGTAAAACCTCGCTGGATGAAGTTCTTTTCTGAGATCAGGAGATGGCGGTAAGTTCATGTGTAATGAAATGTTACTCTAATAGAAGAAGAGAGGAAGAAGACATGGCAGGCAGTGGATTTGAAAGATGACAATTTATTGATTATCAAGTTTAAATAATGTTAAAGGTCATGTTAATGTTGTCAAGTCATGCTAGACAATTATTTATTTTAGGCACATAGGCCCAGGTCGTGGAACCCAGTGCTATCATATGCAAAAGGCGCGCAGCAAGGCCAGTGCAAGACAAGATTGATATGTTTGAGTTTAAACATTTATAATTATGAGCCGGAAATAAGTGGGTTATCACCACCCTGGCTCATAAATGGTTCACAGTAGATATACACACTGTGCAGGTGACATTGTCTATGGTACGTGCATAGCCTAATATAGGCCTACAAAATTTCCGAACTCTCATTCCGTCTAAAGGCCTGTCCAATGTCCATATGTAGGCCTATCTCCGAAATGTTCGTTGAGTTGCGATTTCCGACGTGCAAATTTCCGAACTCTCATTCGGTGTAATGCTTTTTAGAAGTCGCGAGTGATGTCATTTTGTTGTCGAAGTCGAACCGGACATTTTGACCGAAAAGTTTGGTATCGGTCAAAGTATGGACAGGCCTTAAGGTCTGTCTATACTTAAACCGATATGTTTGGTGAGTTGTGTTTTCCGAAGTGCAAATTTCCAAACTCTCATTCGGTCTAATGCCTTTCAGAAGTCCCGAGGGACATCATTTTATGTTCGAAAAGGACCTTTTGACCGAGTCGAAGTATGGACAGCCCTTTAATGCTTTTCAGAAGTCTCGAGTGATGTCATTTTGTAGTCGAACCGGACCTTTTGACTGAAAAGGGCGGTTTCGGTCAAAGTATGGACAGGCCTTAATAGTCTATGATATGATATGATATGATATGATATGATATGATATGATATGATTACACCTAGCATTTCCTATAAGATGGCAACCTCTGTAAATGAAATAAATAAGGGGCCATGTTATTGTCAAATTAATTTAAATAGAAAAACGTTTTTCCCTTTTGAAGGACACTTAATCTAATCTAATCTAATCTGATCTAATATATGTCTAGAGATCTATATCTAAATCTATAACAGTCATGAATGACCACTACCATCTCAACACGTCAGGAAAGAACTGATCAACCTTGACTGTGCATATAATCTACACTTTATTGTGCAATCATTAACCCCCAAAATAGTTTTTAGAATAGAATTTTAGATGTTTTGGAGTCACTGAGTCAGTATACTGGGTCCAGTATATTCACAAGAAGATCTTTCCCTTCATCTTTAAGTTCAACCACTGCCCGGCTCCATGTCAACCTCACTGTGAGATTTGTTTTTAATCCAATCAGTCAACCTAAAAATGGTTTTAGAATCTAAAACAAGGGTGCTGATGCAGTCACACAACTCCACACTACATTTGATTACAATCTTATAAAGAATATTCATGAACAATTGAATATATAAATTGAAAAGCAAATGACAACTCAAGCTATCCCCCTCCATAATTCAGAAGCTTATAAAACTGAAAAAGTTGGACATTTGTGGTAAATACTGCCTCTTTTTTTTTACATTTTGCATTAAATAATAGACTATGAAGAATTATAGAAGTTCCTGTATAATATAATTGAAGACACTTATACGTTATTAAGGAAGAAATATCTAACATTTATGTTTTATTATGGTAGAGACGAAAATGAATGGCTTATTCTAGTTATGCACATGATACTGCACCTGTTCCTCCATGATACTGGCACCTTGTAGACTGACAATGTCAGTCAAATCCAAAGAGATTTGACTGGATCGTTGGCCACTAAATGCATTGCCACCTTACAGTAAACTTAACTGTTTGACCTTTGAGGCAATGTGCAGAGAGTGCCAACGGGTCCACCATGAACCTGATCCCTTCAGTGCTGCAAAAGATACAATGAATGGTAATAGTAAAGTGAAGTCAGTCATAAGCAAAGCTTAAGATCATTTGTCAAACGGCGTGTTTGATTGAAATGTATATAGAGTTATGAAAGACTATTATGGACTGATGAGGTGTGATACATTATTTGATGGTTTTTCCAACCCGTGCATGTCACATGACTGGACAAGAACTGTGACGTGTCTAACCGCAAGGAAGATCCAGACCAGTAGGCTGGACAGCACGTATTTCCTGTAGATTGTGGGCGCACTCACTGGGTGGCTGAATGTGTAGAGAGGTCACCTGGGAAACAAAAGATCACAGGTTCGATGTCCCTGAGCAAGACACTCTAACCCCTGTTCCCCCTGTGTGCAACTCATTGCATGCCAAGCCCGATAGTCCCGAGATTTTTTCAACGTCTTTCCCTGCCAGGCCCGATAGTCCCGAGAATTTCCGCCATTTTGAAAAAAAAAGTGGACCCCAAAAAATGTAGTAGGCATGATAGAAATCGCGAAATTGCATGTTTAACCCCCATAGCAACCCCATCTATCAAACATGGCAGCCATCTTTGTTTACATTTTAGGAAAACATAATGGCTTGTATCTCATGAATGCCTGAACGGATTTCCATTCGGATTTTTTTGTTTGAAAGCTGTGAGCAATGTGGACACACATGGTGCATTATCTAGGCATGGGTGTGCATGATCCGTGCACTATGAATTACATGGAAGTCTATGGAGACCAGTGGCACCATAGAGTACGAAGGTATTGTTAAATGGCGGGGAATGTGTTAAAGGACAACTTTGTTTTTTTACAACAAGGGTTCATATTTTAGATTGTAATTAGAAAAAAGAAAAAGTGAGTGTTAAACTGTTTTCATTTGCTTCGTTCAATTGTTTTACCGTGTTTACCGTGCTAAAATGTGGGGCATGCGTACGCATGGGGGCATGCGTACAAGTGGCTAAATATGTCTTTTTAGACACAATAAGCCAGCAGTTTCTTTTTTGCTATTTACAGTGACACTTCTAGCCCCCATAAGTCACATCCAACCATGAAAGGTTGCGTTGTATCTTGGAAATGGGCTAATTCTGTGTAAAATGACATATTTAGCCACTTGTACGCATGCCCCCAGCCACTGAAATAAGAATCTCTAAAACAATAGAAAGAAGTAAATTAAATAATTTTAACACTCATCTTTTATATTCTTTAATTACAATCTAAAATATGAACCCTTGTTGTAAAAAACTAAAGTTGTCCTTTAAGTCTGTCTGCTTGGGCAGCTGATTGCTGAGTGAGGCTGAGAACTAATTATTATATTATTACTTCATTAAGACAATTTCCACAGTATAGGCCTGTGTTGTTTTCCAGGCATCATCTCCATATGAGATCGAGATAAAAGTGGGAATGAGGTTAAATGAGGCTGCAAGTTTGCAACAAGACTATCTGTTACACAAGGTCACATGTGTGATATCGTATGTGAATGCATGATGCAGAGGTCTACTCATAGAAGATTTGAATTGCTGTTGTGTAAATGTAATACATTTCCATGAAGGCTGAGATGGCTCAGAGATACAGTATAACACGTCACTCTATATGGAATTACACTTTTATTTTACACAATACTACAGCCCTTGAAAGTGTATGGTTTGGATGTGTCTAGAATTAATAATAATTAGTGTGGTTGCTATAGGCAACACACTATTGTTCTCGGTCCGAGAATGTTTTTGCCAGCAAAGTGAACCTGCCTTTTGTAAACCTTTTGAGGCTTGTAAGGCCGAATACCCTTGAATATGGGCCTGTCTGATTTGTCAATATAATGTCCAAACAGGAGTGACACAATATGTAAGGCAAGACAGAAGAGAGTTTATACTAGAAACAGAGCTTTCTAGTATAAACCCATGAATTCCCAATCACAATATGTAATATAAATGGTAAGACAGAATTTATCAGAAACATTAGGCTACACATTTATTTCCCACCAGATTCCTTGAAATTCGCCTGAGATTTACCTTTCAGGTAGCTGGGTCTGGGTTGTAGTTAGGTCTACAGTCGTGCAATTGCTGTTGTAGTTTTCCGCGTGTGAATGTTGATAATTGTCACCTAGACAGTGACCGTACCAGCATCACCTGACTGCTGTCCGGCAACACACATCTGACTGTAACATGATTTATGATTTCAAACCAGTTGGCCCACCACCACCACCACCGGCACACACACACACACACACACACACACACACACACACACACACACACACACACACACACACACACACACACACACACACACACTACGAGGAGGTATTTACATCGCCTGATTTAGTCACCTGGGCGAGTCTTAGAGGGCAGTCACATTGTGTGTCGTGCTTGCATGGGTGTAATGACTTTTGCTTCTGATAACACTAACACACACACTGTGACGTTCGTTGGCATTTTCAAGTTTTCGGACAACACAGGTGACATTTGTACTGTGAAGTGTTGAAAATGTGTTTTCCTTATGTATCTACAATATTTAATGAGCATCTATTATTACATTTGACCTTTTATCTTAGGACACTGTTGGCCTGAACTATTCTATTGTGAGGAACCTAATACCTAATTTAAGCTCTGTACATCAGTGTTGCGCACCAAAAATAGCCAATTTACAAGCTTACAGCGCGTTGCATGACTCGCGTCTGCGATGCGTTGTGAGCTTTTGTAGATCGGCTATTTTCGGTGTGCAACTCTGTCGTGTGACAAAGTATGATTTGGGCTTGAGCCACTGTTCTAATAGTGTACATATGGCTTCTCGCCATTGGGTTTGAGTCATGCACATGACTTGCCTGTGTCACTTGCTCTGCCTGGGGGTGTCAGGTTGGTTCTGCTCGTCAACTCGTACGTGCCCCGAACCATGAGCATGAGGGCACAGGTGGAAAGAGAAAAGGAGGGAGGGGAAATCCAGAGAGAGTGTGGTGTTAGAAGTGGGTGTGTCTTTGCGGCAGGCACGTGCACACATAGACATCAAAGGGAGGCTTGATCCCCTGCCCTTTTATCCGTCTGTAAAAAGTGCCCTCTCCAGACCATGAATGTAGTTTTCACTATGGCGAAAGAAATGCAAATGCCGTCTTCCAGTGCCATACCTGAAGGCTGCATTCAAGAGAATTGCTTTGTCCAAACTCTCCTGAACTTGAATGCAAAATCTTATGTTGAAAGAATTGCCCTCTCTGTGTATAAATCCATGCCATTATGCCACATCGCCAGTATTGACTTGATTATGCTTAGTTCAGTGTGGTATCACACACTAAAAATAGCCGACCTCCAAGCTCACAACGCGTCACGCTGTGGCGTGTTGTGAACTTAGAGGTCTGCTATTTTCGATATTTCCACCAAAAGGCCCTTTTAGAAATTTCAGCCCCTGCCTCTCTAACATTCTCTGCATGTCCCTGTGCAGGGCGGGAGTGAAACCTTTTATCAAGACATGTAGAGCAGTTTTTTCCACAGCATTTTTTTTATTATCAGATGCAAACTTGCCTGACCAATGACACCCTACAACAGCACCCTCCCCCCTCCACAGCACACACACAATAATCGGTGCCACCAACTCACCTAAACCTAAACACCTAAAGCAACTTCAGTGCTGAAAATATAGGGTAGCTATTTATTTGGACCCTTTTTTTCCTCTCAATTTGGACTTTATGCTATATGCCAATGTACCCCATGATATTTCTGTGTTGCCACTGCTATTGTAAAAACAACAAATAGTTGCAGAACGCTCATAGCTTCTGATGCAAAAAAGGATGCCTTCTTCAGGGTTGGCTTGCTATTGCCAGTGAGGATCCCCCACAGGAAGGATGTAGCCTACAGTAGCACACCTCCCGTTCAACACACTGACAGCCGGTCCGGCACCCTAGCCCCCATAGGAGTCAGCCACAAAGATAGCCTTCCATCCCCGAATACAGCCAATTGTGTTCCTAGAAGATGCTTGGACAAGCTGAATGCACCACAGTGGATTTGAACCGCTAGACTCACTCCACGGTGCTACCCGAGTGCTTACAGCTATTTGTTATTTTATTGCAATTTTTGCCATGTCAAGGAGCTGAAAACCAATACTTTCATCCTCTTATAGGCGTACTTGTTTAATGAGATATAACAATAAAACATCTTGAATCAGATCAGTGTCCCCAGTTTCCCCAGCTGCCCTTACATCACCAACTCAAGTGGAAAGCTCCAAATTTAGGGCCCACCTGTTGCTTTGGGAAGGATTAATCTTTTTGTCTATGAGGAGGGTTTGTGGATCAGGAGCGAGCTTGTGGTATCCAGCGAGGGGGCCACGATGACCCCTTTGGCATGCGCTCCAAAATAGAAATGGGGATTTGTAACTGCAGTAGCTACAGACAGACAATGGCAGGCTGGGTGACAGAGACAAGTCCCCTGGCTGTCAGTGGTGGTGCTCTACGACTGTAATGGTGAGTCAGAGCACCAGACCAGACGGTGTGCACCACACTAGTATTGGCTATAGTAATGCTCTGATGTATTTCCCTCCTCGGCAGAGGAGGTCAAATAAGTCCGTTCTTTTAATACATCTATAGTCACAGGTCGCTGTTAACAGCCCCTCCTGTGGTTCTCTACTCCGCCCACCAGTAGCCTACCCCCACCCTCCCAAAGAGCATACTGACTGAGAGAGAGGCAGGTGTGCGTGTGTACGTGCAGACGGCATTCTATCCCAGTTGAACAGGCTCGACGCAAACCTCAAAGCAGACAGGACTTAAGACAAGACAAACCACTTTGGGGTGATGTGGACTCTACTTTTCCAGTTCTCCCCTCTAAGAAGTTGCTAAATAACTTGGTCGAGGCTGCCTTTCTCCAGGGGAAAGTTTCACGTGGGGTGAAAGTGTACATCTGTCTCTGGCTACTCTTGGGTGACTGACTGCCAAAGTCATGCCGACCGGGTTTCACCAACTCGGAGGGGAGGTAATTTTCAAGATTCTCTTTTGACTGACCAGATGGAATGTTTCTTATGTAGTGACAGAAGTGGTGGTCTGAAGTGTAGCCAGTTCTTCTTCAGTATTGCCATGAAACCGCTATGCATTTTCCATTGTCCTGACATTGATTTTATGCACTGGTTCGTGTCTAAGGAAGGTGGAAAATCATGTTTTCACCATTAAAAAGACACCTGTGACAAAGTCAGAGCATATCTGTGTTTACAAGCATCATTTTCTAGTGTTAATGTCATATAATATAATATATTTATTTATATTCAATATTCTGTAAAACAGAGGGACAAATAACCAAATCAATCAAGATCCTAAGTGTTACTCTATATTATATATTCCACATAAGCCTAACTCACACCAACCCCATTTGAAGCGACTTGTGGCCCCAATAATATTGGCCTTCTATGGGTGACCTTGAGCCGGTCAGAGTAGTACTGTAGGCTACTAGAGTTGTCAGGCTATCCAACCGGTTTCATGTCAACATTAGGCTACTCCATCTCTGTGTATTACTGGTTTGTGTGTGGGTGTGAGTGTGTGTGTGTGTGTGTGTGTGTGTGTGTGTGTGTGTGTGTGTGTGTGTGTGTGTGTGTGTGTGTGTGTGTGTGTGTGTGTGTGTGTGTGTTGTCTTTTCCTGGTTTTAAAGGCTGCATTAGAGTAAAGTGTGGTCATTTTCTAAACTTAACTGACTGTTCTACTATTTGCCTTTACCCGCTTACAGTTATTACACAGGAATTACTGATGAGAGCTTAACTGACAGTCTCTATCCTACCTTCTCTTTTGCAAGGACACAATACACACAAACATTAGGCCTACATGCTTGCAAAAATGTGCACAACATACCGGTATACGCACACAAGCACAAACACACACACACGCACGCACGCACGCACGCACGCACGCACGCACGCACGCACACACACACACACACACACACACACACACACACACACAAGCCCTTTTGTTTTGGTTTATGATTACCAAACAAGGCTTATCTGGAGACTCAACACAGCGCACACAGCAAGGTCAAGACATAGTTTTAAAAAGACACCTGTGACAAAGTCAGAGCTTGCTTGGATTACTCAGAAGACTGTGTACTGAGCCATACAGCTCATTACACAGTCTTTTGTCACAGTAATCACAATAAATGTATTAGATATATTAGAACAAAATAGTATTGCATAGCATAGAACAGAACCATATAATTTTGGTACATCTGCCTACAAATAAAACATGGGCTGTAGCTATGATTTTGTAAGACAGATGATAAACCACATTTTAAACAATAAAAAGGGATAATACTCTCACAGCTGTTTGAGTAACTGCCCCAAAGTGGAAAAGTCATAGCCTGGCGTAGGCAGACTATATACTGCAGATCTGCATTAGTATAAATCATCCTAAACCTTGTTTTAACATGGGTGGATTGTTTAGCTGTGCTAGGCTAGAAAAGTCATTGCAGCAGTAGGTCAATCCCTACTATAACCAGCTATTCCCTAGTGCTCATGTATAGTGTTGCTTAAAATGTAGATATTAAGGTTCAAGGGAGTTGATCCTTGGTGTGAGATGCTGGTACAATGGCAACCTGCAGTGTTTATATGTTGCTGTCCACAGCAAGAGCCAGCAGAGGGGTTTTGTTGAATGTAAACACATGAGGGAAGACCTCCTCTTCCCCATGTCTGCTTGTCAGTCACTTTGAGGGCAGGTGTGTGTGCGTGTGTGTGTGTGTGTGTGTGTGTGTGTGTGTGTGTGTGTGTGTGTGTGTGTGTGTGTGTGTGTGTGTGTGTGTGTGTGTGTGTGTGTGTGTGTGTGTGTGTGTGTAAATGAGAGACCTCCGACCTGAAACCAGAGAGAAGCTAAAGTTAAGCCTCCACTCACAAAGTACAGTAGATTGTCAACTCAAGTCCTATACAGCACCAAACAGATTGTATCACATTGGGATCATAGTTATATATAGCAGATTTTATAGGTGGGCGGTACACTTGTACAGTATGTATGTGCACGTGTGTTCACTCCATAGACTGACTGACCGTACAAATATGAGCAGTTCACATACTCACATAAACCTATCTGACTGACCGTACATATGTGAGCAGTTCACATACTCACATAAACCTATCGGCATGCCATGTAATTCAATGCCTCATGATCGTACTGTTATATTAATGTGTGTGTCTCTCTCTCTCTTCTGTGTTTTATGTGTGTCCACCATAGACAATAACAGGGACTCTTGTCCTCTCCGTCTTCACTGCTGTTCTGGGATCTCTGCAGTTTGGATACAACATTGGTGTCATCAATGCCCCCCAGAAGGTAATATTGCTCATACTGATTTACGATCACCAACCAACACATAGACATCAAAGGGGGCTTGAGCCCCTGCCCTTTTATCCATCTGTAAAAAGTGCCCTCCAGACCATGAATGCAGTTTTTACTATGGTGAAAGAAACACATGCCCCCTTTCCATGCTATACCTGAAGGCATTCAAGAGAATTGCCTTGTCTAAACTCTCCTGAACTTGAATGCAGCATCTTATGAAAGAATTGCCCTCTCTGTGTAGAAATCCATGCCATTACACCACATCTCCAGGATTGACTTGATTACGCTTAGTTCAGTGTGGTATCAAGCACTGACAATAGCCGACCTCCAAGCTCAGATGTTGTCTATTTTCGGTATTTTCACCTTTTTAGAAATGTCAGCCCCTGCCTCTTTAACATTCTTTGCACATCCCTGATAAAGGGTATGCGCATGCATAAATTGAATGGCAAATCGAGTTTAAAGTTGTTAATAGGACTTTTCTGTTTGGATGTATGAGCTGTCCAGAAAGTAGTTTTTTGCTACTCAGTAGACGTTCCCGCATAACTTCCGGGTATGATGATGATGTCACGCGCATACCCTCTATTACAGATGTTCTAACGCATCCAGTAACATCCTTATCTGCTGTCAATAATGAAAGGTTTGCAGCTCCATTTGCAGCTCCATTTGAGGGACTGGTTTTATTGTATTGTCCCTTTAATATCAAGCAGGGCCTCAGAGAAGTTGAAGCAAATCATGTTACAGCATTATCTCAAACGTTTGAGTCTATTTTAAAAGAATTGGGCATGTTGATAGAAATGCTAGTGCGTGTGTGAGGGGTCATTAACTGGACTGGGCAGAGAGTGACATTTAACCAGTTGTCTCATTCAGACTCCACCTCTTTGTTTCATCTTTCTAAAGAGCACGGAGTGGTTTAAATCCACAGCATCCCTTTGTCATCATTTAAATATTGTTCTTGCTACAAATGCATTGCTCTCTCACTTGGATAGTATGTTTTAAATTAAATAATAATTATGAACATGAACTGGGTCCCTAGGGAATTGATCCTGGGTGTGCGATATTGTTATTAACGGCTGTGATGGAAACCTGCAATGTTTAAATGTTGTTGTCATTACAATGAACACTTTAGACCTCCAAGCGTTACTGTAAACTTTAGTAAATGCTTGGTCTGATATGATGGCTGCCAGCAGACTGCCAGCAATTCCTATTCACAATGGTAGAGAGGTGAGAGAGATTGGGTATAGAATTGTCAATGTGGAGTGTGCCTGAATGATTTGGGCAAAATATTTCTTCAGGCCAATATTGCAAATGTGTGTTGATTTGTGTTTTGTGTTTCCCCCTTTAAAGTCAAGCTTAAATTCATTGACAGTATAACAACAACATTAGATACTGTAAAAAACAGATTTAACAGATATTTTGGGCAACACTGGCCCTGTGTTGCCCCAGCATCAGAGATGCAATGAAACCATGCAAGACGGGAATATAGAGCTGAGGGAATTAACATGGCCTCCATTCAACCCTACCGTGGAGAAAGGGAGTCGAAACTATTAGTGAAAGTTGTAGATATGCATCGAAAGAGAGAGAGAGAGCGAGTGAAGAGCGAGTGTGTAAAGGGGCAGTGCTTGGCGAACGTCTCAGTTATGTCAACATGGGGGTGTGTGCGCAACGTGCTCTCCACAGTAAAACAGGGCTGTGCCAGAAATACTCCCGGCCCTTCTTTCCCCTCTACATCACCCTTCTCCTCTATCAGGCCATCACATTCCCTACTCTATCCAACCAGTCAGTCTGACAGTCCCCACCCCCCCTCTTCTTCATCTCGGGTATCCTTCACATCTGAGAGAGAGAGAGGGGAGAGAGAGCCAAGAGACTGGGGAGGTTTACGACTGTTCTGCCTCCAGTGTAATGGGAAATAGGTGCTATTTTTGTCCCCTTTCTCAGGGGTCGGAGGCTACACAGTAAAAAAGAATGATGATTTAACTCACCCGCCATGTACACACACACGCGCGCGCGCACACACACACACACACACACACACACACACACACACACACACACACACACACACACACACACACACACACGCACGCACGCACGCACACACACACACACACACACACACACACACACACACACACAGGTGGGTGTCCCATTCAGAGTGGGACGGTGTATGAATGAATGGTACAGTAGCTCACAGAATCATATAGGCTACATTTACATAGAAGTGCATTGAAGTGGATGCACAAATAGTATGTTTTCTGCCATGAGTTCTCTAACTTCTCTTCTCCTAAGATGCATAAATCATGCAGTATTAGTTTATGTTATTGTTGATGCAGAACAGAGAGACTAAGCAGACAAATTAACAACCGTGCACGTCAACAGCGTTTTCACTGGTATTGTATCACTGTTGTTTTTTTATCCCTATTCTTTCCATACAATAAGATTATATCAACATTAAGTATTGCTTATCAAGTATTGTTTGTGGAGTGTATATGCATTGGCACATTAACAACAACATGCGTAGTTGATAAAAGAACAAGCTCCCCTGCCAGGGGGGACATTTAGCTCTGATTAACAGAAGGGGACCTCTTTGTAATTTTACTATAATCAAAGCAGATCAGCAACATCTTCTTTGTTATTGGGTGATGAAACAAAATACCATTTATTTTATTTATTTTTATGAATTGAATTTGCTGATAGTCCGGCTGCCCCTGAGGTGGGGTATGACATTTGGTGTATAGTTTTTTTTATTGGCCTAAAATATCGTCTATATACACACATGAATCCACCTGCAGACCGCATGTGCTTGAAATGGATTCAGAATCATTTAAAAACCCTAGTTTGACCCCTCACATGCTACTTAAAGCAGATTTTTGAGGGTATTTTTTTCCTTTATAGTATAGTGTATAGTAAGTGAAGGGGCCCAAACTTTTACCCCCTATTAAAAAAAAGAGCTCAATGACAGGCGGTCAGCAGGTGGTTTCATGAATGTATATATACAGTACATAGACAACATTTTAGGCCAATAAAAAAAACTTTATACCAAATTTCATACTTAAAGGAGTACTTCACCACTTTTCAACCTATCTTCATATAATTGGTCCTCACTTAAAAATAGCTTTTCTTTTTTTTTTTCCTCATTGGAGGGTTGTGGGCAGGTCAGAAACCCATCGCCTTGTGACATCATCGATTGGGAATCCAAGCTAATAGAAAATGCAGGCTTTCTACTCCTGAAAAGTTGCAATGTTAAAGTGGAAGCCATTGTTCTTGCGATAATAAAAATCAAAATATTTTTTTCAAAAATATTGATTAATTTATTTTTTGGAAAATGACGATGGATGACGATGGATTTCTGAACTTCCCACAGCTCTCCTAAGAGACTTGGACCGAGTAGAAAAGAATTGTGCTATTTTATTATGAACATTAGTGAGGACCTATTACAGTATATGAAGATGGGTTGAAAAGTGGCAAAGTCCTCTTGAGAGATTACTTTTGGGTTGACAGGGGAATCTATCTGTGCATGTGCCTGTGACCGCTGCCTCTGTGACCTTTAATTAGTGTATTTTTCCTAGATCCTTAACTTGGCACACTTGATATAACCTGTAACACCAGCTCTTCACAGAGAGAGACCCTAACGCCAGAATAGAAAGACTAGACTAAGCTTTGCTATTGTGTATGTCTATGTGGTATTTTGAGGACAGCTTTGGATGTTTGTCATTAGAATAGGCCTACTGGCAACAGAGAGGTTCCTGACTGACTGAACAATTTGCTCCAGTATTCCTCTCTCAGAACCCAAGACTGCGATCTAGTTTGTATTATGATAATCCAGGCTATATTTACGCACAGTGTGTTATCCAAAAGTCAATCTGGGTATCGCCCTTTCTAGCCCCGCTGCCGGCTCTAAGTTGTTGTCCGTCTGTCTGATATTTCACTTGATAACTAGAGTTGTCACACAAATAATTGTGATTAATGATTTAATTGTGTAAATTACATAACAATTACAGTGTTTGGCTTTTAGGCTTCATAAACAAAAGATTCACAAGGCAGATATGACAAAATAACCTACAAAGAAATGACTGACATTATGTGACATATTTAATAACTATATTTCAATTTTTTTTAACAATAGTGGAAATACCGTAGTTGATCTACAAGATTATAATACATTGCGTTGCATCGTGACACATTGTAAAATCGTCTATATCCGCAATTTTAGAAAGATATTTGAAAATGAATGAACATTTTTCAACATGGAAATGATTATGACGATTATGCAAAATAATTGCGCCGATTATGTCATAATTGTGACAGGCCTATCGATAACAAGAGATCTCAAAAACTAAAGGACTGTGTGACGGCTCCCCTTGGTGTGAACAGATGTAGAGGTAGCTTCTCTTTGGATATCAGACTTAATGTGGCCAGTCATTTATGATATACCAGTAAGACGCCCTAAGGGCGAGAGGTCAGGGAGTACTTTACTTCCTTTGGCCTACTGGCATCGAGCATAGGAACGTGTCGCTCATTGTTCCAGCGGTCTGTGAGGTCATCCCTAGGCCAAGGGTCTTAAACAGGGGGTCCAGGACCCCTAGGGGGTCCTCAGAATTACGACAGGGGGTCCTCCAAATCTTTGTGTGATAGAAACCTTTTTATATTAACCACCTAAACCCTTTATTCTGAGAACTGTAGCCAAAAATAGCAGATCTACAAGCTAGATCGGCTATTTTCGGCAAAGAGGTTTGGTGTAGAGGAAAAAAAAGACTAGACCAAGTACAGAGTGAAATGTCAAGTTTATTAGGTATTGACAGTTCAAGTGGTTAAATATCTGAAAACACAAATTGACATCCAAAATACACTGATGATTGTGCTGTCAAACAATGAAACTATATGGAATCCATGAAAAGGTTGTGGGGGTCCCTGCTTCATCTTTCTCTCAACTAAGGGGTCCTTGGCCTGAAATCGTTGAAGACCCCTGCCCTAGGCTATAGGAGCCATGCCGTAAAAAGGCATCTATGTGAATATTGTCAAGATATCTCCCTTGATGAGGCTATATTTACTTGTGAAACATGTCTCATAATTTCTCTGTCTGGTCCAGATCATTGAGGCGGACTATAATGCTACGTGGGTGTACCGGCATGGAGAGAGCATCCCCTCAGGGACCCTGACCTCGCTCTGGTCGCTGTCGGTGGCCATCTTCTCCATAGGAGGCATGATCTCCTCCTCCTGTGTGGGCTTTGTCTCAGAGTGGCTGGGAAGGTAGGGAGAACCAAAGGCTGCACGCACGCACGCACGCACGCATGCACGCACGCACGCACACTGTAAACCTCATTTGATGTAGGTGTCCCTGTGTGTATAATTACACAGTCATTGATCTACTGCCGTCACTTCATCATAAACCTATACTATGCAAACCCCCAAACCCAAGCCATTTAATACATACATTGTACTTATAAGTACTTATTCTAGCCGTGAGAATTAAATGAAGAAAGAAAGAAGAAACACAGTGGAGGATCCAAACCATGAGTCACGGTACATGTTGCTCTGCCTTCCATCTCATCCAAACTGGATTCAATGTCAGTCATTCAGACAGTGGGGAAAACCTCGGCCCTGGACATTATACAGTTTCCCGCTGCAACCTGAACTGGACCACAAACTGGGCATCAGCCATTGATTGAAAGGGGATCCCAGTGGAGACAGTCAGGACAAGTTGTTCCTGAAGAGCCAGGTCACCAGATCAGCTGTTCCTCCTGGCATACTTCCAGGTCACGGTGCCCAGGATCGAACTGGGAACCTTCTGGTTGCCAAGCAGCCACTATACCCCTGAGTCACTGACGCCCATATGACCCTTGACCCCCTTTGTCTATAATGCTCTTAGTAGTGTGTAAAAGCAGTGGTTCTCAACCTGTTAGATTATTTTGGGGGGTTCCTAGATCAGGGGTTTTCATCCGAGGCACCCCTAAATATTATATTCCTAATTTTCACTCCCTATTTATAGTACATTTTAGCGATTATGTTGCGAGGAAAGCCAGATAATAGCCATTTTGGTTAGAACTGACTGAAAATAACTTTGTACTTCAATTTAAAATGATACTATTTTAAATGTCCAAATAAATTTCAAATATTATCAAATTATCTCGCAGCACCCTGGACTACCGTCGCGGCACCCAAGGGTGCCCCGTCACCCACTTTGAAAACCCCTGTCCTAGATGATTGTCTTATAATGTGCAACATTGTTTTCTCTCTCAACAGTAAACAAAACAACATATAGTTTAAGTGTATAGAGTGACAATTTAAGGACTTTTTAATACCTCTAAAGTGACAAATTAAACATTGGCCAAATTGTCAAATATTAGAGACAGAAATTGTGAAAATAGCCGATCTACATGCTCACAACGCCTCATGTTGCGAGGCGTTGTGAGCATGTAGATCTGCAGTTAGAATATGATCATTTTGGGGGTCACGGCCTGAAAAGGTTGAGAACCACTGGTGTAAAGAACATTGAATTGTCTTGTTGAAATGTACTAAAACTGCCTTGCCTTGCCTAGTGTATCTCTCATACTTCACATTCTTCAGGAGACACTTTTGGATGGATGGAAGAGGAAAGAGCAATAGCTTCCATGATAAACTTTGCCGACAAGACACAATGACTGACTATTATGCCCATTTGGGGGTCTAATGCCCTCAAAACGTGGTTAGTGGTTAGTGCTGTGCTTTACTCATAGAAATTGGGTAAAGTTCTGTCACAGAATCAATCATAATCTCCAAAATTCACATTAGTTATTCCCAAACTAGGTGCCTACCTGCAAAAGCACTAATTATTACAGAAGAACTTGGTTTCACAATTTTCTTTGTAAGACGCTGCCATCTAGGGGCAACAAAAATGACTTTTCAAGACAAGTTGTAATGAGGGTGAACCTGAATGGTGTGGTGGTGAGCCCAGAGCATGGGCAACATATTATGATGGATATTCAATATTTGGTGGCTCATTTCAGGCCATTGGAATCTGGCCTAAGTTTAATGTGTATATCAGCTGGTCAACTTATACCATAAGGCTAATTTACAGGACTACATCTTGATTTGAGAAGTGTATGCTACTCTAACAGACCACAGCACTCTCTAGGATGTACCAAAAAAGATTGGATACCTGTTGACAGATAGTCTTTTTACTGTACATTTGATTACAACAAGTATGATATAACCATTGTTTCATTAATAAGTGAATTTGATATGGCTTAACAACATTATGCTTATATGTACACATCTGTGTTTTGTAGGAGGAAAGCCATGCTCATAAACAACCTGTTGGCCTTCATCGGTGGAGCGTTGATGGGCATGTCCAAGCTGTGCCGCTCCTTTGAGATGATGATTCTTGGACGCTTTGTGATTGGCGCTTACTGTGGTAAGAAACACGTGGCCCTCACTGTTGATGAAATGATGATACACAGACAAAGATGTTACGATTGAGTTGCACTGTTACTGTTTTGTGTTAGGCCTATATTAGGAGATGATGCTGATGCGTCGGTTAACGCATTACGAATGTTCAGACATAGTTGAATACCGTAAATACTGTACAGTATTTACACACGCACGCACGCACGCACCACACCACACACACACACACACACACACACACACACACACACACACACACACACACACACACACACAAAAGATCCTTGAACAAATCAATGACCTACCTAAGGCATGAAACAGAAACGAATGTGTCCCTCACCTGACATGTTTTCTTTCCAGGGTTGGCAGCATCTTTGACACCAATGTACGTGGGTGAGATAGCACCCACCAGTCTGAGAGGGGCTCTGGGTACCCTGCACCAGTTGGCTATAGTCATGGGTATCCTCATCGCACAGGTGCGATTTTACACTATGATGTCAATGGCACACATTTTGTTTTCCAGATATGTATGTTCTTTTAACAGTAGTGAGAAAAGCAATGACACTGACTTCAGTATGTCATGGCAGGGTAGTGTAATCACTGTGTGTGTGTGTGTGTGTGTGTGTGTGTGTGTGTGTGTGTGTGTGTGTGTGTGTGTGTGTGTGTGTGTGTGTAAACGTGAGAAACAAACTTGAGAAATGCTATTATCTACCAAAATGACATTATCCCATCAGAGACCTAGCCTATTTTTTGGCGCTACCAATTCAGATTATTGTGTGCTTTGGATCTGAGAGTCAGTATCAGATGTGGGCATGAGTTAATTTTCTAGAGGACCATAAAGTACGTTTTTAAGGCTCCATTTACACTGGCATCCAAATCCAGCCTGAATCAGATCTGTGTCACATCCAGATTGGAATCTGATTTGTTTTCCGTGTTGTGAGCATGTGGCCATTTAAACCAATTGGATTCCAATCTGGATGTGGCACAGATATGACTTAGGCTGGATTTGGCTGCCAGTGTAAATGGGCCATGGTAAATGTTCTGTTATGTTTGTAATCTCATCTCCATGCTCATTCTCTTGCTGTGTAGATCCTGGGTCTGGAGTCTTTACTGGGCAGTGAGGAGTTATGGCCTGTACTGCTGGGGATAACAGTGCTACCTACTGTACTTCAGATGGCCCTCCTGCCCTTCTGCCCTGAGAGCCCCAGATTCCTCTACATTGTACGCTGCCAGGAGCACCAAGCCAAGAGGGGTGAGGGAACACAACACGTCACTGTCAACATAACGGTTTAAAACTAGGAATCTGCACGCTTTCTCACATTGGTACTGGGGCATTAACGACTTGTGATTTTTGCAAGTCGACTTATCAGTAAAAAGTTGAGTTGAAGTCGACTTTATCGTTTGATGACGTCATGACATCACACACGACCCCCCAATTATTTTGGATACTACATTTAATAAATACCCTTTGTTTAGCGATTTTCAAAATGTTCTTTTAATAGAAACAAAGGTTTTATGGTCATGATTCACTGCAATCCTGGATGGCTTGGTTCTAGGCTTAACATAATTGTTATAAATATTTTCGTGAAAGTCTATGAGGAAAATGAACGATTTTTTAGTGGGACCAGTAAACCACGGCCACTGCGACGCTCTATACTGTATCAATACATCTCGTTCTTTCCAATCACCCCTCCTCATCAGGCCTGCGGAGGCTGACAGGCAGGCTGGAGGTGGGGGACATGTTGGCAGAGATGAAGGAAGAGAAGAGGAGAATGGACATGGAGAGGAAGGTGTCCATCCTGGAACTGTTCCGTTCGCCACTGTATCGCCAGCCCATCATGATAGCCATCATGCTGCAGCTATCCCAGCAGCTGTCTGGGGTCAATGCTGTGAGTGTATTTGTGTATGTGTGCACATGGAGAATACAGATTCTACAGCAGGGGTTTTCAACGTTTTCAGGACAAGGACCCCTTAGTTGAGAGAGAGATGAAGCAGCCCCCCCCCCCCCCCCCAACCTTTTCAAAGATTCCATATAGTTTAATTGTTTGACAGCACGATCATCAGTGTATTTTGGATTAATTTCGATTTGTGTTTTAAGATATTTAACCACTTGAACCGTTAATACTTAAAAAATCAAACCTCGGTTCGAAGTGGAGCGGTGAATCTGAGCAGCTATACCCTGTGTGTGTGTGTGTGTGCGTGTGTGTGTGTGTGTGTGTGTGTGTGTGTGTGTGTGTGTGTGTGTGTGTGTGTGTGGTGAGTGTGCCTGGCCTGCACAAAACAGCGCCCCTCTTTAACTAGTGTGTTGTGTGTGGCCACTCAAGGTATTGCCAGGCTACGGACGGACGGACACGGCCAGCCAGCCAGCCAGCCACATACCCACGGACATACCTGTCTATTGGGAGCGCTTTCACCGCTCCAAAAACTTGACCTTTCTATAGTCCGGGAAAAATGGGGGTGAACGTGGATTCGCCTGTAAAAGTTTTTTTCTCAACTGATTCTTGTAGCTTGGGGTCACCTCTTAAGGATTCAAGAGGATGACCAGTGATATCCATTGAGCATTTTTTATTATTAACCCCTTAATGCCTGAAACATGGGCTCCCATTGACTTTCTATACAGGAGGAAAATACCCAGAAAAAGATTATTTTTCGGGGTATTTAAGGAGGATCTGAGGGGTCTAACTAGGGGTTTGTCATGATGCTGAATCCATTGCAGGCATTTGTTTTGCACAAAAAACATTCCGTGGGCTAGAAATAGCCTCAGAAAACAATACACGTATGGGTGAGTATTCATGTTAGTCGGAGGCCTTAGGTTTTTTTTTTCTCGTGCTAATCAGTCTAAAAGTGCAAGATTTTGCACAGATGTAGCTCAGGGCTTGCTCTAATGATTTAGCTACAGCGGCCAAATCAAGTTGGGCTCCCATCGACTTTAGTGATGAAAAGTGATGAGTCATCACTTTTCAGAGTTTTGTGGGGGTTGTGGTGACCCCGAAGGTCGCCGACCTAGCTAAATCATTAGAGCATGCCCTGAGCTACATCTGTGCAAAATTTTGCACTTTTAGACTGATTAGCACGAGAAAAAAAACCCTAAGGCCTCCGACTAACATGAATACTCACCCATACGTGTATTGTTTTCTGAGGCTATTTCTAGCCCACGGAATGTTTTTTTGTGCAAAACAAATGCCTGCAATGGATTCAGCATCATGACAAACCCCTAGTTAGACCCCTCAGATCCTCCTTAAATACCCGGAAAAAAAATCTTTTTCTGGGTATTTTCCTCCTGTATAGAAGTCAATGGGAGCCCATGTTTCAGGCATTAAGGGGTTAATAATAAAAAATGCTCAATGGATATCACTGGTCATCCTCTTGAATCCTTAAGAGGTGACCCCAAGCTACAAGAATCAGTTGAGAAAAAAACTTTTACAGGCGAATCCACGTTCAGCCAAAAATCACTCTTTTTTCCCGGACTAGTACTTAGTCTGCTCTTTTTCCTCTCTACACCAAAGCTCTTTGGCGAAAATAGCCGATCCACAAGCTCACAATGCCTCGCAGCGTGAGGCATTGTGAGCTTGTAGATCTTCTATTTTTGGCTAAAGTTCTTAGAATATTGACACTACGTTTCAAGTGGTTAATATAAAAAAGTAGAAAAAAAAAAACTTTCTATCACTCAAAGATTTGGAGGACCCCCTGAAGTAACTCTGAGGACCCCCTAGGGGTCCCGGACCCCCAGTTGAAGACCCCTGTTCTAGATGAAATTTAGTTCAAAGAAATGGCATCATTAAACAATCTGTGCAGTATTGTCTTAACTCTTTCTCTCTCCTCTAAACAGATCTTCTACTATTCCACCAGTATCTTCCTAAAGGCAGGAGTGCAGTCTCCAGTCTATGCCACCATTGGAGCAGGGGTTGTAAACGTTGCCTTCACTGGTGTCTCGGTTAGTAATTGATACAACCACCACCATACAGAACTATCATAAACCATGCGTTTGCTCAATACACAGACACTGTATACTGTATGTATATGTTCCTTTCTACTAACAGACCCCAATTAATCACAGAAGAGTGTTCAGTAATATGTTGTACCATAGTGCTTCTATAAAGCTACAGTATGTGTTACTGTTTAACAAAGTTATGAAAGGCAAAACAAAACAACAGGGAATTGGTCACCCTTTCATTGTCTCCTAGCTGTCTCTCTCATATTACTGCGTCCAAATAGATTGGGTTTTGTTTGCCAGGGCAAGATGGTTCAGTGTCACAGTTGAGGTTTGGATTGCTTCTCTCCAATTTATACTGTAAACATTACAGCGATCGCAGTTTTTCCTCTGTTTAGGCCGGGGTAGGGTTAGAAACTAGACCAGGTCACCTGGACGTGCCAGACCCGCAATGAAAACTAGTATGGCACTGAACTAACACATGAACACACAGGATTTTATAGTCTCAGCAACAAAGCGTAGTGAGCTTGTAGATCGGCTGTTTTCACTAGTATGGCACTGAACTAACACATGAACACACAGGATTGTATAGGCTGAGCAGCTGGAAATGTTTGTGAACTTGGAGATGGGCTGAGGAATTTATAGTGTCAGCAGCTCGTCAGCCAACTCAACTTAGCTGGTCCTGTACAGGTGACGGCACTCAAGGCAATCAGCCCAGCAAGGGAAGGGAGGGGCAGATGAGCAGAGGAAAAGAGGGACAGGCAGAGGAGGAAAAGAGGGACCGACAGACCGACCGACAGACAAAGCCTTATGTAGGCCGACCCCCTGGGTCTGGCAAACAGTACATATCCTGATTGTGAATATGAGAACATAACATCACAATATAATACACTGTATTGACGCTTTTGCATGGAAACCTTGTATGTGCAAAACTGTTACTTTTTAGGAAATAAAATAAATAACCTGTGTTCTGTCCTGTATCTCTGGCCTTATGGCGGTTTACTTGCTCTCAGCCAGAGTCATTGACAAGGCTATAACAGGATACCCAAATGTTGACTGTTGTTTCTGACCTCTCTATCATCTGGTTGTGGTTGTAGCTCTTCTTGATAGAGAGGATGGGACGGCGAACACTACACATGCTGGGACTAGCAGGGATGTGCGGCTGTGCCATCATCATGACAATGGCTCTCGCCTTATTGGTTAGTCCCCCAAAAATAACATCCTTTACACCACTGATGAGGAATCTGATGCATGCATGTCTGAAGTATTTCTATTTTCATAAAACATTGTCCTACACTACACAGTTTTCTATCATAGATTTTATGATTACACAAAGTCATTTTAGCTTATTTTCACAAGATTTCGTGAGAAACCTCCCAGCCTTTTCCTCTCTCCCACATGACAGGACAGTGTCCCTTGGATGAGCTATATCAGCATGTTGGCCATCTTTGGCTTTGTGGCCTTCTTTGAGATCGGACCGGGCCCCATCCCCTGGTTCTTTGTGGCCGAGCTCTTCTCCCAGGGTCCCAGGCCAGCTGCAATGGCTGTCGCTGGCTGTTCCAACTGGACTGCCAACTTCATTATCGGCATGGGCTTCCAATATGTCGCTGTGAGTTAATTTTAGCCATGTTTTTCTGCTCTAATTCATTTTGTGTCAGTAGCTACAGCTTTTAACCATTATTCTGTATTTGTCCTTATTCCACAGGACCTTTGTGGGCCTTACGTCTTCCTGATCTTTGCAGCGCTTCTCCTCTTCTTCCTCATCTTTACCTTCTTCCGGGTGCCAGAGACGCGGGGGAAGACCTTCGACCAGATTTCAGCCAACTTCCACATGCAGTCACCAGGGGGAATGATGGACTTAGACATTGACATGGATATGGACATGGATAAGCCTAGCACAGAGCTTGACTACCTGGGGGAGGAGATCGCCAACTGAGAGCTGCTGGCTCAAACCAGCGAAAGAAGCCTTGAGAAAGAAGTGGTACTGGGGACATCTCGTCGGTGAACTGTACTGCATAAGGGCCTGATTCCAAACAGAAGCCCTCTGCTCGTTCCTTTTACAGAGACATACTGTATGTTAAGTGCTATCCAGGTGGAAGGGGATCCAAATTTGGATTTGTGTGTAGGGTTGTTTAGTTACCAGGTCCTTAACATGAGAATGAAGTGTACATATTTATCGGGCTTTGGGAAAGAAACAAGGAGTTAAGGACTGAGACAAACTTGAACAAGGAAAACGTGTTAACTTCTGAGGTATTAACCACCAAGATGTACAGTATATGTGAATAGATTGCATAATTGTATTCCATGGTTATGCACACCAATGTATTAATGACAGATAGGGGTGGAGATTATTACTGCACTTTATCTTGAAAGACGTCCAAGGTTTCAGAGATAGGTGAAAGTTAGCTACAGGAGTTGACTATGCTTGCCATCTTCAGTGAGGTAGGTGAATGCCATCAACTTAAACTCATTTTTGAGAAACCCATTGCACAGCCTGCAGAGAAGCTTCTTTGATGAGGGCAAATTATTTTAGTACCTTAATGTATATAGTGTGCCGTTTTGATTATAGTTAAAAATGGTTTAACCCTGCAAGGCCCAGCGTTGCTTTTTGGCAACATTTTTTAAATCATTTAAAAAAAATGTTATAATTAGTTTTCCTGTTCTTTTTTTCACATTAACATCACCATTAAATCCTATTGTTTAGTATTACAATGCCATTGTCCACGATATTTGCATATAAATACCCCCCACAGAGACTGACATTCACACCTCCCAGAGAAGTTGAAATTCCAGCGTCTGGACGAACATCTCACTTTTTAACTGAAGCTATTCCTCACTGAAACATAAGTAAATTCCTGTAATATTGTTTTTCGTGATCATTAGAATGTCTAGAACACGTGCATATGTTAATATTGTGAAAAATATCCCCAAAATGCAAATTAGGGCATGATTTATGGCTATAAAACCTTACAAAAACATTATTAATTTGTTAACATTACATTTTCCTGATTAGGACTGCTACAACACCATCTGATTTTTTTTGGCCAGTAGAAATTAATTCGGGTCTTGCAGGGTTAAGGGTCTATCTCTGCCCACACACCAAACGTGCTCAGTGCTCACTGCTTTTTGTTTCATGGGTAATAATGGCACAAGTACTAGCATAAAAAAAAAAAATGTAATAGCTACCATTAAAATGTAGCCCTTGTAGATCTTTGTAATGCACAAACTTTAGTTTGTGTTCCTGTCACCTACGTGTGCCGTTTGCCGTCTTGTTCTTTACGTGTGCCTTATTTGTATTGAAATTGTTGAAAGAGGACCTGTAATTTATATAAAGAGTGAATTCTGAGTAATAATAAGTGGTCATCATGAGTCTCAGTATTACCGACCACATTTTGGCGGCCCAAAGTGTAACTGGTAGTGTCAGTTCTTACATGGCAACCGCTACATGCAGGAAGTGGTACAATACAGCTACACGATTTGAAAAGGCAATAAAACCACATGGTTACAGAGAGTCGAGGATGACAAGTCCTTAGACTTTTTTTCCCTTGAGGGCCAACAGTTAACGGCCATTAAGTTAAAAATACATTACAAAACACATGACGTACATTAACAAGCACTCCCTTACTTTCTCTAGACTAATGACCCTCTAAGGGGAACCTTTACTAATAGACATGTTTTGTCCACTGCTTAAGACACCTCAGATTGGTCGTCAGTTTAAAGATAAAGTGCCATGATCGTCCCCCCCAAAAAAACATGATTATCAGATTATACAAGGAAGATTTCTTTCCAAAATGTGTACAGAAAGAGTTAAAATTATTATTTTTTTGTATGCCTGGTTGTCATGATGGGTGGTGGTGACCCAGCTGAAGTTAACCACACCCACGTTGAAATACTGTCAACCTCCTAGACACATGAAAACCAGAAAAGTACAAAACTATGGCACCTCTTTAAGGTTGTTCCACTGTGTAGCTCCTAGTAAATGATCCCTTACACACTTTACTTTTAAATAATGGATTGCATTTTTATAGCGCTTTTCTAAGCAAGTTGCGAACTCAAAGCGCTTGCTAAAAGCAGGATGGCTCACATTTGATACACACTGAAAAGCAAGTCTCTAGGGCCCTCACCATATATGATTTTATGCGCGACCATGGCCCCAACCCTAGTATGATCAGTCTATTCTGTGCCGACTAACTTTGTTTTGAGTTGTATATGCAAAAGTGGCACAAAATAAGGGAGTTTGCCACCACCAGTCGTCTAAGTTACCCTGCAACTAGGTTTACTTCACATGGGCACAAAGACAAATTAAAACGAATAAAAACTCTGAATCACAAAAACTGAATCACTTTGCACACAATTTATTTTTTCACTAAGTTAACAGACATTGCACATAATCCCCTCCAAACAAGGCACATAAAAAAATAAGACAAAATAAAACAAATACAAAAATAATTTCTTTCATAGATTTATCCCACAGAGATAAAATCGAACTGGGGATGTAATTGTTTAGAACTCAGTGGGGTGGCATGGAAATAAGGACTCCGCGAATGCACCACCAATCTCTCACCTGCTTGGCTCCACAGCAAACCCACGAAAGAAAAAAAGAAATACAAAAATTCTCGGCTGGTTCTTTTAGTCCACTGTCATGCCGAATAGGAGTCAATTAAAGAAAATTTGCTGAGGGGGGTTTATTGAACCGGGCTGCCAAGCAGATTTTTCCACTCATTTTAACGTTCTCTTCAAAGATGTATTTTAACGTTCTCTTCAAAGATGTAATTCAATTTCTAAATATACACATCCCCCACCTTTCTCACACCCTCCCTCTCAGTGTCTAGTCAAGATCAGGGGGCCAGGGGTGGTGGGTGGCAGGATGGGGAGTACAAGGGGAGGGGAAAGCAGTGCGTGTTGTGAAATGGGACCCGTCCCCCAGATATCTGCAGGACCTAAAAAGAAAAAGGTCACACAGGCATTAAAATATGACAATTGTACTTTGTAAAACCAAGATTACCCTTTCTATAAATGAGGGCTTAAGGTGGGGCAAGTGGTTTTCTTTGGTAAAATAGTTATCGTTGTCATATAGTGTTCAGTAACAGGATCTCTCCAGCTCTAACAGAAAATGCAGGATCTCTCCAGCTCTAACAGAAAATGCATTCTCAGGTCAGGATACCAATTTTATCCAATCAGGATAGATAACCTGGAAGTGAAATTGTAAGCGATGAAAAAGAAATAAGCAGACAAATTGAACACTAAAAATTAAGCTGAAAATTGGTACTCTCCCGATTGGCTGAAATTTTGCAACCCACCTGAAAATGTATTCTGTTTATTGAATAGCTGGAGAGAACATTATGGCAATGATTACACAATAGAGCTTTAACCCATTAACAAACATATTTTAACCAAAAATGTAATAACTTAACCTACCTTTAATTCAAGTCTTAATTTAGGACAAATCCCTTTCTTAAGACACATATAAAAGGTTACTCTAACTGGCACAATTCCACCACAAGCCTTTTTGTAGACAAACTAAAAAGTCATCATCTGTGAGATGGCCAAGATGGCACCTACAATGCAAAAAGTACAAGCCTAAATAATGTTGAGCCAGGGTTGCACTAGTAACATGGCAGTCCCACCTCTTTCAAAGGGTCGCGCAAAACCCATGTCAGACTGTGGGTGCAGGGACTGTTGTGGCGGGTGCCTGCTGTAAGGAGAGGAAATGGTGTCAAACTTGCATGTGGATAGAATGCTAGGGAAAACATGCAGGCAGAAAGCTAATAAAATGTCTTACCTCAGGCGATTTTACCTCAGGCGTTTTTACCTCAGGCGTTTTTGTCTCAGGGGTTTTGGGTGATTTAGGAGAAGGCTTTGGCGATTTTGTTGCAGATTTGACATTAGCTGGCTTTGAGGTCTGAGGCGGAGTACCAGGCTCCGAGGCAGGCTTCTGAGGCGAGGCATCAGGCTCCGATGAAGGCTCCGAGGCAGCCTTCTCTTTCTCTACCCCGTTCTAGAGGTAGCAACACAAAAATCGAAATTTCTCAAAGACATGACCTGACCATGATACTCAAACCCACCCATGTCATTCTTGAAATGGCACCAAGTAAATAATTGCACATCAAGTATTTAAGCTTGAAATTTGCTCAAATTATTTAGGATTATTTTTTAAATGTTATTCCTGACAACTGTCCCAATTGCTACCAATGCTTACTTTAGAGACAGACGACTCAGAGGTCCTTTGTCTGCGGCGGCTGAACTGTCGGCGTGGCTTCTGCTCTTGGCCCTCAGAGGCTTCACCATTGGTTTGCTGGTCATTCGGTTGCTCTTCCTGCTTGACCACCTCCTCCTCCCCCTGGGTTTCCCCCGGAGAGGTTTCCTGCTGGCCCTCGGGTTGCTGCTTGAATTGGGTTCTGGGTCGGAACGGCCTGTGGACCATGGAACAGCAAAGACATGCTTCAATGTTTTGACTCATTGGGACAATGATTAAGAAGTCATTTAGGCTTGAACGCCAATCTGTGTCACTTTAGATTTGAACCAGTTTAACCATTATGTTATGCTTTATCTCAGGGGTCCTCAAATACAAATCTTGAAGGTCCACAAATATTTTTTTGAAACAGGTCCGGGTCCGGGGAAAAATAAATTATATATATATATATATATATATATATATATATATATATATATAAATATATATATATATCCCTTTCATACATTATTTTACATTGGCTAATGTTTTTTTTAGTAGTTTGTTGATGCAGTAATGGTCTTTTTCTGTTTCTTTCTTTATTAAAAGGGTGTTAAGTCCTTAATTATGACTTTACTTTCATCTGGCCTGGGGACTCCTCCAAAATCATTTGGGGTCCTCTTTGACCCACAAGTTGACTCACTTGACTAAAGAGTAACAACCCGTTGAAGGGAGAACAGAATGTAATAAATCAAGGTGGAGCAGAGATATTTATTTTACGAAAATTATTTGTTTGCGCTAGTGTTTGTTTCTTTTAGCAAACTGGGATAATCTTCGAATGATTTATGCTTGTGTCGCAACGTGAATATCGATCCTGAAAACAATGTGTCGCGCGTCGGAGACGATGCGTGGAGAGAGCCTCCCCACTCCGAGTAATGCGTGTGGCTCGCTTTGCTGCATGGCTCGCTGGCTGCATATCCATGGAGAAAGAGAGAGGCAGCCAGCTGTGGCTGCAGTGTGGCACCTCGCGAAAACTCTCTGCAGAGAAGATTATAATCCTCATCCTGCAAACGTATTCACGTTGATGTTGTGCTTGTGCGCGAATGAAACCCACTGATTTATAACTAGTTTACAGCCTGCAGCTAATCGCTGCTGCTGCGTGCTGCCCGCTTCGAAAACTTCCGCACTCCGCAGTGAAATGAACAGAGGCGGTGCCGTGGTAACAGTTTATCAGCGCGTCATTGTCATAGAGATGACAACCCATAATAGTTTATGCCCCGGCATCAGCCAATCAGCGTGCCGTTCTCTCTCTCTCTCGCACACAGACTTCAGAGCGCATGCAATGAAATGAATGAATACAAGGAGAAGTGGAAACAAAACGTGGAGTAAATTTTTTTTTTTTTTTATATAATTCGTCCTGGGTCCGGTCGGCGGTGCCTCGCGGTCCGGACGTGGACCGCGGTCCGCCTATTGAGGACCCCTGCTTTATCTATTTAAAAAAAGAAATCTTTATTTTTTACCCGATTCAAATTTTCTTTTCTAAAGCCTTCTTAAATCAGTGGTTCTCAAACTTTTTCATGTCAAGGACCCCCCATTTCAAAATGTTGTTCCAGAGACTACCAAAAGCAAATACTTGAGTAACAAATGTTCGCTTTTAAAGATAGTCAGACTTGGGAGAAAAAAAAAGAATTTTCAAATGGCAGATCTACAAGCTTACAGCGCGTTGAGCTTGTATATCTGCTATGTTTCAATAGTTAAAGCATTAAAATCATTCTAGGCCTAAATGGGTTAAGAAAAGAAAAACTAAACGAAACCTTGGTACACAGCATTTATACAACATCCAGCATGGAACTATGAGGAGAGATTAGTCACCTGCGGTATGGAGGTCTGAATCTACGCCTTAGCGGCCTCTGCTGGTCACCTACTTGATCCGTCTTCTGTTCTCCAGCCTCACCCTGGCACACACAGATCAGGCCTCAATATAAGATTACACAGAACATACCAGGTAGACAGCAAATATCTCTTTTGGGTCTCAAGCTGAAAGGTATAGGTATTCAGTTTCTAATAAAGAAAGTCTATACAACTGCCTCTACTTCAGAGCCGCTCATCACCTCCTCTTGCACTTCCTGTCTGGGTCTACGAGGCCTGCGGCGCCGTGGTACAGGTTGCGTGCCCTCATTCTCAACACCGCCCTCCGAGGCAGAGCCCTGGCCGTCACCCTGTGCATCCTGGTCATTGGGTCGGGAGCCGCGGGGGAAGAAGCGGCGACGGAAGCGCCGTTTATTGGGTGCATAGCGGCTGCCTTTGACGGGGACCCCGCCTGGACCCGTCACATTGGCCGCTTCTGAGCCCTGTGGGAGGGATTAGGACAAGAGGTGCAACAGTTAACTGAACTAATTGATTAATTTATCATACATACAAACGCAGGTGGGGTCGTGGAAGGTCCTGTTGGGGTTGTACATTGGCAACAACAAAAAAAGTTTCAAATTAAGAAAAAAGGTACAAATAACGTGAAAAGAGGTCAGCTATTTGACTCCTAACAGTCCTCTCCTCATACACACGACTTCTGCCTCCAACACTGACAGAACAAGCAACAACGCACACAAGTCCTCACTGAGGCACACAAAAAGACTTAGCTATTCTTCAACAATTTACTTGGGAATTACGTTCAATATTAGTGGGTGGTACAAGATAAATACTTAATTGAAAAAGTAATACTTTGCCAAGATTGCCGCCACAATTAGGACAGATTTTAGAGTTCAAACTCCAAATGAGCACAGGTAGCTAGAGGTTTCATTCTTTATCCTTACCTTACTGGCTTCTATAACGTCAAACTCCACGATCTCCCCATCTCCCACACTGCGCAGGAATTTCCTAGGATTGTTTTTCTTGATAGCGGTCTGAGGGAACAGAAGGCGTGCAATCAGTTGAAAACTTAAGCTACACAGAAAACACATTTTTGGACATAGACATTAGAGAACCACTCACTTGATGCACGAACACATCTTCTTTGGTGTCATTTCTATGGGGGATGAAACAGCCATCGTTGGTTCATAGCCTCATAAATATAACATAGGCCAACATGCTTCAGATTGGAGGGTTAAAAACAAGTCTGTCATTTTAACTACTCTACTCATGTGGCTTTTTTTAAGTATCAAAATTGATATACATGGTGATAAACCCATTGTAACCCACTGTCCTAATATGTGTGAGGGGGCTGTGTTTTTTCAATGAGATTGATTTTATGAATTTGTTTTAAATTAATAAATATTAGGAAAATAATTTGGGGATCCATCTGGGTGTCCCAACCACAGACAAGGTCATCAGAACCAGGAACATTGGTTTTCAAGTCTTTAAAATAAGAGATGAAGTTACAATGGGTTTAGATAGGAGGGGGCATGGTTTTCAAGTCTGTTTAAAATAGAATTGAAGCTACAATGGGTTTAGATAGGAGGGGGCATGTCTGAAGAAAAAAAAAAGAAAAGTGATATTTCCCTTTCTTATATTACTGCCATGGGACGCAGTACAGTACAAGTGGTAGCAACTCATAGATCAAAGATCATCCTTAAACAATTTTCAATTTCACTTCCCCACAGTTCAATCACAAAGGAACATTGTACCTGTTTATGAAGCCATATCCATTACGCACGTTGAACCATTTCACTGTGCCCTGGACCAAGGTGGCTAAAATAAAGAAATGACAGACGTATCAATTAATATAGCCTACTTGGTTTGTATAGGCCTCCCAGTTTACATTTACAAGGGAGACATGGCTATGGCTATAAAACAGTTGAAATCCAAGAAATTAGGTAAATTCTGAGTATAGCGTTTATCAAGCACTACAGAAATCTGTAAATGATTAACCCTATAACAGTTGAAACCCTGTAATCCACCACTACCAAGTCCAACTAGGTCAAGAGGGAGGTTTACAGAGCTGAGCTGCATTTATAGTCCTCACAATAATTAAATCAGAAAATATTTCAGAATGCCCATAAAAAGGTTTTTGATTCAGAGAGACGACTAACAGCCCAACATGTAAACACATTTAGTGTAAACTAACGCTCATAAATCATTATCAACGAAATTCGTTGAACGAATCCTTTGATTAAAAAAAAAATCCCAGTTTGGGATTGAAATAGCCTGACGGTTTTATCTCACGATGGATCGAGCTCAACCTGGTGTTGAGTAGTTTAGCCAATTTGCCACGTACGTCTACACAAACGTTCAGATTTTTAAAATAAAGTGCTTACTGAAGGCTCACAGATGTCTCAATATGGTTCGCTTGAGCATAATTTCCAGTATCTTCCGTATTGTTAATAAGAAGCATTTTTAATCCGATCGGTCGCCGTTTTCTAAAAAGGTTTTAATGTATCAGAGTGCAGAACACCTCCCAACCGATAGGGTTACGTAGTTTATTAATCCGAAAAATGGCCGCAAAACGAATTAAAATGCTTTTATTAAACAATACGAAGATACAGGTAATTCCGCGTGAGCGTACCATATTGTGACCTATGTGAGCCTTCAGTAAGCACTTTATTTTTGGAATCTGGACGTTTGTGTAGATGCGAGTGGAAAATTAGCTAAACTTCTCAACACCAAGTTGAGGTCGATCCATGACGACCGTCATGTTTGCAGTCAAGCGTAGAATTGAAATGACTTGCACCTGTGCGTGCATCTATCTGCCTTCCATTTGAACTCGTGACAGTTGATACAAGGAAATCTAGGTCCCATTTGCAAACTGGTAACCTACATTCACATGCAAATGAAAATTAGCCTTTTTTTAAATTATTGTTGTAGTCCTTGTTGTAGCTACGTCAACATAGGTGGCAATCAAATGGAAGAATGTGTGCAATCACGGGGTCATCACAATGAAAGAAAAGTCCATAAAAGTCTCATATCCTGCCCAAACGAACAAATGTTTTTAACCAGTTAAATTACTTAGTGAAGATTTAACAGATTTGTCCCATATCATGCCCATGTATAAATGTGGGACTCGTGCAGGTAGATCAGTAAACGAAACTAATGGGAGTTCTCAGAGGCCTAGCTTGCTTACAGTCAACAAGTGAAATTATCTCGTGTTGGGAGATCAAACTGGTTAACGCTTAAATTACCAAATACATTACTATCCTGAAATAAGATATAGCCTATTGTATCTTAAGTCCACTCAACACTCAACATCTCTGAAGTCCACTCAACAGATCAGGCCTAGAAACCTAAAAGCTAAAATATATTTATTTTGCTTTCTAAACGTCTTGACACTTCCCTTCGATCACGCACCTATGATCTTTCTCTCCGGCTGTGGCTGTTCTTCCACTGGGGCCGATGGTGGGTCGCTCTGCGCCTCGGTGTCGGTCATACTCTCTGGGATACACTAAACGTTGGTGTGTTCCCCTTCTCTCCAAACTCTTCTTTCCGCCGCCGCTAGTTTTATCCCGACATCCTCCAGTCTGCTGCGAGTAAGCCGCGCCCTCATTGGTTTCCCAATAGACGTGGAATGTAATTGGTGCTGGAGCCTGGTGAGGGCAAAAGGTATATAGTCCAGTGATTCTCAAACCTTTGGACCCCCAAATTGACACTTATTAGCCCGCGCAGAGCCGCAGACCCTCATTTGAAAAGATATGCGAGGGACCCCCATTACAGAAGATTTATTCGAGCAGTCATTCATTTCATTTCAAGGAAGCCCAGTTTGATATGCATTAGACTACAGACCCACATTTAATGGTATTACATTTGGTTCCTAACTATCATTTAGCTGGGGACCCCCTGGAACTCCCTCAAGGACCCCTGGGGGTCCCCGGACCCCACTTTGAGAACCAATGATGTGTAGACCACTGATTCTAAACCCTTTTCGTTTCAAGGAATCCCAGACTGTTTAAGCCACGGACCCCCATTTATTTTTATGTTATTATTTTATCTCTAGTAGGCCTATACTGGTAGAAGTCTACACTGTCAAATCCTCTGGTTTAATTTAACTGTGAGAGTGTACAAATGTAGGTCTACCATAAATTCAGATGCACTCATTGCACTGGAAGGGTCAGTGCTTCTCATAGACTGGTCAGCAACATGAGGAACAGTTTAATTTCACTGACTCCAATTAGAGAATATAATATAAGAACAGCTATGAAGTACAGGACTTCCTCTCACAAACAACAGAAATGTGACAAATTGACAATCCACATGATAGGCTATACATATTATCAGCTAGGCCAGGGGTCTTCAACGTTTTCAGGCCAAGGACCCCTTAGTTGAGAGAGAGATAAAGCAGCCAGGGACCCCGACAAACTGTTCACAATTTCATTGTTTGACAGCACGATCATCAGTGTTTTTTGGATTCATGTCAATTTGTACGTCTTCAGATATTTAACCACTTGAACCGTCAATGAATAAACATAATAAACTTGACCTTTGATTCTTACTTAGTCTGCTCTTTTTCCCCTCTACACCAAACCTCTTTGCCGAAAATAGCCGATCTACAAGCTCAGAGCTTGTAGATCGGCTATTTTTGGCAAATGTTATCAGAATAGTGCTAGGGTTCCAAGTGGTTAATATAAAAACAAATCGAGAGATCGCACAAAGATTTGGAGGACCCCCTGTAGTAACTCTGAGGGCCCCCTAGGGGTCCCGGACCCCCTGTTGAAGACCCCTGAGCGAGGCTATAGTAAATAAATAAAACCAATTTACGTAACAAAACATCACACAATAACAAAACAAGATGTACAATAACAGGATAAACATTTCTTTTTTTAGTCTACTTCTTAATTCACACAAGCCTAACTTTTCAGACAAGATTTTTAGGTTGTGCTTAAATTGTTATCCAGTCGGTTCCATTGAGAAGCACTTTGTACTTTTGTAAGTGAAGGATCCCTTTGCCTTAAATGCACTTTTGAATGCAGCTAGAGCTTGTTTCCACTTTTGTCCTTTAAAATGTGATTTATGTGCAGGATGTGTTAGTTATGTAATGAGGAGTATATGTGCGCGCGCGCGTGCGTGTGTGTGTGTGTGTGTGTGTGTGTGTGTGTTTGTGTGTGTGTGTGTGTGTGTGTGTGTGTGTGTGTGTGTGTGCACACGTGCATGTGTGTGTGTGCGTGTGTGTGTGTGTGTGTGTGTGTGTTTGTTTGTGTGTGTGTGTGTGTGTGTGTGTGTGTGTGTGTGTGTGTGTGTGTGTGTGTGTGTGTGTGTGTGTGTGTGTGTGTGTGTGTGTGTGCGCGCGCGCATGCACAAACTTTGAGGAGTTTGATTAAACTTTCAAACGAAGAAAATTAAGAAATTACTCAAATTGTCATAGCAGTTTCTCTATCTAAGTACAGGTTCTATAGCTACACATTTTGTCAGACTTTAGACCATGTTGGCCTTATTGTTGCCATCCAAATTACTCTCTAAAATACATGAGGCCGCCAGTGATGCTTCCTCGCAAGATCAGTCTGCACAAACACCCAAAGCTGCCACATGAGTGTGTGTGAGCTGACTTGATTGCATCCGATCAGACCCTGACTCACTCTTACTCTTACATTCACCACTATGTATCTACACCTCATGGTACGTCATTCAGACGGCGTAGTAGACTGGTCACGGAATGGACGTGGTACTCCAGTTTCAATGGCCTAAAATTAACCCAGCAGCTCTGCAAACTGTCAAGTTGTAGGGGAACTACTGTGTGTACGGCCACACTGCATCTCTTGACAGAAAATAGTCTAATGCCTCATTCACACTACAGATATATAGTTGAACGTTTTGCTTGGTAATTCAATGTAATCTCAATGGAAACCAGCTTTAAAGGCTGGGCGTGTCGGCTGTCCTTGGAATCCAGCCTTTAAAGCTGGTTTCCATTGAGATTACATTGAATTACCAAGCAAAACATTCAACTATATATCTGTAGTGTGAATGAGGCATTAGTCTTTTGTCTTTTTTTATCAAGCCATTTCATCATGTTCACTTTAGACTGGGGTGTGCTATTTTGTTGGTGGCTCCTCAGCTGCACATCAATGAGGACCATAGTTATAAGTCTAAGAATTGTCTATGAGCAAGACACTTAACATAACAGCTAACACCTAATTGCTTCGCAGACTCTGTTTGTATCTAGTCGCCCACTGCTCTTATATTAATAGTTAGGATGGGTATGCAAAAAAAAAAGAATATATACTGTATATATATATAAATATATATATATATATATATATATATATAGTCTATATATAGTGCAAAAGGCTCAACAATGCCTATTTTATTAGCCTAGTAAACGACCAACTTCCGTAATCCAGGAAATGGTTTCCGGAAGTGGGTGATTTATGAGGCTACAATCTGTTCATGTTGCTACCGTAGGCAGGTGATACAGCAGTATTTCTTGCACAGTTTTTGGAGCTGTGTGAAGCACAGGCTCCCTATACGTGGCCGTGTGGGTCTGTCTGTCTGTGTGTCTGTCTGTATGTAGCCTGAACTTCCTAAACTTCGGCACGCCACTAGTCCCACAGTTTTGCCACCACACACTCGCGCCATATGTCAAATCGACCGGCTTACTCGGGAATCGTGGGCTATTACTTTTCTAAGAGAAAGGTTCTATAGTTTAATTGATATTAATTTATTAGTGAATTAATTTTCCCCATTGACTTATAATGGGAATCGCAAAAACTCACATTCAATTATTTGTCTCTCGCAAACCATAGGGGCTAGAGTTTCAAGACTTGGAGAGGAGGTTCATAATGATTTCAAGGATTAAATAAAAAATAATTGTGTCATTTGGCCGCATGGTGGCGCCATAACACCCCACTTTACGTTTTGGCCTGTAACTCTTGAACCGTAGGTCGGAAAATTAAAAATATTTTTTCCCTGGATTCCTTGGGTCATGACGCATCTCCCCATATAGGCCACGCCCATTTGCGCCATGATAGATTTTCCGCCATCTTGAATTTTCTCCAAAACACACTTTTTGCTCCTTTTCCTACATATTTTCTTCAAATGTCACAAAATTCGGTACACATGATCCACACACACACACACACACACACACACACACACACACACACACACACACACACACACACACACACACACACACAGCTCCACTTCACACGGGTGTGATTGTCTTTTTCTGACGATATCTACTGCATAGTACTGTGTTCTATCCGTCTGTCATTCAATGTTATATGATACATAAAGGTTTCCGGTGTAAATAAGCCGAAAAGCTTACTAGGATCTCCTATTAGTTGACCTTGAACGAGTGAACTGTACTGTCATGAAACTGTGCCTTTTCCTATGCAATCAATCAAAAGCCAAGAAACTCCACAGCCACACCACCGGGCTGCTGAACAGGCGCTGAGCCCTGTTGCCATGTCAGTCTCGGTGACACAGGCCATCACACTGGCACTATCACTTCATGTAAGACTGTAAAAACACTCCTCCATTGCCACTGCACTGGTACTATCACTTTATGTGGAACACATGACTGTATATAGCATACTATATATACTCCATTCTCCAAACATTTCATTCATACTGTATGTGATGACCTGCTCTTACTTGCACAAGAGATGGAGGTACCTCTGCCTCAGTAAATATCCCTTTTTTGTTACCTTTTTTTAATTATCAAAAATATTTTTAAAAGATTTGAAAAATATATCAAGCTTTTTCATTAAAAAAATATATCAATCATTTTTCTAAAGAAGTTCATGTATACAAGCTACAAGCTCATAATACATAGATTGTAGATCGGCTATTTTCAGTTTGTGTCTGGTGAGACACTGAGTAAACTGGAGTAGGCAAATGAATAACGATCTTGTTCCTCACTTGTATTAAAGCCATTTGTAGCCTCTTTATGGTACGACCTGAGGCTTTAATTGTCTGAGTTTTTGCTCCAGTGCCTTTCTTCTTCTACAGTATGAGTCCTTATTTGTTTCTTTAACTTTGCAGGTCTCCTATGGTGGGCCCTGGTCTGGTTTCTGTACTGGCAGCTGAATCCAGCATAGCACACTGGACAGCTAGGGATGAACCATTTTCCTCTCATCTGAGCCCTGCCATTGCTGCTGACCAGATAAGGGATGGGAAACAGTGAGTGTTGTGCAGGTTCCCTAGTCTTATGAGTGAGAGAGAGAATGATGAGGGTGTGGCACCGTCACCGAGTACATTCAGGTCACAGTCTAAGTATAGCCTGAGATCCATCACCTTGTCACCTATGTAGTCTAGAGGTGCTGAAGGCTGAGGGATGAAGGATGAGGACAGGGTTGCACTGGGCAGAGGCGTGCCAACGGTGCCACATGTCCTGGTTCTCTTTATGATTGGTAGCAACCCGACTGGGGGCTCCTCCTCTGTCACGTCACTGACGTCAGCTTCTTTCATGAATGGTGATGGGGAAAGACCGGACTCACCGGAGACTCCTGCTGGCTGCTGCACTGTCTCCTCGTCGATCGTGTAATCTTCCACCTTTCACCGGCTCAGCATGTCTTACTCTGGCATGCATGGGAACTTGGAGCCCAGCTGGTACAATCGGCTGTGTCTGTTCAGCTTCTCATATCATGGTGTTGTGGAGACAGACAACACAAACTACATCAATGTCAACAAACCATTATCTAAATCAAAGTATGATTAACACAACAATAAAACAATAGGTGTGGGTGCACCCTGTCCCTGAGTCATACTGGAAATACTACTACTACTACTACTACTACTATTGATATGTTTAATCCATAATAATCCCAACTCTAAATATGCATGTAGGCCTAAATCTGCAGTCAGTGTGCATCACAGGACAGGACACAACATTAATTGATGAAACCTATAACGTAAATTACATAGAGAAAGCCAGATGATTTCAAATAATTGATGCAAAATTACTTTGGGATCAGGCCATGATCATTAGGTCACACAAAAATATGTGACACAGATGCATGCGTGTCATCTCTCCTCATAGCAGTGCCCCTGCTCTAGAATGAGCCCCTGCTCATGCGCAGTGTGAGGTAGGTTGATTCCACAGGTATTTGGAGAGACTGGATGAGGGGGGGTATACAGTGCTATACAGTGGCAGAGAGAGAGAGAGAGAGAGAGAGAGAGAGAGAGAGAGAGAGAGAGAGAGAGAGAGAGTGTGAGAGAGAGAGAGGTGGAGTGTAGACTACACATACAGTGGGAGAGAGAGAGAGAGAGAGAGAGAGAGAGAGAGAGAGAGAGAGAGAGAGAGGGGGGGGGGGAGGAGTGTACAGTGTTAAAGCACAGGTAGGCTACACCTACAGTAGTACACACAGTGCAGAGGTGGAGTGTAGGCTATACAGTGACAGTGGTAGAAAGTGTGGGCTGTTACATACAGTGGTAGATTGTGGGCTACATACATAGGCCTACAGATTCTGGGCTACATACAGGCCAGGGACAGGGTAGAGAGAGGTGGGGTGAGTGTGTGCTGCTGCATACAGTGGGGTTTGTGGTCCTGGACGGGTTCTTTTGGGGGCAGGTGTCTGACCTAAGCCTGTGTGTGGCTCCTTCTTCCCCTTGCAAGAGAGCAGCCGTCACCATCCGTGCTGCTCTAAACGAAAGCAGAGAGAGAGGAGGAGGAGGAGGAGGAGGAGGAGAGTCAGTGTAAACGACTGGGGATGAAAGAAGTATAAGGACGGGACTGAAGGAGGAGAAAGGCACGACATCGCGATCGAGGCACCTCAGCGGCAGACCCCGTCCACAAGAAGCACGGATACAAGGAGTAAAAAGAAAGCGCTTGGCGTTCCACTGGGAAGGAAACGCATTATTATCACAGACACAGGGTATGTTCAATACCACAGGTCCACAACATCCAGCAGACAGACGGGGCGTGTTTGCGCGTGAGCAGAGGCTATGTTGTGCACATGATGTGATTGATGTCTGTGAGGCAGCCACGTTATAGTCATCATAATAAACTGGATCAGAATGAAGATGTGCTGTGATAGTGTGGAGTGGTGACGGGTCCACTCCGTTTTGCCTTGCGGCCGGGACAACATAAGCTCCATCCTTAATAGGCCGATGGAATATCACGTCTTGAACGTACGCGAACGGCAAACAGAAAGCTTATAGGCCTATATGTGAAAGTTTTCACGTTTCTCTGTTTTTTGTGTGTGCATATTGGCATGGTTTGTCTGAAGCCCTAAATGCACACAGGAAGCTCAAGTTGCACTACTCTTCCTCTCTGCTTGACGTATGCCATCCTGCACAGTGTACACAAGAAGCCATCATGCGTATTAGCTTACTTATTATCGTAGGCCGATGTTACATTTTAAAAACTATTAATTACAATGGTGCTACTATTCTGCAAGGTGCATGGACCCGTGTTGTCTGAGGGCCTGAGCTGCACGTCGTGGACGTCCCCATATTAGTTTTAATGACAACTTTACGTTGTCAGTGTTGTTGATTCAAACGACCATGCAACTGTAGTCCTATCTGAATTACTTTATCACCATATCGTGGATTGAGTACCATATGACAGTTGGTACGTTATCCAACTGATGCCACTCGCATGACTAACAGGTCATTTTGACCTGTTTTTGAGATTTAGAAATGGAATTAGAATAGTCAGGAAACACACAAAACATTTTATTTCATATTTACAAAACGTCTCAAATGGTAGAAAAAAACAAGACTTTGCTTGTATGATAAGGAAAAATCATGAAAGGGAAAAATTCTCAGAGTTTCCTGAGCAAATCCAAACCACCTAAAAATCTCAAAACCAGGTTCAGTCATGCGAGTGTTAAGGATAACTGCTGGGATGTTTCACTGTTGATAGAACATAGTGACCTACTGTATGTCAACCAACATAGGCTATGTTGTTTGACTGAACATACTATTACGTGCCCTGACACTGTCTGTACAATTAACAGCCTCATAGCCAGTGCCTAAACATTCATTCATTTATATCTATATATATTCATGGTTCATAATATACTCTTTGCTAATCCATTCAGTCCAAGTGCAGGCAAGGTCAGACTTAAGTGTAGCTATCTATTTCACTACTAGGCCTATATAAAAGTATTTTATCCATTTCACTAGTTACTTTTACTTTCCCTCTAACAACTGAAATCTCAAAGGGAAGGGGATCAATAAAGGTCTGTCTGTGTGTTGTTATTGATAACTGGTGGCCTGTTTGCATCAAGTAGACCTACTTAATAGGTTACGCAACATTATCAATCATGACATTCTCTCATTATAGATTATTATTTCACTTTATTTCACTGACAAGACATAGGTTTATTTTTGAAGTTCACCAATGGGCTACAATTATTCCCTCATGACAAACAAACCTGTCCTGTATAGAAGTTATGGTTCGCTAAGTTGAGCTCAGCTGTGTTCTCAACTTCTCACTCATTATCTTGCATTATCTTTTCAGTAGGTATGGCAGATGCAGAGCTGGACTTCCAGACAGGCGATGCAGGGGCATCCGCCACGTTCCCCATGCAGTGCTCTGCGAAAAAACGGCTTTGTCGTCCTGAAAGGCAGACCCTGCAAGATTGTCGAGATGTCCACTTCAAAGACTGGCAAGCACGGTCATGCCAAGGTAAGCATATAAGCTAACAATTTGTGGGACTTGACCTGGTAATACTAAAGGACCACCTGTTTCGAATGATATCAACGCACAAATGGTGAAAAAGTCCGATTGAATGCGAAGAGAGCAGTCGAAGCTGGTGAAAGGACACTAGGTCACTTCAAGATTCGTTGTGGTTCTAAAACAGCATGTGCAAACATAGCATAACTAGTCTTTACTAGTGTGTTTACTGTTTAGTGTCTGGCATGCTCATCATCACTTGCTTGTTAAGCATAATACATATGGTTGTAACAACGCATTCTTTGGGGGTGTCATGTCACCCCATATCATGTAATTTACCAGGGTCCCCGTGGGCTCCTTTTTGAGGGGTGTTCCTGTAAGATGCTCGAACTTCTGGCTTTGTCCGGGGCCTCAAATGTCCGGGCTCTGAAGCGTGGCCTACATCTTGGCACAAAGCGCTCAGGGTCACACTGGCCAAGCTCCGCGTGACCCTTAATCTTCTGTCGTAGACTTGTATGTCCTCCTTAGACCTTCAGCTCCTTTGCAGCAAGCCAGTCCAGTGTGTTATCGTCTAGGTCAATTAAGCCACGACAATGACACACTGGACTGTCTGAAGACGCTTAATGAAATTAACTCATAAACAGCACCGCTCACTTAACGTGTCATTTTCCCCTCTATAGCCGATCTACAAGCTCACAGTATGTCATGTTACACCTGTTTGTGAGCTTGTAGATCTGCGGTTTTGCAGAATGTTCGCCTCCAGAATAGGGGTGTGGAGGTTCAAGTAGTTACTCTCTCTTCAAAGTCCAAAATAATATGTTTAGGTGCCTCACTATATGGTTAAATCCATTTAATCATAATAATACACATTTACAGCTTCTGTTATTATTATGTTATTATCTGCTGTTATTATATATGGGTGGGGAGGAGTATAAAATTGGGGATGATGTTGATGATGAGGTTATTGCTCAAAGGGACTCAGTGGCAGTAATGGAGGGAACCGGGGAGAGGATATTTCATACTTCATGGTATGTATTTGTGTTGAGTGTGTACGTCAGTTTACACACATATGTGGCAGTACAGTTGGCCAATAAGAGTGACTGTGTATGTACAGTACAACACAGACAATATTCAGTGTCCATTGTGCTTGCAGGTCCACATGGTGGGTATTGACATATTCTCTGGTAAGAAGCATGAGGATATCTGTCCTTCCACTCACAACATGGATGTCCCCAACATCAAGAGAATGGATTATCAGGTGAGTCCTATAGGATAGGATGGGGGAGGGGGGGGATAAGTGTTCCCTGAGAAAAAAAAATAGGATTGAAAGGGGAAGTTTAAAGTTAACACATGAACCCTAGCATCCGCTGTGTCCCTATTCTGGGGTGAACTTTGAGAGAAAATAGCAAGCTCCCAACGCATCGCAACACGGTGCATTTTGAGCTTGTAGATTGATGGTAAAAGGAATTTGTCGTTAGATTCTGTGTTGAGCGAAAAAAGTAGCAGACCACAGGTTTATAGGGTTTAAATTATTTAAACTAAGTGCACAGTCTACAGTACATTCCTCCTAGTGGAAAAGGGGTTTGCGTGTTTCTCATCCCACAGATTCCATCATTCTACATTTGTAATCTACTGTATAACCTGATGTTTAAAAACAATACTATTTGATGCATTGAAAGTAGACTGATGATGAGACTATTCAGTGATCCATCCATCCATCCATCCATCTTCAACTGCTTATCCGGAATCGGGTCACGGGGGTAACAGTTTCAACTGAGACTTCCAGATTTCCTTATCCTGAGAAACCTCCTCCACTCCCTCTGGGAGTATACCGAGGCGTTCCCAGGCCAGTTTGGAGATATAATCCTTCCATCTGGTCTTAGGTCTGCCATGGGGTCTCCTCCCAGTGGGACGTGCATCGAGGACCTTCCTAGGAAGGCGCTCGGGGGGCATCCGTACTAGATGCCCGAACCACCTAAGCTGACTCCTTTCCAAGTGAAGGAGCAGCGGTTCTACTCCAAGTCTCTCTCGGGTGATTGAACGTCTCACCCTATCTCTAAGGGAGATACCAGCCACCCTTCTGAGAAAACTCATTTCGGCCGCTTGTACCCGAGACCTTATACTTTCGGTCATGACCCACGCTTTTGCTCGAAAGACAGAGCGCTTTGCCTTACGGATCAACTCTTTTTTTCTTCACAACGTGATGACAAAACTGTCATTCAGTCAAATGAGTAGGATGCGTATCTCTCCCCTCTCACTTCCTACACCCCTTCCATTCTCCATCTTATTTCTTCTCTGTCATGCCCTCTCATGGCTCATGCTGGCCCCTCTGTGTGTCTCTCTAGCTGATAGGGATTCAAGATGGCTATCTGACCCTGCTCCAGGACTCTGGCGAGTTGAGAGAGGACCTGAAGCTTCCAGACGGAGACCTGGGCAAAGAGATTGAGAGCAAGCATGAAGCTGGAGAGGAGATGCTGGTCAGTATTGTCTGTCACTTGCGGTGATCTGAAATATGTTGTTGTTGTTTATATTTACATCTTATCACATACCCAGCCTTTATTTATCTGCCCTGAATGAGGGAAGTGATCAAATAAAATGAAATAGAGGGTGATAAGCTCTAAGATTATCAGATATCGCAGTAGTATCTGACCAATCTGTGCAAGATTAATTGCTCCCGTGCACTGAACTCAAACATTTCAAACATGGATGAAAATCGGCCACCAAACACGGTTGCTGCAGATGTTGTGGTAGAATTCATGGCTGAGAAGACAAGTTTATTTAGCTGCAAAGGAACCAAAATCTAGCTTAAAACCTTCAACAATTCGTTGAGACGATACAATGTCTCCACGATATGCCTTTTCAGAGATATCGTATATATCGTGATACAATTGGGGGAACCTTGTAAACAATCCTGTTTAATTGTTAATACAGAGATTCATTGGAGAATTCAATTTAAACCTGCATTTTGGTCTAAATCAGTAGTTCTCAAACGTTAAAATGTCAAGGTAAACCTCCACTTAACGGGTCCATTTGGTTTCATTTGTATACTGTCAGAGTTACATACTTGTAAAGTTCAATTTACACCTCCCAAAAAGAACCCAGAGAGTCTAGTTTTTGTCAAGTAACTTGAAAAATAACAAAAAAACCAATGTGAAAAAGAATTGTGATAAAATTGTGTGTGACATGTCCTCTTAGATTACGGTCCTACACGCGATGGAAGAGGAGGCAGCAATTGCCATCAAAGCCATGGGTAAATAAAGCACTGCAGGTAAATGGAGAGAGCTACAGCAGTGCTGTGTGTGTGTGTGTGTGTGCGCGTGCGCGCATGCGTGCAAGTGGATGTATGTTAAACCACATGACACCAGCATGTGTTATACTGGTTCTGTGTGTATGATATGTAAATACAGTATGTGCTGTTCAACTGTGGTCACTAAGAAGAAAGTCTGTTACCATGGTAAACCCTATTTTTGACGTTTGACTTACTATGTTAAAAAGTAAAATCGCCCATGTAAATGCATTTGCACTAATTCGTTTTTTTGTTATCCATCAAAACATGTTTTTCGCACATTCACCCATAACAAAACTTTTCTGGCAATCACTATTGCTACTTTTTTTTTTTATTAGTCAGCCAAGATCATAAGCTTCCTATATTTTACAGGATAAATTGTAATTCATGAACCAATACTGAGCACATTGAAAGTGTCTGGATTGTGTAGCTAAATGTATGTTTCTAAGACTTATGTTACCATGGGTATAAGGGAAAGGCAATACCCCTTATGCACTTTTAGTTAACATTACTAGTCTATGTATCATATTTATTTATGTCACAGGTTTTCAACCGGTGGTCTGCAGACCCTTGGTGGTCCATGGAGATATTGTAGGTGGTCCCTGGCTATTCATTTAGGGGGAAAAAAGTAATTTGCCTTTTTAAAATTTACTTGTATTTGCTACTCTTCGTTCTTGTGTGCTTGTGAATAATATTTTGACAGAGGACTTGGCTTGTCCTGTTTGTTCCAGGTAAAAAAAATAAAAAATACTTTTGTAAATTACATTTTCTGCCAATGCATTCAAATGTGTCTGTATCCAACAAAAAATGTTGGATAAAAACGAGATCCATGCACTTTACTGGTAATGAAATGCTTTGAAAACTGACACTATTGTCAGGTGGGTCCCCAGTTTGCACGTAGTCAGGATGGTGGTACCTGGGTCAAAATCTGTTGAAAACCACTGCTTTAAGTCATATATATTTCAATACTCATGGTAGTTTCGTTTTTGTCCCGTTTTTTTTTTCTTTCTTTTTTTTGACGGATTGTATTTTTATTTAAGAATTCTGTCAAATAACAAGTGGGTCAAACTTTATTTTACAGCCTGATCAATTCTGCATCACTGAGTGTGTACTGAATATTTTTAACACAGTAGTGTATCTCATACCTGGTCCTCTAAAAGCAATACAGCAGCAGCATTATTACTGTCATTACAGCTTTGGGTCAAAGCTTCCCAATGTGTGAATGAATGGACCATAATAAAGCGCTTTAAGTTCACAACTTGCTTAGAAAAGCCATCCATTATCATCTCCATGCACTTTCTTACATGTGGGCTGTAGAATAAAGTTCTATTCTGTACAAGTTTTCTGTAGTGTAACTTTTATTCTTGTTAAAGGAGTAGTTCACCCCAAAATGACTTTTTTTCTATTGATTACTCATGCCATGGAGAGTAGAGTTCAATAATAGTTTTAGTTTTTTGTCGCATTCCTAAGACAAAAATGTGATAACAATAAATTTACCCCCATTCGTTCCGGGTGGGGACCCGTTTCGAAACGGGTCCCCATCCGGAATCAATGGGGGTAAATTTACTCGAATCAAATTTTTGTCTTAGGAATGTGACAAAAACCAAAATATATTATTGAACTCTACTCTCCATGGCATGAGTAATCAATAGAAAAAGTCATTTTGGGGGTGAACTACTCCTTTAAGTCCTCTCACCCCCTTTTCCTTCTCTCGCTCTTTAAGCTGCAGTAGGTCTACCTCTCGCTCCGCATTTTCTTTCAATCCCAGTTTCAGGGGCAAACAAGACGCACTGGACAGGGGGAAGGGGATTGCCACATCAATGCGACTCCCGCTTTTCCTTCATTTCGTATTTATTCATATTTTCTATCCCTCCCAAGTCCTCTCTTGCACTGTACTTTCTGACCGTAAGTAGTTTATTAAATAATTGAGAAAATGGTGAAAACGAAAAATGCTATAACGTATTGTCTATGATTATACTCACATGTACGTACCACATTTAAGGCAAGAAGCACAGGGGGAGATAGAGGGTAGAAAGATAAGGTTCAAAGGAAAGGTTTTCTTTTCCCCCTGATTTATCAAGGGCTTCAACACTAGAATTGCATTGTATATATTCGGTTTTGACCCATCACATACCAAGGTTTGATGAGTGTGCTCTATGTGGCACACTGGCCCTAGTTTAATATTGTTGCGCACCGTTATCACCGGAAAGCTATGTTAAGCAACGGTTATAAGGATAGTTTATCCAGATCCAGGTTTTCCCCTATTCTTCCTCAAGTAGGGTTAAAGAAACTCAAATGTGTTGTGCTTGTGTTGGATATCTGAACCACATTGCGTAGAACACAAAGGTTTCTCTGCATTTACGCATTACATCATCTAAAGACCCTCTTCTCCTTTCTCACATTTCTGTTCTGCGGCCCTACAGAGCAGTTTGAAGATATGACTGGATAATCCGACATCATCTCTAACTTTGTATTGGGAATCCAGTACCAGTAGGATCGGAAAGGTCATGGCATTGTGATGTCTTTAACCTTTTTATGTACATCAAGTCCAAACTACAGATCGTTTCAAGAACCGGAATTAAAGATGACACAAATTGTTAGAAATGGCGTGTGATTTGTTGTTTGTTTACTTAAAGAACATAAAATCTTTTAAAATGGCATAGATACAAATAACAGAAGGGGGAAAAAGATGTAATAACAAACAAAAAAAAATAGCTGTACTTAACAGGATAAATTGCCTTTTTATAACATCCAGCTTTGTGAGGGCTAAGGCCACTTTTTACTATGTCACACTGATCAAGGATTTTACTGCTAAAATAAAATTCACAATAGATTGGAAATTAATATTTTCTTAGATTCAAATTAATGCATTTCATTGTACAATGAGCCATGTTTAAAAGATAAAACATTTTCAAAACAAACACATAGCATATCCTTTTTAATTTATATAAACTGAAGCTGGATGTTGACTTAAGCACAGATGTGAAAGATATAGATGAAGCCAGGGGATTGCTGACCACTGATACACAAACTACGAAGTGAAAAAACAAAGCCCAAAAAGAACATACAATACTACTTTACAAGAGACAACGCTTAACACCCAGTAATTTGGGGCTATTCTTTTCAAACACCTGAACTTTGAAGAAGTTGTTTCTGTTATTAATCCAAGTGATTCCGCGGGTATTTTAGGGAGCCAATGAAATCTCAGTGATCACCATTGGTGATGTTAGCTTACTGGGTGGGGTGCAACCCTCACTTGCCATGGTGATAGAATCTCTGTCCACTCTGGGCATGGGGCAGAAAGGCATGGCGGGGTGCTGGTTGAGGAGAGCTCTGGAACTGGGCCTGGAAACACAGTTATGGAAAAATGTTACCACAATGTTACAGGAGTCAAAATAGAACTAAAGACATGAAAGTGTTGTTCAGAATCAACTTTGTCACATCACAGGTTTACAGGTGTAAAACAGTGGGTGAAATTATTTTGTGAAAACTCCATCGTTTTGTTAATTCCATTAAAAAAAGAAAGGGAAGAAGGCGGCGGGGCCAGGAGAGAGAAGTGTTGTGTAACCACAACCAGTGTCAAACCAGCATGCAGCAAGTGCCCATTGTTTTCCACCATTTCAGCGTATTATTTACAACCGTCCATATTCACAGGGCTGCCGTTTTGCTCTTAAAGTCGTACGCTAAAGGCAATCGATTGTGACAGAGGCTTGTGTATTTCTCAAGGGTTTACCTTGGCTGTAGGGATCTGGACTGCCATTGAGGGTGTGGGGAGCAGGCCAGCAGCAGAGGCATGTAGGGCTTGAGGATGCATGGGTCTCAACGCACCCTGAAAGAACATCGTGAATTCATGAATAGGGCTTTATTATAAGACTGGGAGGGAACGATGACGATGCCAACTCCAAGCTGCTATTAGCTCAAATGAAATATTGGAGCTCTTGTCTAAATAGCTTGTTATCACTCTACGTATGGGTATGTTACAACTACAGCACAGAAAAGAAATGTCATCCTGTGGACACCTTGGACAGTAAGATGACCTTGACTTCGCTGATGACCTGGCCCTTCTTTCCCACACCCAACATCAAATGCAGGAGAAGACAAACGTAGTCTTAGCCATCTCAACACGCCTTGGCCTCTCCAGTCAGAGGAAAGAGGTCCTCAAAATGAACACTGACAGCGTTATCCCATCACACACGAAGGTAAAGCACTAGGTGGAGCTTAACCTATCTGGGCCGTATTGTCGATAAACTGGGCAGGACCGACGCAGACGTGAAATTTCGGATTGGCAAGGCAAGAGCAGCTTTCCATCAGCTGAAGAATGTCTTGGGATCCTCAGATCTGCCCATAAACACCAAGATCAGGATCTTTAATTCCATAGTGAAGTATGGAGCAGAAACTGTGAGAACAACTGTTAACACCATAAAGAAAATCCAACACCTGCTTTAGAAGAATCCTCTGAATCCACTGGCCTAACACAATCAGTAACCTGGAACCGTGGCAGTGAATAGAAAAAAATCCTCCAAAGACACACTGGCGATGGATTTATAGCCACACTCTTCGCAAGCCGGCATCTAATATCACAAGATACGCCCTGTTCTGGAACCCGATAGGGAGAAGGAAAATGGCAGACAAGAAACACCTGGTGGCTTAACCTGGATGGAGATGTGAAGAGATCTGGCCACACATCAGGACCGTGAAGACTGGAGAGCACTTGTTCATGGTCCAAAGTTGGGCTATATGCAATGCATTGACTAACCTCCTCCAGACACCAACTATTAAGATGAAACATGAATCTGAAAGTTGATTGTTTTTTTTGTATATAATAAAAAAATATATACATTCATGTTTGACTTATTACAGAAGCCTGAAACTGATAACATATCCCCCCAGACTTTCCACTGCATGTCTAGGAGGATTAAGTGGGACTACTCTCAATTTCAACAGAGTTCGGGGACTTACGGCATCAGTGAAGCCTGACTGTTGGTTGGCATGCTCTAACTGCTTCTGGAGTGGTATTCCCGCTCCTGTGATGAATCCTATAGGAGAAATGGAACAAAGGAAATGGATAACAACTAATAAAACAACTTCTTTAATATAATAACTCCAAAGTTTTATGACAGTGTTAATCTGGTAGATATCCTAGCATTGGATAAAATTATTAAATTGTCATAAATAAATTCTCAAGAGAACTGAATATGCCGAGGGTAGTGGGGGGGTTACTACTAGGCTGATAGCTGAACGGACCTGGCTGGGAGGTGAAGTGGCCGTGGACAGGGTAGCCAGCCTGCTGGTGGGGAAGGTACTGCATGGCCTGAAATGCAGATGCACCACCTGTGGGAGGAAGAGATTACAACAGTCAAATTTCACTGAACGAATCATGCTGCAATGTGACTAATCTAATGACTGAGCTCTGGATCTGTGCATGGGGGCCACCTCGGGTACAAATACTAACAAACTAAATGAAAGGATGTTGATCTATTGAAATACACATTACACGTCCTGGTAGTTCCGCTACTGGTTTCCTGCCGTCGATCACAGACGTTAAACACACGATGCATGTGAGCCATACCTCTGATCTGAGAGCTGCTGGCGAAGCTGACGGGCACAGAGGGTCCGGCAGCATACGTGGAGGGATGCTGGCTCTGGGATACACCATAGGGCTCATGAACCCCCTGACTTCCGCTGAACTGCCCGTGTTCTGCCGAACTTGTGCTGAACCCCTGTGTCTGGTAATGACGCCCCTGGAGAAAATAAGTGGAAACGGTTGGATACACACTGCTCCAACAGTATAGGTTTTAGACACATGCTGACGTCACAAGCCAGCTGATCCTTTAATTTGTATTTTGCATAATGGTATCAACATTCTTGGCCTTTTGGCTGGAGCCAGCTGTTTTGTCAGTCAGGGTGTTCGGGCTGGCGAGGACCCATAGCAGCTGCAAGAATGATTGTATCAGACACCCAGCCTATACGTAGGTGTCGCCATTCTTTTTGAAGTGGTCCATGTATGGAGATCTGTGCTCGTACACATAAAGTAACTGACGTCACGGACATACAAGGAGATGTGCAAGTGTGTTGTGTTTTCACCGCTCACTTTGCACTGGTGCGATTTCTTAATTGAGAAGAGGGGAAGATTAAGGATATGCAAACTTCTCTGTGGGATTCAGAAGAAAATGTTTTTAGGAATCTCCACTGTCGCATGTGTGGCACTCACCGGGAGGACAGGGGTTTGGAACAGCTGTTTACTGCGCTCTCCCATCAGTTGACCAGGTCTGTTGTGGTTGACTGGACTGCCTAAGGAAAGAGAAACATCGAGAGAAAATAAGTAGCCTAACAGAAATCACACAGCTGAGATGATTAAATATATTTGAGGGGAAAGGAGCAATAGGAATATTAGGTTAGGTACATAAAAACAAAAACAATGTAGGCGACTGATCTGTGATGCATACAAACTAATAACCCCTTACCTTGCATGGTGATGAGGTGCTGTCCTGGGTGCATAGGTAGACTGGGTTGGTAGCTGGAGGACGTCAATGTTGTGATATCGCTGGATAAGGATGTTAACGGATAGAACCTTTCAGTCAGTTACAACCTGGTATCGTTTTAAAACCACAGCATTGTCATTGCACTGATGTAATGGATGAATTCAGTACCTCTGCTCCTTTCTTCGTCTCTTCTCCTCCTCGTGGAGGACTTTCTTTAGCTGTAGGAAGAGCTGATGTTTCTCCTCTTGGAGTCCCTGCAGCTTCTCCCCCATTTTCATCACCTGAGGGAGAGGTGACGGACCACCACAGCGAGCGAGACAGTGTTATTCATGCTAGAGGAACACAAGGCTAAAGTTGTAGTGCAAGCTGTAGTGAGTTATGTTAATCAGTGACCAAGGACAGGTGAAACTGCAACTCATTCTGCCATTGCACGGCAGCAATGTGGTATTTAGCATGACAAGTATTATGTTGCCTGGTGTGAAAAAACAATAATCCTGGTGTACATCTCCCCAACCTGTTCTTTAGTTTCATCCAAAGACATCCTCTCCTCTATTTCTTTTGTCCTCTTCCTTTCTTCTTCCTCCTTCATTTTCTGCTCCATCATTTTGTCCACCTCTTCCTCCTCTGAGAATGGAGAATCATAGTGACATTATACGGTCCGTAGAACTGTCAACCACCAGTCCTGTCTTATATTTCATCAGTGGTTGTCAGTAACAAAGTATGTTTTATTTGCATAATGTACTTGAGTAACTTGTTTGAAATATCTGTACTTTACATGAGTATTTGTATTTTTGGATAAAAGTAAAAAGTTATTAATTAACCAGCCCTATTTCAAAAATAGTGAAAATAACAAATCTACAAGCGCAAACAACAAAATGATTTGAAATGTGTACTTTTGAATACGAAAGAATATATATTTTTAAGCAAGTACTCCAGTTGAGTGATATTTGACCAGGAGTATCAATACATTTTGATTCTGTACATTGCTATATTCAGTAAATTGCATGAAATACAAACAGCTGGATGGTGAACTAGGGTTGAAATAAGGTCACCCCTGGCGGGACTTCCCCTATTTCTAACAAATATCAGGGACGCCCAGAAAAAGATAAAATCTCACTGTGTACAAGTATACACAGTTTTTGTCTATTATATTAACCACTTGAACCCCAGCAATCATATTCAGGCCTGGGAGGAACATACCATTAGCCACAATAAATTGAAAGCTATGCGTTGTGAGCTTGTAGATCGTCTATTTTGGCAAAAAGATTTGGTGTAGAAAGAAAATAGAAGTCCAAGTACAGAGACAACGCGGGTCCAGTTTAAGTCTAGAGGGTTTAAGACAGTGGTCACAAGTCACAACAACCTGTATTATAGCAAATGTTAATGCATATGGGCTGTTTTCACTTGTTCATTGTTTTATTCCCAAAAAGAAGGAACAAACAAAGTGTGCATTATCAGATTCCCATTTCAAGGGACCAAGGGTCCTATTTTCGTCCATGCTAAACCCTAAACAACTGAACCTCTACCTTTTTTTTTACTGTTTTGAAAAACATTTTAAAATACTTCAAATAGCCAATCTACATCGACACATTGTGAGCTTGTCGATCAGCTATTTGAATTATTTAAAAACGTTTTTCAAAATAGTGAAAAACAAAAAAAAAGGCAAAGACGTTTAGGGGTTTAGGGTTTCACTTGAGCTAGCCCTGAATGACCATAACAGGTCTAGAACTGAGTGTTCAAAAGGAACCAAATGGACCCAGAGTTAGGGTCGTTTCTTACTCTTATAAGGAGCCTAACTAATTTCGGTTCGGGAGGGCTCCCCGACCCGAAATTATTTAAGTTCGGGGGGAGTCCATTCATACTTTCTTAACGGCTAGTGCCGAAGTCGCTTGTAAATATTGGAGGTCCATGGCATGACAACGTTTGTGGCCGATACATGAGCATTGCAGGGCAGATACATATCTGACTGGCCCTTGCGCTGCACGCTGAATGACTGGAGGTCAACACTAGCTAAGTTGTGTTTAAGCTTTTCTTTTCTCTTTAAAACGGTCGCCGACTAGCGAGACATGCAGCAAAGCTGTGTGTGTGACTGTGTGTGTGTGTGTGTGTGTGAGTGTGTGTGTGTGTGTGTGTTGCGTGCGTGCCTCCCAGTCCATCACTCTCGTCTCCAGCCAGAGCGAGAACCAGCTGACAGTGTTTCCGCTCTGCGACACTCAATAGTCAATACACGGCCACACAAGCATTTGGAAGTCGGCGTGTCTCCCTCCCAAACGACCGCTGTTTCCTTGGCTTCACAGCCGAAAATATTAAATTGGAGCCGGGCTGAATTAATGAGAAGACACCGCTGAGTACCGAAATTAAGTCGGGAGGTCACAACATTTCGGCAGCACCGAGGAACCGAGTTTAGTCGGTTGACGCCCCTCGAACCGGGGGAGGCGAACCATATTTGGGTTCGCCTAGTGCCGAACCGAAATAAGTTAGGCTCTTTATAAGAGTGGACTCGTAATAAATATGCCATGGTGTCATTGTAAATAAGTTTCATACTGTACATATTCTGAAGAAAACCTGGAGACTAGGCATTTCTTTAATTGGGTCTTATGATCAAAATGAGAACATTATAATGGAGTGTAAATCTAAAATTTCCCACGGACAAGACCAAGTTTTTGCCACAGACACATCTGTCCGTGTAGGGACATATTGATGACCCCTGCACGGGACGGTTAACTTGGCAAACCCTGGGGTGCCGGTGAACCCACCTTGTCTCTTGCGCTCCCTCTCCCTCATGATGTGCTTGTGGAGGGCTCGTGCCATCGCATTGGACAGCTTGGGTCTCTCCAGAAGGGCGGGCATGGTGACAGGCAGTGGCGGTGCCAGCTTATATGGCACAAGGAAAAAAATACGTGTGGGTGATAAACGAGGCAGATAGGTGGTGATGTAAAGTAACTATAAGTAAGTACACTTTTTTAGGTATTTGTAGCTTACTTGAGTATTTCCAATACTTTTTCGAATACTTTAGGTCTACTCCACTACATGATCTCGGATCCAAATATTGTACTTTTACTCCACTACATTTATTTGAAAACTTTACTAGTTACTTTGTAGATTTAAGACATACATAAACCACTTCAACCCTATATACATTTTAACCATTTGAAAATAGCCGACGTGCAACATTGTGAGCTTGTAGATCTGCTATTTTCAAACGGTTTTAATACATTAGATAAAAAACATTCTTCATAATGAGTACCTTTACTTTTGGTACATTAAGTGCATTTTGATGCCAATACTTTTGTGCTTTTACTCAAGTAAATTCCGGACTTTTACTTGTAACAGAGTATTTTTACATAGCAGTAAAACATGTAAGTACTTTTTCCACCACTACTAACAACGCAGATCTCAATGGCCTAATTGGCTGCAGGTCAGGAAGGCTAGTAACGTACTAACCTAACGTGAACCTTTATGGTCTTCCTAACGTTCACATGTAGAGTTTGATTGTGTAAATGATACCACGTTCTGTTGGAAGAAGGTTGTTCTGGTTAACCATCATATTGATATTTCAACAAATAAAATGATAAGCTAGCTAACCAGCTAACGCTAACGCTATGGTGGTGTCAAATAAAATAACAACGGATATCTTACTTTCGTTTCTTTAAGTGTGAGTTGTATGATAAGAAGCTATCATCCACCCTCTGTCTTGACTTTGTTTTTATCTGTGTTTGTATGGGAATTCAACCAAATAAAATCACAACAACGTCCCAGAAATGCGTAGTAAACATAGCAGAGCCGCTGTGTAAACACAGCTCTGAGTGAAATGACTACACTTCCGGTGTTAAAAGATGATTTCCGGGTTTCCTTATTCCTTGGTTTCCTTCGAATGGAATTCTGGAACTTGTGGTTTCCATCTACTATCACACTAGCACTGGATCAAGAAGGCAAGACTATATCATCAATCATAGATGTATTTTATCGATTTTTACATTTGCAGATACGAGTAAAAGTAAAAGTCAGACTCGATAAAAAATACACCTATTATAGTCTTCATCCAAGGCTAGCATCACACAATGTACCATTTTACTAAATGATTTGTGAAATCGTAATTTAATGGGTCTTAAATAAATTATTATTGAGCGATTAATGTATTACAACGTAGTTAGGCTGTATGAGTGAGTGTATGTGCGTTGTCATCAAGACGAGGGCTGAATCAAGTTGATTCTGTGTAGGTAAAACAGCTATAGATGAACAGCTGAGTCATTCACAGGGTGTCACAAATAACAACTTTGAGAGGTATTGGTCCTCAACATCACTTTGGCTTTATTTGAAACCAGAAGACCTACCTAAACTGGTCAGATTACAATCCATTCAGAAAGCATCACTTAAACCAGTAGTTACTTTTCACAGCTCGGACTAAATAAAAATATTCCTGAGTTTGTTGTATGCCTGGTTTTTACCATCCTCACTCCTTTCAGAGCAGCTATGAAAAATGCTTAAGATGCTAGACTTGAGTTTCATGCAATCAGGATCTGCATGTTAAATTAGTACATTTCATGAGTGCACTTGCATTTTGCCTGAAAAAGCTTGATCATGTCTAAATGAATTATTTTTCAACCCATAGTCAACAACTTCAGAATTAATATTTCAATGTAGAATACAGAAAGGCACACATTTCTGAATGTGGTAAAATTACTATAAATAATTAAAGCATTAATTTATAACCCACATTTTTCAGAGCATTTCAATTCCAGACCACTGATTGTGTTCATTAATGATTGAATTATTCTCCATCCATCATACAACGGTATTGCCTGCTGAAAATGGCAGATCTACAAGTCAAGTTCACATGTTGCATCTGCTATTTATGGCACAAAATATAAGCTTAAAACAGTTTCACCTCATCACAAATTGTTGGTCTGAACTAGGCTTTAGGTGTGTTCCCAGACTCCCCACTATGATGCCATGGGGTTAAAAAAAAGACAGGAACAATATTTGGCTTTTATCACATTTTATCATGTATGGTCATGAGTGGAGAGAAAGAGCCAGTAATACAGCTTAATACCGGGTTCATATCTTCTTAAAAAAGAGAAAAGAAAAAAAAACATAAGAGAAAATTGCACTCAGCTTTACAACACCTTTAGAAATTAAGCCATCTAAAATTAATAATTAACAACGATAATCATAATAGCATTCAAAGTAATCTTCTTGAACCACTGAAAGCAGAAACAGAGGGAAGGGTGATTGTTTAGTCTGAATTATATTACTCCACTCAAAAGGTCAGCAGCAAGGCAGGAAACTAACGTTCACAAGTTAAAGTGAACAAACTTAACGTTAAGATAAGACTCCTGTATTGCAGTTGGTTACCTGCCAAAGTTGCTGATAGACAAATTTAGCAGCCACAGACAAAATTTACCTGCCTTTGGCTGGTGGCTACTGTTAATTTCCCACTCTGATCAGATGCAGTCCAACCTCAAACCTGCCATGGCTGAACCAAACTAGGTATTAAAAAAATAAACACCAAACTTCCAAGCCAAAAATTATAATAAAAAGAATAAAAACCCCAAATTACATTCACATACTAAATCTTTCACCTCTTACCTTTAAGATAAGTACAATGGTCTAATTCTAACACAGATTTCAAAGTGTTTTTTTCCTTTCCTTTTAAGTGAGATCAATACACTACACATATACAAAACAAAAACTGGCCACTTAACCCTCAACCAAAGACCTTAGTGAAAACATAACTGGAGGAAAATACAATTCAGACATAAGAATAACGCAAATAAACAAGGGGGGGGGGGGGGGGCTGTTGGTGAAAGTGCATTTGACATTTACTCTGGGAATTCTAGGCTGCTGAGCTGGATTTTAATATTTCAATTAATGGTAGAGGTTGTGGGGGTGAATGGGTGAGGACAAGATCAGATTTCCCTTTGGCTGTCCCCATACACGCTCTCATCACTGTAGGCAATGTAGAGGAAAAAGTCCTCTTCATGGTGTTCCTGAAACCCAGAAAGACATGCATAGTAAAAAACAAAAAACAACAAAAAAACAGTAAAGCTTTTGGTTTAGCATAGATGTGCTTTAACATTTATCATGGAAATAGTTACAAATAATTCCTACCTGGTACAACAGTCCCATGGTAGCGGAGGTGGGTGGAATGACGTTGTTTACAAAGAAGAACAGAGCATCCTCAGCTCGCAAGTGAATTCTTTTCCGGATGAGGAAGTAAAACTGTCCCACTATCAAAGAGAATGAGGGGAACATTTTAACCAAAGTTATGACAATATCAGAGTGTTGACACATTTGCCAGGTATGTGACATCTAATAATGAAACTGGGTGGTTCCCTGCTATACCTGTAAGGTCAGAGGGCACAAGGTATTTCTTCTTGTCCAGATCTCCTATTCTTGCTTTGGGGGCCTTCTCCACAATTACCTAATAAGGAAGAAAATAACAATTAGTTAGAAAAATAATATATATACTTTTATATACTATTATTGATGAATGTAGTTTCCTTTCAGAAAAAGACACATATTATGATACAAGGTTGTTTGTTTCCCAACTCCCCAGAAAGGGGTAATGCTTGATAATAAAAAATCTCTCTCTCAACTTAAAACTCAAGCCAATTGATTAATTTCTATGATTAGTACAGCATTATAAAAACATGAGCCAAGCACATATACTCTTAAAACTCAAGCCAATTGATTAATTTCTATGATTGGTACAGCATTATAAAAAACATGAGCCAAGCCTATATATTCTGCTTTATTCAAATAACCAACCAGGTACAAATTCCAATACGATCACAAATAGGCTAGGCAACTTGAAAACAGACTGGTTGACTCTACTGCCCAGTAGGGAAGTGTAATTGGTAGGTGGGGGAAGGGCCCAAGTGAAACAAAATCTACAAAGACCAAAGATAAAGAAACAATATGGTTCTGTTCTGTCTCTAGTTCAACCAAGGCCTTACTCTGAATATGCAATTATCTCTGCCAGGCCTAGTCCAGGGACAGAGATTATATCTTTCCTCTTTGTGCCAGTATGTGAGAATCTGGAGGGAATCTCACAAACCAAACCAGTGGATCTATCAGCGTTGAATGAAATGTGTGCATACTACCAGTAGTCTACCATGTTTTGGCCACTCTTGAACCATAAGTCTAATAAAATTTCATTTTTATGGATATCTCCCCATAGGCGATGCCCTGCCAAATTATATATTTTTTGATTTTCTTCAAACCACACCTTTTGCAAACTCAAACTGCTACACATTATCTCTGGAGTCATATGATAAATATTTATTGTACCGATTGAGCCAAATTAGGTCCACGTGATCTCAGGAGTAATGTGACAATGAGCCAGCGTTAACAGCTTTTTGACATTCTGTCTGCAATTTGCTTCAGTGGAGGGGCCTATTTCTTATCCCCTAGCCATGTGCAACTCCCAATCAATCCCAAATTGGAATAGCATGTTCTGAGGCCTCTATTGAGTGCACCCCCAAACTTGATTTAATTTCTACTCATAAAGGGTACCACAAAATGTTAAAATTTGAACGGTGGGTGATAGATTTGCTATCTCCCCTGCAGCTTCCACAGATACTGTGGCTGAAACCGACGACATACACAGTCCTGGGTAGTTATGTGCTCTGCAGAACACCCCTTTCTAGTTTAGACGGTAGGGAAATGCAGAATATCTTTTATGACATTGAAAAAGCATTACTAGCTAACTAGAAGTGTTACTAGCTAGTTACAATACAAATATGACGTCAGATAAAGTAAACGTTTAAAAATGGGCACATTGACACTTGACACCTAATGGTTTAATTACTACAAGGGGTTAAAAGACGACCTGAGGCTAGTGCAACGTAAACAACACCTATTTTAGGATCCACTGCCGATACGATTTCAAGATGTAGGCTGTGGCATTTGGCCCAGTAAGGTAAGCCCACTCACTATACATCTTGGACTTTATCAGCATTTCGTGTTGACACTACTAGTAATAATTTTGAGGTATTTGTGATTTGTGATGTGGTATTTCCAATTTTCAGTAATTTGAGTTCTACTCCACTACATCTCAGAGGCAAATAGCCTATTGTACTTTTACTCCACTACAATTATTTGAAAAGGTTTAGTTACTTATATACATTTCGGCCATGAAAATAGCCGATCTACAAGCTCGAGCATTGTGAGCTTGTAGATCTTATTTTCACAAGTTTTCTTTACATTTGCAAACTTGTGAAATGGGACATTCTACATAATGACAGAGTACTTTCTACTATATTATTTTGATGCCAATTACCAATACTTTTGTAGTTTTACTCAAGCAATTTAGAATACCAGACGTTTACTTTAAACAGAGTATTCGTACATTGCAGTATTGATACTTTCCCACCACTGTTTATCTATTTATCGCGCAATGTGTAACAAAAACCATTCCAGCAGATTAGTAGTAAATTAACCTAACAGCAGCTTCAGTTTCAGTTTCAGCAGCAGCAGGCCCTGTCTGTGTTGTTGACTAAACTTAACGCGACGTGCCCGAACCCAACACACACTGTCAACCAGAGATTGAGAAAACCAATATTGACACAGTAGTGTTGCAGATAATACCATAGAAAATGTACCTAATGTGGTCATCTAAGGGCGTTTCTCTTTCGTCATTTCTTTGTCGAATGTGGATTTAAAACGTCGCAACTTCAAATTAAACTGCGGTCACAACATGGTTAACGACTATAACGCAGCAAGGCAGAAAAAGCGTTATTTTCAAAAGGGGAAAAGTGTCGACGTCCTATTTATATGATGAAAACGCATCGGTTTTTGTCGAGTGAATGGATATTCTGGTTAAGTTTAGCCTTTAGCCGAACGAGCAGTTGGTGGTAGCTAGCTAGTATGCTAACGTTTGCTACTTACTGGAACCCTGTCGGGATACTTCTTCCTTATTTTCTCGCCCTCGGACCGTCTCTTTTCAAAGGGATGCTCCTCTTTGTATTGAAACTTCATTGTTAGAGAGGGGTAAATGGCAGACAGACAGCTGGTCTCTCTGAACCCTGTGAGTTAGATAAACAACTGCGCTCGATTGAAAGCCTTCTGGTCTGATAATAGCAGAGACACGACACAAACAAACGTTGCTAAGTGTTAGCACTGTCTGCTTCAGCTCAGCTGTTTTCCCAGTGCGTCTGCGGCGGAGGGATACAATAACAACATGACGTAGGGAAGGACAAATACCTGCGTTTTGTACGGAATAAAGCGCAATGCTGATCAATAGAAGCCGTTTACTCAATAATTGAGATGCGTTTCGTATCTAGGGTGACGTTTGGACGCGTTCGCCGTTAAAGGGATACTTTCGATTGGTACTATTTTATTTTGATCAACCCCTGCGCGAAACGCAGAGTCAGTGAGAGAGGGCTGTGAAGCGGCGTCCTTGTCATATGACCGAGGCCCTGCAGTAACACAGGCGCCTGATAGAAACTACTGTACACATGAGACAGCAGGGATAGTGACGGTGTGGCATGGCCTGTGTGTGGTAAGAACTGTGTGTGGTGTTGTTCACATAATTGAGGTATTCCCCATAGTACAGTTAAGTCATGCACCACAATAGTTTCATCAGGTTTTTCAGGAACTACCTCATGTTTTTATACAATATATATCCCCTATCTTCTATGACTATGGCCCTGACACAGCAAGGTGACAAGGACTGTGACAGGGTTCAAGAGTGTCAACCCTTGACATTTTATATTTAGACCACTGACCTAGTAGCATCACGGTTCGATACTTTTTCGATACAAAAAATAAACAGAACATTTTTATAACTACGTATTTTTTAGTTTTAACTTTGAACAATAGGGTACCCAACCTCTAGGGTAGTGGTTCTCTAAGTGGGCTCTGCGGACCCCAAGGGGTCCTCGAGGGGGTTACAGGGGAATTTGGATGTGGAGTGGTATTGTATTGTTCGGTACAGGGTATTTCGGTTCGATATGTTGCACCCCTAATATACACACACACACACACACACACACTTTTATATGTGAGAGAGAGATTAATGTAGAAGACATATTACTTTATTCTTCATATAGATAAATAGCCAATGAGGAAGCAACGTTCTTGGTGACGACACCAAAGGCAACACACTATAGGCTAGTTCTTGCCCAACTTTATAGAGTAACCCCAAACCCCAACTTTATAGAGTAGCCTAACCCCAAAAGTCCATTGAGTTCAATGGAGGAGTGATGCAGCCTTAGGATTCGTCAATCTTCATTTGACATCACGTATAGCCTATCAATAGGCAAAAACACTTGCAATTTCCCAGAATTGCACCTTTCTAGTCATTATAATACCTAATGAATACAGCCTACAGTACACTGTATATACACTTCTCACAAGCTCGGAAACATAACTTAGTTTGATTATTTCTCCCCTTCACTAAAACCAATTGGTATCATTTAGTCATCGATTAGTCATCTTTACAATGAGGTTTGTAAGGATTGTTCAACCTTGGACCCCAATATGCTTCAGTTGGTACTCGCGCTTGTTTTGAGTGACCTGTAATGGAAAGATGCCAAGTTTGTGCCTTCTTCAGGATCTTCCATGCAACATGGCTCTGAGGAGCACACTTTTCTAGTTTACTTTGAAACATCTAACATCTAATATGATAGGACATTTGCCAGTGTCTAGGTCCAACACATGTTGTGTAAAGGACTATTAGTACATTCACAAGTACAGAACCGTACTTATTTCAGAAAAAAAGTGAGTGACAGCCAGGTAGGCTTGGTGGTGGTATATTTGGCAGTTGCTTAGGGGACCACAGTGACATGGTTTTCTTACTTAGCTTCAATATATCCGATATATATTGAAACCAAGTCCCTGTGGTGATATATTGTCATCTCTCTCAAGGTCTCCGAGGCCAGCCCACCTTGCATATTAGTCTCAAATGTTTTTCTCGATCTGGATCAATCGGACAATAATTGATTCATTGCATACAGCACACTCACCTACGCAAAACAAAGCCATACTGGACTCCTACAGGCTGGGACAGCACCTGTCAGTGGGGAGTGTTGGGCGGGAGTAGGGCAAAGGCTCTACAATCTCCCTTGACCCTGTGTGGGCTCCTCACTGGCAGGTGAGCCAGTAGGATACAACAGCAGTGACAACACAGAAATGTGTAGGAACACTGGGGAACAATCAATTGTCATAAAAACTTAATTGGGGAGAAGGGTTTGATTTTTTATTTTATGGTCCAAAACTGGAGCAGGTTCAGTGGATGAGGAGAGTTGCCAAATATTTTATATATTTTTACTGTAACCCGATTTCAGTTTTAGAAGCATGAAACTAATTAAAACTAGAAGAAGTGCTCTTCCGAGCACAGGTCTCCACCAGGCCAGGCGTCCTGGTGGTGCTATAATAGGCAAATGTAAAAAGGGTGGCATGTGTTCTTCACCAATCTTCGACCTTTCATGGCGCCAGCATGAGGCTGATTTGAACATTTTGTAGTGTAATTTCTTCCTTGGCCTTTTGCGAATGTGCGTGCACAATTTCATTACAATTGCATGCTGTGTTTGATTTGAGGCATTTTGTTGGAAACGGATCAATCCTGCGAAGTTTGGAGGCTAATCTTAGCCAATCAGGATGGAATATTTAATATGGGACAGATCTGTCTTGATCATATGACTGTAGAGATACTGTGTACTGATTTGTGTTAATTGTGGGTAAAATCTGGAGTAATATCCAAAAATGTGTCTCACATGTCAGCCTCCTGGTGGCGCTATAAAAGGCTGATGTGAAAAATGCAAGGAAAGGGTTTTTCCTTGGCCTATAGGGAGTGCGCGTACAAAGTTTGAAACTGATCGGTGGAGTTATAGGTAAAACCACAAATTGGCCTGTTATAGCGCCACCATGAGGCTGATTTCAAAAATTTGAAGTGGCAGATTTCTTCCTCGGCATAGTGGGAACGTGTGTGCGCGATTTCATGTTAATTACACTCTGCGTTTGTGATTTGAGGCATTTTTTCCAAAACGGACCAATCGTACAAACTTTGAAAGCCAATCTCAGCCAATCAGGATGGAATATGGACAATCAGACAGATCCATGTCGATCACATGACTGTAGAGATATCCGATTTGCGTGATTTTTGGACAAAATCTGTAGGAGTACTGGCCAAAAGGTAGTTTTGCACAAATCGGCCTCCTGGTGGCGCTAGAACAGGCCCATGTGAAAAATGTGGGGCAGAGGTTCTGAATTGGCATCCAGGGAGTGCGCTTACAAAGTTTGAAACTGATCGGTGGAGTTATAGGTAAAACCACGAATCGGCCTGTTATAGCGCCACCATGAGGCTGATTTCAAAGATTTGAAGTGTTTTTTCTTCCTCTGCCTAGTGGGAATGTGTGTGCGCGATTTCATGTTAATTGCACTCTGCGTTTGTGATTTGAGGCATTTTGTCCAAAATGGACCAATCTTACAAACCTTGAAAGCCAATATCAGCCAATCAGGATGGAATATGGACAATCAGACAGATCGGTGTCGATCACATGACTGTAGAGATACTGTCTACCGATTTGTGTGATTTTTGGACAAAATCTGTAGGAGTAGTGTACAGAAATGTGTTTTGCAAACATCGGCCTCATGGTGGCGCTAGAACAGGGCCATTTGAAAAATGTGGGGCAGAGGTTCTGAATTGGCATCCAGAGAGTGTGTGCTCATTTTGGCAGCAACCGGGCCAACGGTGCCGGAGATTAGCTGGTAACAAACTTGGAGGACGGACGCACGGACGGACAGGGGCGAAAACATACTCTCCCCCTGCCTTCGGCTGGTGGAGACAATAAATCATGACAGAGTGGGGTCAGAACAAAATTGATCATCTCAATGCACAGTAAAGCAGTCCTCTCAAATACACCTTGCAGGAGCAGGTACAGTATATACATGGCCAAAGGTACATACATGGTAGTGTAATTGAGTTTCCTACCACATGATGGCAGCAGAAATGTTTTGATTTTAACACCCCTAACAATCAACAGCACTTTTGAAACAAGTGAAATGAGTCGCATTTCAACAGTTTTAAATCAGTCCCAAGAGCACTTAGGCACGTAAAAAAAAATTAAGCCATGGTAAGAATTGGTCGATACTGACAAGTGTTTTATTAGTAACACAGACCTGGAGACAGAGCCAATAAGAAGCCATTGTGAGCCTTAACAAGACTGACATTGTTCAGAAGGCATTGAAAGACGGGGTCAAACAGTTGAACCAATGTAGTTAGGAGGAGGCAGGTAAAAAACAACTTTAAAGGGGCAGGCTGCAAATTCTGAATCAAATACAAAATCAACTGCAACAAAGATGGACAGGAGAGAAATTAAGTGCAAGTCCTATTATTTGAAATTAGGATGGTATTGAACAGTGAGAGGGGAAAGCAAGATTTCGTCATGGCCCAAATGCAATAATATTGATGCAATAATATTGTATATCATGGTAACTGACAAACAATTTGACATATTCTTCATGAACACCCCCCCCCCCCCTCTCTCTCACAAATACACACAGCCTATTCAGTCCAGTCTACACTACAGAGTCCCACACAAGGAGATTAGGGGAAAGAGTGACTGTGGTTTAAAAAAAGAAAAGAAAAAAGAAAAAAGTTTCAGGCTGCTCAGGTATTTATTCCAGAAAGATGTCTGTGGATGGTATACAGCAAGCAAAATTCATCACATCACATACATTTATCCATTCTTGTGAAGAAAAAAAAAACGTACCTCAGGAATTCACTCGAGAGCCAACAAATTGACGTTGTGGGTGTGACTGTGGATTCATCTAAAAAGGGGTCGGCTTTATATTTTCCACTGCCCAGCTGGCTCTGTGACGCTCAAGAACAGTAAAATGAGGGGTTGTCATCTGCTGAAGTGCAATGTCCGAGATGACGAGGAGTTTGAGCAAATAATACCATAATTGTCTGTTGCTTTGCTGATCCCCCCCTCCCCCCACCCCCCAACAATCATCAAAAAAGTTTAAAAAGACTAACAACGCAGCAAGCATACTCTGACTCATGTACACAAATGTACCTCCATACGCGCACAGTCAGTATCAGGAGCTATAAGGCAGAGAGGCTCCATTTTGTTTTTGGGGGAAAAAAAATACAAATAAAGAATCAAAGAGAAAAAGAAACAAAAGGAAGAAAAAAAAAAAGAAAAACAGCTGGCTCCCCCTCCCCAGTAGTTTGTGGGTTCTAGTGATCCCATACTGTTCATCCCGTTAGGCAGTCACCCCAACCCTCTGCTCCTCAGTAGCCATCTGACAGAGGCTGCTAGAGGGCCAGTGGCTCAGCAGTGTGGGAATGGAGGGCAGGACGGAAGCCGGAGTGGCAAGTCACCAAACCACGCTCTCCCAATTCAGCCAATCACCAAAGCCGGTGCTGGTGGAGGTTTCGACTGAGGACGGAACGGACATCAGCAGTGAACCTAAGAGAGAGAGAGAGACAGTCAGGTATAGAGACAGAGATGGTTGTTGTGGGCGACTGCCTCAAATCAACTGCTAAAGTCTAAAACCATAATTACAAATTGAAGAGTATAAACTATTATGGACAGCTACTATCCATGGCAAAAATAATCATCACATTTAAAACATGCCGGACAGCCGAAGACCAGAGACTTTGTAACTAAAGATCCTTGCAAGTTACAACTGTGTTTTCTTTCATTTATATGGTAAAAGTGGTAGAAAAGCAATTTACCATTTGAGGTCGTGGGTTGTTGGCTGATTTACCACTGTCTCAGGGTTGTTTGGCACTCGGCTTCGCCTCGTGCCACAATCCTGAAACAGTGGTAAATAAGCCAACAACCCACAACCTCTCATGGTAAATGGCTTACATCTCCGACACCATTGGAGCATGAAAATACCCAGATTTTCAAATCAGCCTCAGGTGGGCGCTAGAATAGCCCACGTCACGTTTTGTCCAGTGACTCTTGAATCATAGGTCATACAATAAGAATTTGGGATTCTTGGATCATGACTCTACTCCCAATACAGTTGTGTGTGTTAGAGCCAGACTACATTTTCCACAAATTTGAGTTTTCTTCAAAACACACGTTTTGCTACAATTCCTACAACTTCTGTCCAAAGCACAAAATCTGTACACATTCGTCATGTGATCAAGATGTATCCATCAAATTTTCCATATTCATTCATAGTCATTGGCTATGACTGACTTCCAACATTTTCCCTTGCAGGCCCTGTGTAGGCAAACCGGCCTGCCGGCGATGTGCACTCCAAGGAGTGCACTTTTCTTCTTTGACATGTGTTGTAGTACTGACAATGTTACACAAAATGATGATGTAAAAGGCTGTTAATTCTAGGTGCGATATCATCATCATTTTACCAATGTCATGATGCTTCTTACCTTAGTGCATCTAGCATAGGCAGCAAGTTAAGAAGTGCTGTGTCACTAGGGTCGCTGAACCAGGATTTGATGGGTATTGCATTGTCTGGAGAGCACAAACACACCAGAGGTCAGAAGAAAATAGAAGAATGACATGGATGTGACAATAGGCTACACCATCAAGAAGGACAAGCGTGTTAGGAAGGATGTTTATATTACCACAAACAGCATAGTTAGTTTGCTTAAAGTTAAGCCCTTTGCACACAGGACAGTTGCGTTTTTTTTGTTTGCTGCATGAATAAAACGCATTGCATTTGGTGTGCAATGCTGTGCGGAATCGGCGCTGCAGATCCCAAAAGGAGTCATAAAAGGAGTGATGAGACGCACAAATCGAACTGGGTTCGATCGAGAAAAAAACGCACGGCCGCAGCCACTCGTCGCACGGCTAATTCGGATCCGGTGTGCATGAGGTCGTAGAGAATCATTGTTTTCTTTTTTTTTTTTTTTAAAGAAATTGTCCGTTTTATCCATGCGGATAAACGTGCCTGTGTGCAAAGAGCTTTAGTCTGGGCTTAAAGAAAAACACTGCAAATGTTGGAATGTCTGGATTTTCTCAGAAGGGACATGATATGAGGTGAAATTAAATCTACACACAAAAAATAAAGGTCCAAAACATATTCCCTGTGAATGATTTAGTGCTTGAAACACAGAAGGTACAAGCAAGAGTAAAGTCAAGAACCAAATCAAGATAAATAACAGAAGTAAAAAAGTGTTAACTCTTTTGCCGCCGAACAAACGCTCGTTTCTTTTTTCACGCAGCGACGCCGCCATACCGAGCGCTCGTTCTTTCCCCGGCAGATCCTGTCTAAGCAGATGAGGGGTGGCGCGGGTGTCTGCAGTAGCAGCAGCTCCAGTAACGCTAGTCTCAAATCTTGAGCACATATAAACAATAATGGCAGCGGGATCACTTTTATGGTTATTTTCTATGCCTGTATCTAGTTTCTCTATTTCTATGCTCTACAACTGGTGCAACTGAGGGACAAGTATGAATCACCCCAAAGTGAACAAACAGTCCTACCTGGATGGCTGCGATAAGCTCCAGGTGAATTGTCCAGGATAACAATACTGGAGAGGTCATCATGTACTACGGACAGGTCTTTAATATAACTACCTAGATCCAATGTACAATGCTGCAAAAACAGAAATGAGGCAAAGGGGGTGTTAAATTCCCACAAAAGAAGAGTATTTTGAGGACTCAACACAAAGATAAAAACATTCATAATAGGAATGGGAATTGATACAAGATTAATGATACCAATGCCATTAGCGATTCTGCTGATTGGTCTGATTTCTTAATGAATTCCCTTATTGATTTCAGATCACCTTTCAGTATGGCTTTTCAGCTGTTTTATTATCTCAGAGTTTGAACAGTAGAAAGAGAAAATAAAAGGCATCTATGTCCGCCTATTAATATACATTTGATAAATTACAGTGATTCTTATCTTTTCCCTTTAAGCATTAGAGACACATGATGTAATTTCTTTGCAATGAGAAATTGTGATAAAATATCCCAGCATGATAAGAGGGATCTCCCATTCTTGGGTCACACCATTAATCATAATTTCTTAACAGTTGCCGATTCCATGAGGTTAATGTCTCAAACGCCTGGCAAGACATATATATTATATACAGTGACGTCATTACGTGCGCGTCCCGCGTCTCTGACGCATTCACGTTGCCTAGAGACGCATTCACGTCATTGCCCTGGGGTCCCACGGACGCATCGCCTCCATTGGAGTCCACGTTAAAATAATTTACCACGTCGCGGAAAAAAATATATTTTAAAAAGTCCACAGACGCCACCATTATTCATGGGTGAAGGCATGCTACTTAACCCTACTTTAACACAAATGAAATCCGCGTAGAAAGTCTTAAAACAGACGATAGAACTAACAACAGTGCGTTCTATCGTCCACCGACGCCATTCTGTGTGCCCGTAGATGGTCACAGAATTCAATGGGTGCCTGAGTTTTAGCGTAGCACCGGGCCGCTCTCTGACCATAGTGGCACAGCATGTTAGGTGATACACCAAAAGGGGTTCCCCCACAGAACGTGTGCAACTGACGGCGCAGAAACGTGACGTCTCTACACTGGCAAAACAACAGCGTCGCGGTCAGGGTCCCCGCGGAATGAACGTGTCGCAAACAGCATTTCGTTTCATTAATATCCTCGCCAGAAACTGCCTGCCGTCTGTCTGTCTCTTTCTGCATGCAGCGGAGCCACCGCACTCTGCACTGCAGCAGCATGAACGTGCTCTCTCTGTCACTCTGATGTGATGCTGCTACGTTTAGCTACATGCTAAAGCTACTGCCGTGGCTGCTCTTCTGAGGCACAGTCAGTGAGGCTGGCAGAGGGTCATAAACTCATTAAGTCATAAAAAGACGTCTGATTTTCAAAGCGGAGAAACTAATTATCTGTGATTTACAACAGCCGTTCTCCGGAGCGCTCCACTTTCTCATAGTATTACGTCGAGTGGTCTCTCCATACACAGAAGTATACTCAAATGTTTTACTTAAGTAAAAGTATCTTCTACTGCAAGTTAAAGTCAGGAATTCAAAATGTACTTGAGTAAAAGTATAGGCTACACTTTAGGACTAAAAGTAAAAGTACTCATTATGCACAATTATTCTGTATCACATGTTACCAAATAATATCCTTTGAAAATAGCCATGGCTGAAGTGGTTATGTAGGCTATACTTTTCAAAGTAACTAGTAAAGTTTTCAAATAATTGTAGTGGAATAAGTACAATATTTGCCTCTGAGATGTAGTGGAGTAGAAGTAAAAGTAATGAAAATTGGAAATACTCCAGTAAAGTAAAAGTACCTTAAATTGTACTTATAAGTTACCTTTTTATTACCCCAAGAAAAAAAAAAAAAAAGACCATTATTGCACCAAAGTAATCAACAAGCTAAAACTATACTATCAAAAATGTCCAAACATTAGCCTAATTGTAAAATAATATAAGATAGAGGCAAATATAAATAGCCGATCTAAAAGCTCACAATGCAAGAAATAAATAAAATGGGGACCCAAATTGGGGACCCATAATTTTTTTCTGGGACTCATTCGAATGACCACCTGTGGGTCCCGGGACCCATTACTTTGAAAACCTATTAACATCACTGATATATATATAATAATCGCCAGTTACAAACTGGTGCAGTACCTGTCTGTAATATCTGCGTCTCAGGATGTTCCTGTTGTTGTCCAGCTTGTCTGCCACTGCCGAGCCGTAGATCTCCATACTGGCCGTAAACACTACCAGCTCATACCACTGGCTTACCTGTGCACACACATAGCCACACACAAGTAACATACGTTTAGCATTGATATGTATAGGTCAAAGTCAAAGCGTAAGAGACCATTTGGTCTAGAGGGAATTATTTCAGTGGCATATGATAAATAATACAGGCCATGAGCCAAACTTAAACGAATGTGTTTAATGGCATGGACCTTGAGCACAGTGTTTTAATCAAACTTACCACTTCTAAAAAGAAGTCTACATGCGGCCTTTTGTGGACGAAGAATCTAACTGGGTGCTTATCAATGACAACCTGTAGGGCAGAAGAAACAAAAGGACAAGATAAAATGTTTTTGTATGATTATATTTACTTCCAACTTCTTTTTATGTTTTGTGCATGTGGAATATTTGTCTTTTATATCCGCAACGTGGGTGACCCAAGCCAAATGAGAGAGAGAATTTTCAGATTCATATTTGTTCTTTGATTTCTCTGTTTTTATTTTTTCTATAATTTTTATCCCACGATTTTGCAACCCATTTTTCACCCAGTGCCAATTGCCTATGTAATCCTGGGCTCTGCTCTCCCTCTGCCGCGCCTGGGGAGACAACGGACTGACCTCATGCTTCCTTCAATGCATGAGTAGTCCAAGTTGTTTCTTTTCACCTGACAGGGGGGATTTCCCCGGGATGAACGTAGCGTGTGGAAGGAACACGTTATTCCAACCAGTTCCTTTCCCCGGCGGGCCAGGGGGAGGCATTATTGAGACCAGGATTACTGCATGTTTTTGTGAGGGTATCAACCCTAGGAGACACAGGGAGGGCATGCAAACTCCACACAGAAAGGCCTTATCGCCGACCCCACCTAGGGTGTGGGCGCTGATGACGCGGAGGGAGAAACACACCCCCAGCACCCACAGCGTCCCCCGGCGGGAATCGAACCCAGGACCTTCTAACTGTGAGGCGAAGCGCTAACCACTGCGCCACCGTGCCCCCTCTTTGATTTCTCTGTTGTTGTTGTCCTGGGTGTAGAGAACAAAAAGCCACAACCAATTATTTTTGTGTAACTTTTGTATCCCCTTTTAAGCAGCATGTACCTTGAGGATGAAGTCTGGCGGTGTTCCGGGTCTCACTGTGGGTCTGACGACCCCGTCATGGTGAGAGTGGATCAACGTTTCATCCAGATCCAGAACCAGGATCTTCCTCTTCACTGCATCTGGAGGGGAACACAGTACACACACACACAAACACATCAGTTTTAGTATTACAAATAATTATACCATGCTGTAGGCGTGTCACAATTATTACATATTCGCCTGACATCATAAATAAAAACAAATCAAAAATAGCTTAGATAGCAGATCTACAACCACACAACATGTCCCCGGTTGTGAGCCGTTGATTATAAAAGATACAATATTTTGGACTATTTTGTCATTATCAGTGCTGTGCAATTACTGTTTACAAAGCCTAAAAGGAAAAGGAATCTATTTTGATTCATATGCTCCAATGCCAAAATCACAATTAAAATAATTATTCACAATTATTTGTATGACAATTTATCGTCACATGATCATGACTAGGGATGGGTATCGAGAACCGGTTCCCCGTGGATCGATTCCTTGGAATAATTAGCCAAAGTCCTTAACGATTCTGCTATCGATGCCTGCATTTGCGCGATGACATCACACACGCAACACGCTGCCTTGTTTTGTTAGACTGCAGCCAACATGTTGTCTAAGCAGAGGCATTCTTAAGTCTGGCTGTATATTTCACGAGAATGTGCATGTTAATGTCACAGTCATTGGCTGCACCTGTGTGCTATGCTAGTTTTGATAATGAGGCGTCAGCTTTCCTAGTTCAGTTGTTACTCAAGCTCACTGCATGAACGGACAAGTCTCCCCGTTCTGTGTCCGAGCTAGAGTGCCCTAAAAACTTTGTTTTGCAAGCCCGCCTCCCACGTTCTTTCTACAAAACGGGCTACATGTCCAAAGTGCTCCGTATTGCTAAATGCTCCCCTATAAATCATATTTGCAAGAAAGAAAAGCTCTGTAAATCCGTTGATCCAAACTGTAGAAGACAGTGCTTTTGCTTTAGCCGTGTATAGCAGCAGTTCCACAAGCTTCGCAGCCGACATTATAGAGTAGGCTACACTGTGCCTTCACGTTCCGAGCGCTGCAAAAACGGGACGTTGGATTGAGCACACTGCAAAAAATAAACTTTTTTTTTGGCTAAAAATAAAAACTACAAAAAGAAGAAAATTACAGGTGGAGCATAAGGAGGGGAGGAGGTAGAAAAGACCATTGGCCACTATTTCTGACCAGTCACCAGCATGGCTGCAAGCACTATACTGTATAGCATAACAGATGACCACACAGGGGCTGTGTATGCTGTGCATCATCTATTCAGAGAATATCATATAAAAGAATGTATGTTAAATGAACCCATCAGTACTCTTTCTCCCCCCCCTGCCCAATGAGAATCGATAAGAGAATCGATAAGGAATCGGATTGATAAGCAGAACCGGAATCGCTAAAATCTTAACGATACCCACCCTTAATCATGACAGCCATACTATGCTGTTATTTTGAAAGCAACTAGTCACAACTCTTTGGAACAAAAGAGTTAAGGCCAGGCCACACCAATGCAACTCCTTGCAACTGCCAATGGTTGCAAGTAGTTCCATGGCGTTGAATTGGTGTGGACTGGCCATTAGAATGGGTCAAGTTTGTAAAACAAATTATGTTTATACTGTATACTTGGCAAAACCATCACTTGTCTAAGAATAGGTGCAAGATTATGACTTAATGACTAATATGTCAGATACGACACCAGTAAACAGACTCAAAGAGATGAGGGGGGGGGGGGGGGGGGGGGGGAATAAATAACATTGGTTTGGATAGATGCAATCTATACAGTCCTGCACATTAATGACAATGACATGACACAAAGACACATTAATCACAATGACAAGATGCAATGGACTGCAGAGTGAGCCTGGATGCAGTCCATTGCATCTTGTCATTGTGATGCTTAGAGTGAGTTTAGAAGGGGTAAAGGTATAGAGTTAATGTGGGATCCATTGGTAGAAACACAATAGTTTATCCAATTATTAGACAGTATAGGGCAGGTGTGTCAAACTCATTTTAGGTCACAGGCCGGATTGGGCACAATGAAACGTCATGCATCAGTTGTGTTTGTGCAAACGCATGTGCATATACTCCGGCAGCTTCCATTGCTTGTTTTTTCAACTTGTTCTCTTTTGTCTCAGTCACTGCTATAGCCATTTCATGCATTTAATTCATTGTGATGTGAATAATATTGCATAGCATCGTATGATTGTATTAACTTACAAGAAAGATGTGATGACAGATTTTATTTCAATTCTTTTTTTTTTTTTACAAACATGGTTTTGAGAGCCACATCCATTTAATGTAATATTAGCAGGCACAAAATGTAGACCTAAATTAAACAAATTGTAAATGTAGGCAACACAATTGTACCTTATTGGTATTAAACAGGCCACTTGTTAACAGGAGCTCACAGAAATTAAACTCAGACAGGACCATAACTTTTTGTGTTATCTTTTAGCACCACTGTATAATCGTAGCACTGTACTATTTACAAACTGTTAATAAACAATTGATTCAATCAATCAAAACAGAATTGGCGTCAAATGTTTATTGACGTGATCACACTTACAATACTAGAATAGTCAGAACATAACAAATCACAATATTATGACACTTAATATTTTTCACAGAGCATTTTGCTTACATGACATGACATTTGAAGTGCATCAAACAGTGTCACTCATTTCTTAACTTGCTGGTTTGATACACCCTTTTCAGCCTTTATTTGATAGCTACAGAGGAGAGAGACTGGAAACGCAAAGAGACAGTAGGTGAATGAGATGCAGCAAATTGTCTGGCTGGCAAGGAAACAAACTGTGGACTTGCAGCCATTCAGGCATTTGAGCTCATGTAGTATGCCCTAGCCACTCTGCTATCAGGTTGCCCCCCCCTACTGGCATCTCTTGGCTTTAACCAGCCTGTCAATATCAGGGACCAATTCCTGACCAGTTGTGATATTATTTCATTTGTCTGATGTCTGTGTAAAGCTGCAAGGGCAGGTTTGATGTATTAATGTTGTTCGTTATGGAGAAAGCTTACTCACACAGTGTCCTGGTTTCCAGAGAATATTTGAGGCAAAGTCTGTCACCTACATCTGTCCCAGCCCAGGTATTGACAGAATGAGTCCAAAACCAAAGCCTTAAATGTATATTTCAAAGCCAAGTTACATTTAACTTCAATTATTTCCCTTTGGAGTTCCTCCTGCATATGCTGGCGCTGCATTGATGGCAAATGGTGAGCGTTCCTTCATGAGCTGAGCAAAGTTTTGGAAATGAATCCGAAAATCACTTTTCAGCTATGATACATGTATTTTGTATATGTACCCATGCTTTTTGTATTATTCCCATAAGTGACACATACAGACTAGAGGGAGAATGGGCGGGTTGCTCCACTGGAGATAGTCACATCTACATACAGACCTACACATCTCCACACAGGCACAAATGCTGACAAAGTTATCAATAACAACTTTGTTGAAGCCTTGCATGTTAGCAGTAAGCACTCTCATATCCACCAAAATACAAGCATATGAAGCTAGTCTGGGTCAAACAAACTCTAAAAACTGGCTTCCTTTTCTCATTCATGAATAGGCCAATTTCCACAAGCTGCTCCCTCTGCTCAACCAGTGGACTTTGGTATGGTTCGGTAGGCCCGGCCGTGTCCAAAAGTTTGACTTTTAGATAAAAAAATGTCAAATTACAGATGGTTGAGTCCCTTGGCACTGGCACTAATAAGGTGGAGGGTGGTCGGTGCTTACACACAGAGAGTGGTTTAAGGAGCACCTCGTCCATTTTCAACCATATCTTCATATAATTGGTCCTCACTAATGCTCATTAGAATGCTGAAATAGAAGACATTGTTCTGTATAGATCAGGTCAGCATATCGGTAAGATATCGTTAAGGTATCGGCCGATGTTGGCCTGTATCAAACTGCCTCTTTTGTTAATATGAATGCTGCAGATGCTTTCTGGGGAACTTTTCAATGATGGAATGTGGGACACATTTTCAATAGTGGTGCATCCCTAGTCAAAACAAGGGAAGCACCATTATTGAAATTTTGTATAAAGAGGCGTTGCTTTTTCAAATTCATTCAGTGTGTTGTTTATGCCTTTTTTTTTAGAAACCCTTATACAGATAAATATTAGTTACCGACCATAACAGCAATGTTGACATGGGTTATCGCTATCGGAAATGTCACATTGGTGCATCAGTATTCTTGTCTTAATAAAAAAACATTGCAGTTTGAAATCATGTTTGAAATGACCAAACCTGCCTTCCGATGATTCATTGGTAGGGTTTCTGAACTGTCCACAGCCCTCCACTGAGACCGAGTAGACAAAATATTTGGCATTTTATGAGCATTAGTGAGAACCAATTACACAAAGGTTGAAAATGGGTGAATTGCTCTGTAACCTATTCTTTTCGATGTACAAACAACCAACACAACAGTCTCTACAGAGAGAGATTGGAGAAAGCAGCTACCGTACACAGTTAAAAAGTAAATGGCTATGAATACAGCCAAAACCCTGCAGTAAACACTTTGAACACATACCTATCATGCAATTTCTTTACTAAAGATTGAGAATATGCATTCAATGTCACCAAACTACCAATACAGTCATCAACAATTTGCAATAGCTTGAGTAGTTTATATGTACTGTATATATGTTAGCTAATGATGATATGACATATGTTGTACTTTGAACTGCAAAAACACAAGCTCCTGTGAAAGTTATCTGGTGCATTAGACCAGACAAGATTGAAGAACTGAAGAGAGATGCGATGGGGGTACATTCTGGGGCTGTACTTAAAAAATATCTCATATTATTTAAAGTAATATACTAAATCAACCAATAAACAAATAGGTTTAAAGGAGCTATAGTCAACTTTTTCATTGTATGGCTGACATCCTAGTCTACAGACTAGGATGTAAACAAAGTACCGGCCCTGTAAATGTAAACAAAGGGCCAAAATGATTATTTTATCATTATTTTACGCTTTTTGTGGTCATTTTTTAATTGAAACACATATATGAAGCTTATTTTTTTATAAAATATTTTCGAAACATTATTTTTATTTTAGCATCCGTTTTTCAAGAAAAAGTTGACTATAGCTCCTTTAAGTGTAGTGGGGATGAATAAGAGAGGATAACAATGTGAAAATGATGGTTGGCATCTGATCCATCTGTCAGCTATATTACATACAGTATGTGTTTGTGTACAACATACAAGAATGAACATCTTTTCAAGTATATGAATGAATGAACACATATAGGTAATAGGTATGCACTGGTGGTTGTGAATGCAGAGCCATGCCTTGTGACGTGCAAGTGAAATTCCCCCTCCAGGCTAACAGAGATTGGTTCCATTCTTCAGAGACACACCTGATACTAGTATTACAGTGGACAGCCCGTGAGTTATTGGCAAAAGGACATACAGTAAGTGAACATTATTCACGTCACCATTACTGTCTAGACAAAATGACTGTGGCGATGGCTCAAGGGTGAGAAAGGGCACCCATTGATGGGTTAGGGCGGGGAGGTGTGTCTGTATACAGTGAAAATTCTTCTGGGGATAACTTTTCTTTTCTGCTGATGAGCATTTCCTGGTCTATGGCTTGGCGCCTTAACGTGGACAGTTTCTCAATCTTGTGATGGTTCTTAACTTCTTCCTCTCTTTCACTTAAGTCTATACAGTGTCAAATAACAAGTAACAATAACAACTCATGGCACACCAGGCTACAGAGCATGTTGTCCAGCTGCAAAGTCATGGCTTCAAGGAAGACTCATCACCCACCTTCTTTCCACTAAACGCTATATAACCAGACAAGAATACCATTTGAGCTAAATGTTAAAGACTTATTAAAAAAATGTACTTACTGAGTCTGTTTCTGGAGATAGGTGACAGAGGCAAAGTGTCATATCGCACCGTCTGGTACTGGATTACCTGCAAAGGCACCAAGTAAAAAGGAACCATAAGTTAAAACTAAAAGTGCAGACGTTTATATTATCAATAAACAACACAAGAGTATAATGTGTGTGTGTGTGTGTGTGTGTGTGTGTGTGTGTGTGTGTGTGTGTGTGTGTGTGTGTGTGTGCACAATAAAGTGTACAGAAGGTCAGATAAACGTGATCTCGGACAGACCTTAGACAAGTATAAATGAAGACTATGGATACTATCTATTGGGTGAGGGGAATGGAATATCAAAAATGAAAAAACGTTTATTTCATCATCCAAGCTGATTATCATTGAATTATAGGCTTAGGAATGCGACAAAAATAAAACAATATCCATGAATTCAAGTCTCCATAGGATGATTATAGAAAAAAAGAATGCCAATATCATTATACATTTTGAACATCTTCCAAGATCCGTATGAAACCCTAACCCAAATACATGGGATCTTTTTGAAAACCTAAGTACACCCACACCCAAAGTCATCTTGCATCAGGTTATTGCCAGCCAAGAGCAAACGTCCATTCACTCCCAACTTCTCTGCCCTCCTATAGTGGGGGTGACAACAGAGTGGACCTGCGCCAGGCCAGTGCTGCTCCAGCCCAGTGGCTCTGTACTTTTCTCTCTTACGGTTATTTTTATCCCTCGCCCCCCCCCAGCTGTCCGTGGGTGTCAATGAAGCCAGGGGGTGGGGGGGTTCTTGCAGGGTGACTTTGACTAAGCTTGGGCTGCTTGGTACCAAAACCCTGAAGGCGGCCTCCGTCTCTGTCCCCTCACAGAGCTACTTGGCAGAGTCGAGCTCAGGGAAAGCCTACTGGTGCTAACAGCTGCCGAGCGCTATGGGGGAACCTGACACACATTCAGCTCCCTATACTTTCGTGACCAAAGCCCTCTCTCCAGTGCATATTGGATGCCCTGGTGGTTCCAACTTTATTATATCATGTTGACAATATGCTGCACCATTACACTGCTATGGTGTCATGAATATTATCAATAATAGGACATAAAGCGTAAATCTCGTTTGCATAAGATTGTGAAATGCAGGTTGTAGGCTTGCTTAGGTGGTATCAAGTTATTAATTATAGTTACTATAGTTATTAAAAAGTCCTGATGGTATGATTTTCAATAATGTATGTTCAGCCTGACGTGTCAGTATCCGCCATGGAAACAAGGCATTGGGTCCTCAAGCAAGATATGCTGTGGAAGAAGGGTGCTTATTTCCTAACAATTCATTATTCTATGAGCCATTAAGTGATTAAATACTACAATACTAAGAAGGCTAATGAATATTGACACATCATTGTATTCCAGACTTATTAGACATGACAATGACATGCTACAATGACTTCTGTCAGCAGTTTTACTTCTCTTTTACACAATATCAAAATATACAGTATACCCTTGTGAAATGTAAACTTCTTAAGGTATGGTAAGGTAGGTAGTAGGTGGTTCTCTTAGTGATCATGTTCAAAATAAAAGAAGGAAAAAAAGTTTCGTTCTTGAATTTTGGGTAGAGTCAACACTGAAAATGTTGGCAAGGCCTTAGGAAATGTATTTCTCTATTATTACTTATCCTTTATTCACTTTACAAAACACAAGTCAAAAAACTCAAATTTGACATATGCCTATGTTACATCAAGCGGCTCTCTTTTTAAAACCAGATACATGACCCTTAAACTTCTTCATAGGTAGGCCTAATGAATAATGATAATGATTCTGATTGCATTCCTCAAAGCATAAGCTCTCAGTTGATGACATAGTGCCAGTACATAGTGCCAGTACATAACATACTGTAAACAACGGTGCTTAACAATGTATGTGCATGTGTTAGAGAGAGAGAGATTGTGTATGAAAGAACAGTGGGGTCTCTGTTCTGATATAATCCCTTTCACTTTACCCACAACCTGGACTGGAATACTCACTCGGAGGGCCTGTTGACAACACGTGAGTGTGAGTGCTGCACAATAAACTGCAGACAAAATCCTAACAGCCATACTATTACAACATACAGGCCAGAGCACTCTTCCTGACACTGATGCCCCTTGATAAAAAGTTTAGAGTCGAAGTCCACTCATATTTCACTGCATATGCATAACATCTACAAAAAAGACTTCAGTGGGTGTGAAACACCTGTGTGTGACTGGCACTGCCACCTTAAATGCCAGGTTTATTATAGAGGCATTAGTAAACCACTGAAGGTGACCGCAGTCTGGCATGTGTGAATGTGAGATGCTCATTGCTCTGCAGTGCAATTGTATGGACCATTCATTCACAATAACCCAAAATTAAAGAGAAAGGCTGCTTCCCTCCAGATATTGACATTTCTATGTATTCATACATCAATGATGTCATGCACACACGACAATTGTAATGCCAGCAAATGTGCATTATCACACCTCAAGTGAAGAACACATGAGGGGGGGGGGCATTAAGAGGGTCTATATATTAAGAATATTTAAATACATATAAGTTGTGGCAGATCATCATCAGGAGGACCTAGTATTCATTCACGTGACAAGACGAACTGCTTCTCAAACAGACGTTTAAATGCTGCTCACCGTTCGTAGGTGCTTCCTGAGGATGTACAAGATGAAGCCCCATATTCTGGACGTTACACCGAGGAAAGTGCGGATCCCAAGTAAACACTGTCGGGTCTTCAGCATGTTGACGAGCAACGCAGACCCCCAGGCAACACAGGAGCAAGTCTTCCAATTCTTAGATGACACACACCGTGTGCGAGATAAAAGTTCAGACAAACGACAAGCAACTTGCTAGCCTGTGTTGATGTTCAAACTTCTTTAGCGACAGCGAAACCTCTTGGAGCAGTTCAGATGATGAAGAGAGGCCAATCAAACGTGTGAGTACCTCGCTCTGCACACTTGTGGCACAAACTCTCATTGGCGAGAATGGTATACCATTGTGACTATAGTAGAAAAATATGTAAAAAAGAAAAGAAAAACGTGGTCAATACTATGCTGCACTTACTGGGTGGTCGTTACCACGTAGCTCGTTGACAGGCTAAGCTCTGTGTCTGTGGAACTAGCTAGTAGCCGAGCAAGCTAACGCTAATGCTAGCTCGGTTAGGGTGACCACCTTGAACCTTGGAGAGAAAAATAGCCTCAAACTCGCGGCTCGGCGTCTCGTCAAAGTGCCGTGCGAACGCGCCGTTGTTCGTCGCGCCGTCCGTAGAGAGAAAAACGTTCCCAAAGTTCCCGGAGTCGGTCCAGTCGGCATATAAGAGCAGTTTGTAGTTCACAGCAAATCCAGAATGAAACTGCGAGCCGCCATCGCCGCCTTGCCGTCACTTCCGCGAGAGGAACCCAAACGGAGCGCGCAGCACGTCCACGTGGAAGGAAAATAAACAGACGTGGACGAGCAATGGAGGGAAAATATATGAAAGATGATTGAAATGAGATCGAGGATTTGCTTGGAATTTAGGTCAAACATATTTACCCGATAGATGAATCATAATCGTAGTTCAGTCACACTTTGGTACCAGATGTGGGCCATAACATGTCTTATTAATTCATTAACATCTTGCTTGCAATTGGAAATAACTCAAAACACGTGTATTTAAACTTGGCTTTATAAATACATTAATATAAATAAATTGTATTTGTAACACACTTTATATTTGAAGCAAAACATCATGAAGCTCACATACCATCTCTTCTGTGTGTACAGTGTGTACACAAGATAAACAATACATTTGAAAATGAGTGAAAATAAATAGTCACAATCAAATAAAATAAAAAAGTTAAGAAAAGCTGGTGGATTATGAGAATGGATCAATAAAACTAGATGTCATGATATGTTACCAGATTAGGTTAATCATATCCCAATGCAATAATTAGCAATGACAATAATTTGGGATAGGGAAGTGCTGTATTCACAACTTCTAGAATACATAGCCTATTCATATAATGGAAAGCTGTCCTTTGATCTAAAACACAGTGAATGTACAGTGTTTTATATCAAAGGACAGCTTTCCATTATATGAACAGTATTTTATTGAGTGGACAGTGTCAAAAACCTTACCACAACTGATTAGAAAATGATTAGATGAGATGGGCCTAATATAAATCTGTGTGTGTATGGGTGGGGTGGGGGTACATTTGGATACATAAATTACTCAAGGGATAGTGATTAACTCCAGAATAAAATAGAATGAACCAAAACCAAAATAGCATCCTTACACAGACAACTTGACAGTGTAGTTCCATAATGCAATGTCCTGTTGCCTCTTGCATTATGTGTAGCGCTTCCAAACTCGAACAGTTAAGAAAAATAATCACCCCTGCACAGAATTTATTGACAGGAAAGTAGGTCATAACATGTCTACTAGTCAGGGGAAATTAGCAGAATACCTGTCAAATCTGGTAATAAATTCCTTACCGAACAATTTCTTCACCAATGTGTTCGTAAAGGTGTCTAGTAACATATCTAACAAAGATTGAAATTCAACATCCCTAGTAAAATGTTTGACAGCTAGAGTAATTCTGGGTCTCATTCACTTACTATACACTGTACTATAAGGGAAAAAATTACTCCCAAAAATATGCTTTAAGTGGGATGTGAGGGGTCTAACTACATGTAGGTGTTTTTAATTATTCTGAATCCATTGCAAGCATTTGTTTTGCACGAAAAACATTACTTGGGCAAAAATTTACCCCATAGAACTGTGAAAAGTGATGACTCATCACTAAACCAGTTTTTTGGGTCTGTTGAATGTTTTTTGTGCAAAACAAATGCTTGCAATGGATTCAGAATAATTAAAAACACCTAGTTAGCATATTTTTGGGAGTCATTTTTTCCCATACAGTGTAGTAAGTATAGTAACTGAATGAGACACAGAATTACCCTACCCGTCAAACATTTTGCTAGGGATGTTGAATTTCAATCTTTGTTAGATATGTTACTAGACACCTTTACGAACACATTGGTGAAGAAATTTGGTAAGGAATGTATTCCCAGGTTTATTAATATCCCCTGACTATACGGTGGATTTCTATGAAACAAAAAACTTGGCAGATACAAAGAGGATAACCCAAGTCTTCCGTACAGCTGCAATGTTGTCGAGTTTAACTTTGTTTAATACAATCAGGACTGTTCGGTTCCAATGAATGGGCTGTCAAGGGTTGGTATTGCAACTCTAGATACCAGATAACATGATGGCATCAAAGTTGCTTGCGGCTAGCCTAGGATGGCAAGATTGGCATGAAACATGTTAACTCCAGTGGGTTTCTATGCCCTAGGCCTAGACGTCAAGATCATCGTCAGGATCCTCCTGGTCATAGTCGTCATTGGCATCAGGCTCATACAGAATCCGCCCTGAACCGGGGCCTGATTTGAGGAGTACGGATTTCCTGTTGAACAACATGATAGAGTAGTTTGGTGAATAATTCCTCAAAACAGTAACATTAATTTGTGAGGGAAAAGCAGCCACACACGCACACAGTAAAGTAGCTGTATGCACATCCAACCAGTTTTTAGGCCAGGTGCAGGATAAAAGTACAATGTGAAGATTAAAGGAAATTGATACATATGTACCCTGGATTACAGCTCCCAAAAAGAAAGGCAACTCACTTCTCTTTACTGAAGACAAAGGGAAGAGAGAGTTTTTCCTTGGCTTCTCGCTCTGTGTTGGATAAGCGGAGGTTGAAGGTCAAGTTGGCTGCTGGGTCCGCCTGTGGAAATGAGACAAAAACTGCTAAGTCCCTCAATGTCTAGCCTTGAAACTTTATTCTGAATTAACTGTGTATGATATTGAAAAAAGGGATGGACCTCAGGTTCACCAGGTTCAGCCTGTATGGTTCCAAGTTGACTGGGCTTGCTCTGTACTGTGACTGTAAGATCATCTTTGATAGTGAAGGTATCTTCCTATGGACAGAGAACAAAGTATAGTCAATATTATGAAATTGGTGTAGGCAGTAGGGTAATAATAATAATAATAATAAATAAATAATCCCAAAACGCATCTTACATGTTGCATAACCTTCCCTGACTTTAAGCGTCTTGTTGTTTTTGCAGTCGCTTCATGTCCTCTGAGCCCAGGAGTCAAAGTGATGACTGCAGTGGCCAAGTGGCCCACACTTCCTACTATGCCATGCTGATGAAGGTCTGAGTGCAGCAGGCCAATAACTGTTCTCACAGCTCCCCCTAATGAAAAGAGACGGAAAATCAAAAGAGAAAGCTATCAGTGCAAAGAGCCCTCAAATCCACATAGGGACGAGTACAAATGTTACAGACTATTTTGTATTTCCATTTTCCTGAATTGTTTTGCCCTGCAAGGACCTAAAGCATAATTTAAATTTAATTCTGATAGCTTTCTTGGAATAGGGCTTGGAGCACTAGGGGATTTATTTACCTTCATCCAGTAAAGGGTTGGATTGGGGGTAAGCCCCTGCGACATACTAGCGTCATGTCCAAGGGATGTACTTGTACACCAAGCTCCCTCACGCTACAGACACAGGAGATAGGCTCCTGCCCTATGGGCCTCATGGCTAACTTACTTATCCAGAAAACAAAGTTAATGCACTATATGACACTAGTAATAACAACAGCAACAACAATGGGCATAGAACTTACCTTTCTTTAGTTGCTGAAGACATTTACAGATGGCAAAGGGGCTGAGATGTCTCAAAACCCAAGAAATAGAGTCAATTACCAGTGTCACTGGCTTTGACTGTGGCGTTTGCTTGACAAGATTGACTATCTCCTCAGCAGAGAACTGTTGAACTGTGAAAGGTGGATGTTCAGTCCATCCCAGGGGGTCTAAGTATGCATTGTGAAAGTGTAGCCTATAATCAAAGTGATGGAAACAATAGGTGTGGTTATGATATAGCTATGCCACAAATATAGTCTACATTTAAAAGAGATTGTTGACCATAGTTACCTTTGAATGGAAGCTCCTTTTAGTCCATCATTAAGCTCTTCTTCACTAACATCAAAGCCCAATACATGGACAACTTCCGCCCTGAAGAGAAATTACAAAACAATTGTATATATTATATTATATTATTTTGAAATGAATGATCGAACTGCCTACCAATAAAGTACAACCCTTTACCCTGCCTACCTGTCTAAAGCTGCTTTTATGAAGCTCTTCAGAAGGCGTCGTCCAGAGTAGTTTACAGAATCTGTGAATTAAAGTTAAGTTTACATTAGTTAGTTTATTTACAGTGCTTCTTATGTTATGTCCACATAATGCGACATTGTTAGGCATCAACAGAAGTTTACCCTGAATTATTATAAACCCTCCTGCTTCAATTCCTTGCACCATGTCAAGCAACATGGTCAGTCTGGTCTTGTAACTTTAGCTAGCAGTCTGGTCTTGTAACTTTAGCTAGCTAGCATGTCTGTGATGCATCGGTAAATCCTTGGTTAAAGAATCAACAACCTAGACTACCTAAACAAACACAGAACGCCGACACTTTCAAGGTTATCGATTATATTAGATATAAAAACAACTACATCATTCTCCTCTTTAAAAGCTGTAACATTGACACTTCAGAGCCTGATAGTTGTGCTCACTGCCTGCACCAGAATAACAACTTCATATCCCATGGATCTCTTTCTCAGCGATGGCATGTGGTAAATGTAGTTCGGAAACGTCTGCGGTACACCCGTACATTACTGCACACGATCATATGGTAAACTACAATACCCGGCATGCACGAGACCACACAGCCAGCGCGCTGGCAACCACGAGAGACTTCAGCAATCGGTGCGCGCGCCGCGCAAGACAAGAAGAGAGTACAGAATTGTATTTTTAGTCCAACTACTCCGCTCGTTTGTTTGCCGTAATATGATGGCGAAAAGGACACAAACTTCGGCTGCGAACCGTCGATGGTAGAAATGTTTCTTTTACGGACACCTGGGAAGTTGTGATCGCGGTCTTGTAGCCGAGCGGGAGTTCACGTCCAGCTCCCCCGAAAAAAAGGCTGGTTTCATCGGCGAAGATTATTTATGTAATAACGAATAGAGACGGTGACGGAGGAAAAACTAGCAGCCTGGCGACAGCGTTTCGGATTAGCCCCCGCTCTGCATCGAGGATCCGCGGGGGACGGGACCGCAAACCTCCCGCCGGTTGTTGTTGAGCTGAGGATTTCGTTTTTCGGTGAAGTTTGAATCTCTGTTGGTCTGAGCGTCCGTCCTTCAAGGAGAGCGTTTTCGTCCCATCCCGCGGTGAAGGAGCAGCAGCCACGCCGGGGAGGAAGCATCGCTCTGCGGCTACTACTCGGCGGCTAGCACCGCCGCTCCGCTGGCTGCCACCGACCCGACGCACCGAGGCCTCCTGCCGGGCTCCGAGGAGCCGGGGACAATGCTCGAAATAATGTCCGAGCATCAAGGTAACGTTGTTTAAAACCCACCGCCGTGTTGGTTCTGGTGCTAGAGGGGGGGTTCAGACTGTGTTGACCGGACCGCCCGCTGTCATGTCTGTCTCGGTTGTGTTGCACAGCCAGGGTATTAAAAAGCTAAAGCTGCGTTAGCATCGATGCTAGCTCGCGTGCATCATGACTTTTTCCCCCTTTTTGAAGAAGCGGGACATTAAAGTTGAAAGATCATATCTATTTATTACGACAGTTGACATGCATATCTGGGTGACATTAAACACGACACATTGGACTGTGGAAATGTCACGGACATTGCTTATAAGGCGACACGGTGACGGCGGCAGGGTTAACGGTTGTAACCCACCCTGCGACGCAACGACGGATAGGTTGGCAAGTAAAAACGGGGTCCCCGCGGTCACGAAATTCCTGGAAATACATTGACAATTGAACAATATTTTTCCAGTAGCGGAAAAGGTTTGGAATTGATCAAGGGTCCTGGAAAAAATATTTGGCTATGCATTGTTTTTGGCTATTTTAGCTACACAGCCTGTCTTTATGCGTTGCACATAGGAGTACAGAGACTCATTATTGCGCTGAGTGATTGTTATTTATATTTAGGCCCCGAAATTGGGCTGAATACTCTGAAAAAGTTTTGGAAATTAATTGGTTAAAATGTGTGGTAACTAACCCTGTAAAAAGAACAGATCTGCAAACCATCAACCGGGTTGCCTCGCGACGCGCTGGGGGCTTGTAGATCTGCCCTTTATTTAGCAAGCGCGACAGCTAGCGCGCCATGATAAACGGTCTACGACGAATAGTTTTCAGAAAACCTCGAATGTCAAATTATGTTGAAGCACCGCCGTCCAGCGAATCCCTCGAGCGGTGTTTTTAATGTCTGGTTGTGTTTACTGACATTAAAACACATTTCCATCCAGCAGCAACGCGCCGCCTCTTTCCGACCACACTGGCTAATGATGCTAATGATAACACCCCACCAGGAAGCTTGGCTAACGGGCTAACTGAGTGGATCAGTTGATAAGGGGACCAAACACCAAACGGTATTTAACACGGGTGGTGCACAACCACTTCCACTACTACGTGCACTAAGTGTTAAAAGTGAAAATGCATCCAAATCCAAACTTGTTGCTGTCTGTCGTTCTCCCAACAATCTGTCCACATAACGGTTCAGCCTGGCTATTGCCTGCTTGTCACAAGCTGCTAACAATCTAACTACACGTCGATGTTTTTGCGAACTGGGTTCGATGATCGGATGTTACAGTACATAATGAATATACGATGCGATATATATGTACGAGTGGTTATGAATGAACAGGTGGTGTGTGTCAGTCGGTGAGAGGCCCGTCCCCCACTGGACATTAGCTATCGTTAGCGACCAAGTGTAAACCTCGTTGGCTGGCTGGTGTAGAAAATCCACTTCTAACATTTGTAAACACAATGTGTCGACTCAAGTCGATAGATCTCTTTTTTTTTATATACGAACCGGACCGGTGACATAGTAGTAACAAGTTCAACCTCTGGTCATGGCACCAGGATTAGTGGAAATGTGTTAATAAGTAGGCTAATGCTAATGCTGCCATTGGTCTACTACGGTGGCTTTCGCCGTATCCCGATGCAAGCATGCACGACGTTGTACACTACTTTTTGAAAATGCACTGTAAACTATCCATTAATTTGACTTACATGGCATTTTTTATTCTCTGTTGCAGATTCATTATTGACGTGCAAAACAGAACCTCTGGTGGGTACATTACATTTTTTCATTTTAAGAATTAGCTTATTTTATTGGTTTAGCTATTAGCTTCATGTGCATGTTTGTGTTCTCATTTCATAAAGCCTGTGTTTACTTTTGTAGCCTCCAGAGAGGAGAAAGAGGACTGTTGAAGACTTCAACAAGTTCTGCAACTTTGTTCTGGCATATGCTGGTTACATCCCCAGCCCAAAAGAGGTACTTATTTGTGAGACTGTTTTGTGAAGTGCCATGTAGGGATGGGACGATATGAAAAGGTCATATCACAATTATTGTGACAAAAGAAATCACGATTTACGATATTACCATGATAATCAAAATCCATTATCCTGGGGCGGAACATTTGCCAAAAAATAGCCGATCTACTTGTGACGCATTGTGAGTGAGCTTGTAGATCGGCTATTTTTTGGCAAAGACATGATGGAGTGAAAAAAGTACCTTTTACCAATTATAGGGGGTTTAAGTGGTACCGTATATGCAGCTCGGCAAATAGAAGGTGAATTGATCCCAGTGCATGACGGAGGACGATATCACGCTAAACGTACTCTCCACGATACGATTGTCACGATAAACAATATCACGTATCGTCCCATCCCTAGTGCCATGCATTTTTGAACTTTTGTATTTGCCCCCATGCTCAAGTAGTGGGATGATACTAAGAATCTTTTTTGTATTTTCTGTAGGAGAGCTCATGGTCGCCCACGTCATCCAGCTCTGCACACAGTTCAGGGCTGTCGGCGGACGGTGGTGGTGGAGGTGGTGGTGGCACGACTATGGGAGCTACGTGGGGCGACGGAGGCTCTGATATCCACACCATCCACACTTTTGTCCGCAAGGCCCGTGCCAACAAGGGCAAGAACATTCGCCGTATGCACTCAGACAGCCAGCTGCTAGAGAAGATGCGACTTAAAGACTCCCTGTACGACAGCCAGGCTGGTGCTAAGACAGAGCGCAAGAAGGACAAAAAACTCAAAAGGTTGTCAGTGGGCTCAGCCATGACAGTGGGAGATAGCGGGAGCAGCGAAGGCGAGAAACGTGCCCGCATCAAACGTAGCAAAAACCCCAAAAAGCCAAAAGCCCCCAAGAAGCTCAAGAGCTCAGCTACTCAAAGCGAGACAGACTCAGAGACAGGCCACCAACATACTGAGGTACGACCTATCAGGGAGGAGCTGACGGGGCATGACGTCTCCAGTCACAGTGCACAGGGGCTGGGGAAGTTACAGGCAGAGGAGTCCACCAGGGAAGCGGAGATGAGCTCGAGTGAGGGTGAGACCTGGATCGCAGATGAAGACATCATGGTGGAGTCAGGTATGTGACTTTAAACGCTTGTGCTTTAAGAGTTTGTCTATCATTAAAATCTACACCCTTGAAAGTTTATGCCTTTGTCCTACACATCCTTATTTTCTTTACAAGTTTTTATATGTACCCATTGAGGACATGGGCTCAATACAGCCTGTAACTGTTATCTTTTCTTTTTTCCCCTCTCCCAACACAGGTGACGATTCATGGGACTTGATTACCTGTTACTGTGGAAAACCATTTGCAGGTCGGCCTATGATCGAGTGTAATCAGTGCAGCATATGGGTGCACTTGTCGTGCGCCAAGATTAAGAAGTCCAACGTTCCTGACATATTTTACTGTCACAAGTGTAGGGACGTACGGCGGTCAGGACATAAGAAAGACCCCTAAAGATAAGGGGATTGGGAGTATGACAAGCCCCATTCCCCTCTTTTTCTGTCCCCCCACACCAGTTGTTTTGGGCAATGCCTACAGCCAAAACAGCCTAAACTCTCACCCGGATGGCAACTGTATTGCCAGTTTGTAAGTTTTCTTTTGACAATCACAACCATTCTTATTTATCCATCAGTTGTTTTTGACACATTTTTGCCTTCAAGGACTGGACACAAAACGGGTGGTGGAGAATCATTAAATTTGTAACCCTTTAACTGTTATTTGGCTAAAAGAGAACTCTTTGTCATACACATAAAAAACGTGCACCCCATTGGTTTTCAGATGTTTGCAGCAAAAGGTGTATGTGATGTTATGGATAATTATTAAGTCACAATATTGATCGCTACATTCATTCTTAAATTACTCCAAAGAAAATTGATATTAACATTTTTATCAAGGGACAGACACATTTAGTTTGTACATGTAATCGCTGAAATGCGACCACACACAAAATGTATATCTGCAGAGAAGGAAAAAGTCACTCCTTTTGTTTTTGTTGTGATGTATCTACTAGTACTAGATCAACAGCTCATTTTGTTTTTCATTTGTTTTGGGACCCCCAATTCAATTTCAGGTCTAACTTTGTGAAGAATGTTTGAGCCTTGAAGCTCTTGTTAAAAAAAGATAATTAGAAGAAAAGTTACAGATCAAATCTGCTTTAAAACTGCACACAAACTGGATCTAAATTTGAAATTGCACACTATGACAATAGTGCACTTTTTAATTGTGAACCTAAATTACTTGGCCCTCTGCACATTTGGATGTTATGGGATAAAATGGGCACTGTGCAGCTGTAATCCTGATTTTCCAGAAGGTGACTTATCCGTCAACTGTTCCAGTTAATTTCCCCAAAGCTTAATTTTGATCCGGAAACGCATACGTTTTCTGTCCAATTGTGCTGCCAAGCTACAAAGCTAAGGGGTAACATAACCAGAACAAGAAATGGGTATGCCACCTTCTGAAAACATCATTGGACTTATTATGCACAGAGCCTATTGGCTACAACTGATGTAAGCTGTATTTAAGCTAGCATGTAACTCTGTGCATTTGTATCTCAGCGCTTAATGTTTCTCCCTGTCTGGTTTATCGGTTATTGGTTGCCATTCATCATCAACCTTTAATTGGAACATTGACATCTTATTTTTTATTTTATTCTTTTCCTCTTATGTGTACTTTCTGTTTGTTTTTCATTATTGAAAAGCATATGACTTGGGAGCGAGATGTGATAGTTTTGTTATAAAATGAAAGCTGGGCCAATGCTTTACCATGTAGAAGTGGCTTAGAAGAGACTTGTGCATGAATGGTTGTAAAATATTTTTGTTTTTCTATTTTTTTTTTCTTTTTTTAATTCTTAGCTTTCTGAGAAGTGGGAGAAGATTCTCCCAAATCAGAATGGACATAACAAATGGTTGTCTCACGTCGAGAACGAAGTTGACTGTAGTGTACAGAAAAATAAGTTGACACCACGTGAGTCGTGGCATGCTTTTTCCTTTGCTGGAGGGAGAGTTATGTTTAGTCCCCAATAGCATATGCACTCTCTCCATCACTCCTTCAGTTCTATGTATATACCCTATTCTTTGACAACTGTACATATGTGAAAGTGAAGAGAGAATAGCCAAGCAAATACTATATTTTCTGCATTCTAATATTGTTTTCTTTAACTGTAGCTTGAAAAATAAAAGTGTTTTTGGGGAACGTGTATTGTATTTTCGATTTTATTTCATTATAGACAAGTAAATATATTTTACATTAGAAGCACACATTGAGTGTTTGTCATATTATAGCCACTAGAGGGAGACTGTCAACAAGTATATCAGTTTAGCAGTTCATGAAAGATGATTAAATAATCAAGTACAAAACAATTAACAAATTATCACATGCAGAATTCAGATTAGATTTGAGAAAGCAGTTGCACAATCAGGAAATCTTTACAGTGATGCCTTTAATTATGGAATTCTTCCAAGTGGTCATCAGGTTCATCCTGTAACATAATAAATTATACATATCATTAATCATAAGTCTTATGATGACTTGTAGCATCATGGACATTTTCAGCAGTACATTACAGAATTTGAAAAATCAAATGAATGCATCAAAAGGTGTTAGAAATTGTGTATTGTTGCATGCTTGGCTTCCTTTGGAGGAATGACTCACATGACAACTTTACTTAAACACTTGAACCCCAGCTTCCATATTCTGTGGGGAACATTCACTTTGACAGTAAACTCTAGACCAAAAATACAGACAAGCTCTCAACGCGTTGCAAGGCTTTGGGAGCTTGTATAGATCAGCTATTTTTCCGTCGAGATTTCTGTTGATGGAAAAAGCGGTCCAAGTACAGAGCCAACTCAGGTCCAGTTTACTATGTCTCGACTCTAGTCTAGAGGGTTTAAGTCGCTAGCTTTTTCAAATGAGAGGGGGGGGGGGGGGTTATAAATGCTAGACTCTGATCTCACAGAAACTGTCGTATGTTGAGAAAAAATAATTTGAAAAGTAAGTAAACACGCAACAGCATGAAGGATACATTTGGAAAACACGAAAGTGTTTTCACAACGATCTGTCTTACCTTTCTGACCCGGTGGCTAGTCATAAGAGATCTGTCAATGGGATCTAGAGGAGCCATCTTTTTCCTAGAGAGCAAGGGAAGGAGAAAACAAGTTAGTATTAGCCGGGGACCCAGTCACAAAAATGGGAGGGGACCTGTGATTTTCTGCCATACTTTTCGGAAACATCGCGAAAAAAAGTTATGGCCATTTGTATATTCACTGTCCTATTGACTCCACTAGAAATATTTAAAAAAAGAAGAAAAGTCTGCTTTAATTAGCATGTGAGGGGTCAAACTAGGGATTCTTCGTGATTATTGGGCTAGATATCGGCCCCCAAAACAGTCAAAAGTGATGAGTCATCACTTTTTTCCCCTTTTCACAGTTTTGGGATGCCGAAAGTTAACCCAAGCAATGTTTTTTATACAAAACAAATGCTTGCAATGGATTCAGAATCATGAAGAACCCCTAATCTGACCCCTCACATGCTAAATAAAGCAGATGTTTTTCCTTTTTTTTATATTTCTAGGGGAGTCAATGGGACAGTGAATATACAAATGGCCATAACTTTTTTTTCGCAATGTTTCCGGCAGAGCAGGCCTCTCATTCTGTGGACCTTAATGACCAAACTAATAGATAAAACAGAAATAAAAAGTACGGCAGAAAATCACAGGTCCTACCCTATTCCTTGAGCTTTTGGGCTTGTGGGTCCCCGGCTATATCACATTACTGCTGTAAAAAGCATTGACGTTGTGGTATGATGGACTATATTATTATTATTACATTATTATTAACTCTAGTTCAGTGGATTTCAGGGACTCTAGGTTCCTTTATGGGGTCTAAATTGACCCTTACAGGTCTGTAACTTTGACAGTGTACAAATGGAACCAAATGGCACTAACAGATCCATTTGGTTCCATTTGTACACTGTCAAAGTTAAGGGAAGACCTTCATATTTCAAAGTTTGAGAACCACTAATCTAGTTCACTGGTTTGAGTAAGTAACTTATTTTCTCCTCTCATCAATGTAATGTAATGCCATATAAATAATGTGTTCATATATTACTTGTTGCGTTCATCGTGTCCACACCTCTTCTCAGTATCTTTACGGTGGTGACGGTGGTGGCTGTTGTGGTGCACAGACAGGCTCTCCAGTGGGGTGAGGAACTGGGTGGCAGACTGGGAATGGTGACCCTCCAGATTGCGGCCTGTGTCCATTGCGTCCCCCAGTGAGAGATCTCCCGGCTCAGTGCGATCAGGCAGACTGGGAAGGAACTCTTCGTCTAGCCAGGTCGCATCCTAAGACCAGGAGTAAGGCACAAAAAAATATAATTTGAGTAAAGTACTGAGAGAATCAAAGTGAGATATCAACATCAACTTTACTGTCACATCATCACATCCTTTTTCTTGTTTTCACAAATAGAAAAAGGAAAGGAAGAGAGGGGGGGGGTTAAAAAGTTAGAAACATTTCCGGGACAGGCAAATCAAAAGATATCTATACTGTATATACACTGTTTCGCAAGCAGTGTGTCGGGACCCATTTGTGGGTTACGGACACATTTTTATGGGTCCCTTAACTTTTTGTTTGCTACTTTTTGTTTTTAATTATTATTTCAAAAGTATTTTCAAAATACGATCCTAAAAAAGCAATGATAATAAAAGGAAACTCTAAGAAACTCCATTAGAAAACCAATGTTTAATAAGAAGTGAAAATAGCGGGGCGCCCGCTGCCCTACTGGTCCGGGCGCATACCACTTAGGCATTGCCACATAGGCATGAATGCCTGGCGGTGTCGCTGGTTCGATTCCCGATCCGGACGACCTTTGCCGCATGTCACTCCCCGTCTTTCCCCCCGTTTCCTGTCAGTCTACTGTCCTATCAATAAAGACATAAAAGCCCCAAAACAAATCTTTAAAAAAAAGAAGTGAAAATAGCAGATCTACAAGCTCATAACGCGGCGTGAAGTGATACCTTGTGAGCTTGTAGATCTGCTGTTTTCACTAGTTTGGGTCCCGGGCAAATGTCTGATCTTTCTTTTGGGTCACAGGCTATAACGTTTGGGATAGTATGTGCATGAGGTTAGACATAAGGTTAGGCACAGAGGCGACATGATATTTATTATCCAGCTCCATGACTAAATTCTCTTTTGTATTATCCACATGGTGAACACAATATACCCATACAGTTCAAACAAAAGAACATCATCATCAACAATGTGGTAAATAAAAAGGTGGGCAAACAATGAACATAAATAAATGATCATTATTTGGAAAATGACTACCAACAGGCTATAGTAATTATCTTCAGCAAAGTGTTAATTTATATTGCCATTTAACTAACATCAGGTTGACACTGCTTGCATGCTTATTTTAATGTGCACTGTAATGAAGATTTAAAACACCCCTACAAAAACATCATTATGAAAATAAAAGGTGCATAACGTGTGTTTTTGTCACTACACCACTGATTGTTATCAAAGTAAAGATAATCGAAGCTTAAAAGTGTACAGACGTAATGGCTCATTTGAGTGTACGGTTAGTGTATACGAATCATACCCTTTTGGGTCTGAGTCTGTTGGGCAAGATAAAGGCAGACATCTCCTCCAGCAACAGGTAAAAGGCCAGGACAGGTAGCACACATCTGGAACAAAACATCTGGTGCAGACAGACAGATAAAAAAAGATGGGTAAGAGAAATGCATGCTTACTACTAAACTAAGCTGAAATCGTTCAAAGAGCAGATTGTGCCAAGCACTCACCTTAAATCCACTCAGTGTTGAGTCTGTGGTTCCTCGATGATATTGGCTCCAGTTCTTTGTCTAGTATGGCCAGTGTGGTGGGTATTTGTAGCCAAGGGTATGGGGTGGGTTTATATATGTGACAAAGGGACTGTTTAGGCTAAGGGTGTGTATGCTGGAGACTGTGACCTCATGCAGACATGCCAATTATGATGGCCCTGCATTAATGGTTCCATCAAAAAAACTTCACAAGCAGCGCCAAAGGTTTTTTTCCTGACAACATCCCATCACAACACACCACGTGCACCCACGTGCACACCCACCCACCACCGGTAGATATGAGGACAGATGGGAGCATGATAAGGACATCATTGGATGTTGTATTTATGCTCTTGTGTCAGGGTTCCACATCTGGTTTGAACTGGTTTGATCTCATTCTGATTATTTTCTAAATATCCTCTCTCATACCAACACACATTTTATTGAAGTGTTTGTGTTAAATTGATATAGGTTACAGTGTTTTAGACCCTTTTTTACTTTTATGTCTTTATATACTTATTTTTTCTTACATTATTTTGTTTATTTGAACAAAACTTGGTGTATCCATCACTGTCTCAGTCAGAACTCAATTGAATTGTTCTCCTAATATTAGGCTTTAATAGGTTAATGTTGATTTTTGTTTTATATGAGAACTTTAAGACTCACCTATTACTTACTTTTGACTTCTGACAACTAGGATGTACATTGTAGAACTTTGACAGCTGCCTGTTAAGGGTATCTGTTGAGAGACTGCACTTATATTCACATATTAAGATATATTAACATTCATAGACCGTTGACAAATTGTACATACATTTATTCACACACACACACACACACACACACACACACACACACACACACACACACACACACACACACACACACACACACACACACACACACACACAGTACATACAGTATTATACTGTATAGATAGATAGATAGATAGATAGATAGATAGATAGATAGATATAGTCAACATCATTATTCACTGTTCATACATACAATGTATAACCACCCATATATGTAGAGTACTGGACTGGATACATGATATTTATTCACTGTACATGTACTGTATATTTATTGATAGATTGTATTATGTTCACTCATTCAGAGATGGATATGCGCATGGGCAAATCGAGTGGCAAAGTGAGTTTAATGTGGTTTATTGTTGTTTAATGCAATCAGACAGGACTTTTCTGTTTGGCTGTATGGGCTTTCAATAACAGAAAGTATTGTTTTGCCACTCAGTAGGCGTTCCCGCATAACTATGAAGATGATGTCACGCGCATACCCTCTATACAGATGAGGCCAGCGTCTTCCTATTTTACATCTCTTGTGTTTGATTCTCACTGCTGCAGTTTCACCAGAATTTACAGTAGGCCTACTTACACCAGGCTTACACCCTCTAAAAAGCATTGCCATGTTTGTTGAAACAAATGATTATGATGTACAGTTACAGTAGAATCAATTCTTCAACACTCTCTCCAACTCAGCTGACCTTTTCTCATCTTGACTATGACATGTACAGTATAGAATGCATGTCACACAAAATAGGAATAATTTGTGTTTTGGAGCTTAAAAGACCTGTGTTAAGGTATAGCGGTGCTCACTTCACACTAGAAAATACTGTTCCTGAAGAAACAGTGTGGGTTTGAGTAGCATGCTAAGTACAGTATGATGATGATGATGATGATGAACATCATTGTATAATCAGAAAAAGCACATACGGATAGGGACATATATACAGGTATATATATATATATATATATAGGGACATTTATATGCAACATCAGTATTTAATGCAATGGAAATACACTGTGATAATGGACATGGACATACACACAAAGCCACGTATTAGAGCGGCGCCGCTCAAAAACACAGACAGACAAACAGACAAACCATAGAATCATGATATTGAAGCTGTGTGTGTGGCAATCTGGACAACCTGATCTCTCGCTTCGCCCAATTTCACCAGTGGATCGCCGTCTAGTTGAGATCCCACACAAGCCCTCCCTCCCCGATGCACTCAGCACAAAACAAAGGGATTGATGGAGAGGGGAGATAGGGCTGTGGGGTCCTCTTGGAGTGTATGCGCATTCAGACACGTTTTCACTTTTCCTCTTTTCCCGCCCTGTCCTAATTATTTCTATTTTGGGATCAGCCGGACTCTCCAAGCATAGAGTTGGTGCTGACAGATCAGCCATGTCTAAATAAACCAAGGCAAGACGTGGTGTGTTCTTCCTGGGCTCTGAAAGACTCCGCCTGGCAGTATGTCAGCATGGGGAGAAACCAGATAGACATCACTGATTACCTTCATTATGAGAGGCCTGCTCATTAGGAACCTCTTTGTGTGTGTGTGTGTGTGTGTGTGTGTGTGTGTGTGTGTGTGTGTGTGTGTGTGTGTGTGTGTGTGTGTGCGTGCGTGCGTGCGTGCGTGCGTGCGTGCGTGCGTGCGTGCGTGCGTGCGTGCGTGCATGTGTGGGCGCGCGTGCGTGTGTGTGTGTGTGTGTGTGCGTGCGTGGATGTGTGAGGGGTAGACCCAGGGGTTACCACCGCCTCACACACGCATACTGTATACAAGCTACCAATTCATAGTGGGAGCGCAAGTGTGTGTGTGCACAGAATGACCTCCCCCATTCCCCGCCCCAGCTCTTGGCACTATAAGTATCCTGCATCGCACAAGGTACCAAATATAGACCCAGCAGGGTCTGACACTGTACCCTCCACGATTACTGTCCCACTTGGATATAAGATTAAGGAAAAGCACCCTAACTACACAATGAACCAGACATACAAAGGAGAATGGCATATTTGTACCTTGCGAAGGCCCCCCCCCCCCACACACACAGGGGGCCCCCCGCAGGCCCAGTATCATGACATTTTATATATCAGCTATGAAAACATATTCAAACATTAACAATGAGCATTTTCTGCATATAGCCTATAGGCAAACAATATGACAACAAACTTCAAAGGAGCTGTAGGTGACATTTTGCTGTAGTCATTGCTAGTGTTTGTTCAGTAAGGGTCTCCCCTTCTATAATAAAGAGAGAAAAGAGCATCTCTAGTCTTTAGTATCAGTAATCTGATTGTCTGAAATTGGCAACCGCCCTGAAAATGTTACTTGTTACTGAGCAAACACTATACTATATAGCAATGATTACCATCAGAACACATACACTACCCTTTATTTGTGTCATTCATCTTTTGCAGTATTGTCCCATCTTCACCAAGTCCAGAGGTAACAATGGTTTCCCAATTTTGGATTGTTTATAAACGGTCAATGCTTTTTGTTAAAGAAACGGGCCTTTAAGTAAAAACCTTGACTGAGCAAAATTCACTTGTAGGTCTGGCAGGACTAGTGGAGTAATATGATCATTTATTCGGGGTTCAGGGTTGTGTAGCCTGCTTTGTCCACCACTACAGTGTTTCCATTCCAATGAGAAATGTATAGACCTACTAGTAAGGGAAAGTTAGCCTATTGCTACATCAATCTGGGAACTAAATCTAAATCACTAGCTTTCTTCACAAATGTGTTCATAAAGGTGTCTACTATCACCTCTGAACTTTGTCAAACCCAACTCCCTTGACATACTTTGTGGGAGCCAATCAAAGTTGGGGGTATCGGGATACCCAGGGCCTGGGATTAAAGGGGGAAAAATAAAAAATGGCCAATATGAATGTATGAGGTGTGTAATTAGGGTATTGTTGTGCTGCTGAATCCATTCCAACCATTAGTTATCAGTAAAAATGACTCCTTGGCCATAAAAAAGGCCTAATTGGCTAAGGCTTAGCCAATCATGTCATTCGAGTTCACCTGTGTCCTGTTATATTAGTCCCTGTTTTAAACCCTGTGTTTGAGTGTTCCTTGTCAGATTGTATCATGTTATCCTGTGTGTCATGATGTGTGCTTACCCACCTGATCTTGAATAGTTTTCATGAATTCAAACCCTACTCCAACTTTTTTTTTTATTGCCAAAAAGACAAAAGTAGCTGTGGCCTATTTTATGGCCAATGAGTAATTTTAACTGAAAACTAGTGGTTGGAATAGATTCAGCAGCCCAAAAATACCCAAATTACACACCTCATACGTTCATATTGGCCATTTATTATTTTTCCCCCTTTAATCCCAGGCCCTCGGGATACCCAATAACTTTGATTGGCTCCCACAAAGTATGTCAAGGGAGTTGGGTTTGACAAAGTTCAGAGGTGATAGTAGACACCTTTATGAACACATTTGTGAACAAAGCTAGTGATTTAGATTTAGTTCCCAGATTGATGTAGCAATAGGCTAACTTTCCCTTAGTATACTGTATATTTTCTGACGAGCTTTCCTATTCAATACAGTTGCCAATTCTCTTTTCCACCACTAGATGGTGGCAAAGAGTGAAGTATTACCAATGACGTAATTTCTCTCAAAGTTAAAAGCCCTGGAAGTGCCTCTATTTCTCGCCGGGTGCAGTGGCGTGCGCCTGTAATCCAAGCTATTGGGAGGCTGAGGCTGGCAGATCGTTTGAGCTCAGGGGTTCTGAGCTGCAGTGGACTATGTCGATTGGGTGTCCGCACTAAGTTCGGTATCGATATGGAGCTCCTGGGGGAGCCCGGGACCACCAGGTCGTCTAAGGAGGAGTGAACCGGCCCAGGTCGGAAACGGAGCAGGTCAAAGCCCCCATGCCGATCAGTAGTGGGTTCGCGCCTGTGAATAGACTCTGCAGTGCAGCCTGAGCAATACAGCGAGACCCAGTCTTTTATGCCACCTTTATACAAAATTGTTTTCACTCAGTCTATTTAATGATTGAATTCACTCAATCAACTAAGAACTGCACAATTATTGTGCCCCGCCTTTTCTCTCATAGTCAACCTACAAAATCAACGAACCTACAAAATAGCCTACATTATGAATTGATCAATTAAACCAGCCTAGCGGCAAGGACATTATGATTATTATATTCGTGCCCAACAAATTGGCACGCAAATCCATTTTTTTCTTTTTTCTTTTCTTTTTTTTTAGGCTACGTGCCTAATAGACCCAATAGAAATCCCAGGATCGCCTCCCGGCTGGTGCTACATGTTTTCGTTTTCATTTAGTCTGTATAAGTTATGAATTCATACACAGCAGTGTCAATTCAAATGAGTGTACATGTATTTTTTATTCATTGAGTACAAAAGGGCCCCAATGCAAACAAGCCATTGCACTGTCTAATTTGGCTGATATAGGAGTCATAATTTCCCACATATAGCTGACGAATAACAAAAACGTTTTAAAAATATAATTCCTCTTACAGGCGTTATTATTTATGGCTTGGTTCGCACATGGGTTCGCCCTGTGCTGTGAATAGCCAATGTGAATTTGCACAGGCTGCGCTGCAGCACAGTAAGGTAGAACGGGGTAAGATGAACCACCCACTTTATCTTTAAAACTACACAAGTTGTCAGATTTGACCTTAGCCCCTTATAGAACTTCACACTCCGCTGGCGATCTGTTGTTAGCTCCGTGGTGAGGTCCTACGGAACGACCTGCCCACTGCCGAGGAACAGCTCCACGTTCACCGGGGAAACGCCTTTCGCAGACATAAATTCAAAAAATAAGGGTAGTTCCGTGCTCGCCGCCCAAGGTTTTCGTTATACCGGCACAAGAAAAGTATAAGGCCGTGATCTCGAGACGTGAGCGGCCCGAAGGGCCGCGAACTTCTAGTGTCTACAATTCATGAAAAGCTTATGAGCTTGTATAGATCTGCTATTTTCAAATGTCCAAAGTTTAAATAGGGCTGAAGTGCTTAATGTATGTTTTGTAATAATAATCCAAATATGACCCCACAAAAATCCAAGAAGTAGGCCTACTGCTTGGTTCATGGATTTCTATAGTTATCATTCACCAAAGACCTTGTGCTTTTCAAATCAACCTACCCTTTAAAATGCATTAAAATGCAACAATGACATAAATTTCACCCAAAAATTAAAAAGAAGGGGGGGGGGGAGACAGACGCTGTAGGCCTACTTTAATGGCAAATACTGTGAATCATTGTTAATGGACATGCCACACCACTGGCATGGTCCTATGAAGTTCTTTGTTGCTCATTGTGCTTACCAGCAGGCTTTAGTCAGCCTATAATCGTCACTTTTGACCTTTGTGAGCTTGGTGGAGCGGGCAATGGCTTGTAAAATATTATGTGTAATGGTGGTGACTGATTAACTGCTGACCAAATAAGAACATTTGATTTAATTTTTGAATTCATACAATACTGTGAAACATAATTTCCAATAAATTTTGATTACCTACCACATGACCCCTATTCTGGGGGAGAACCTTTGAACTAAAAGCTGCAAGGTTATACAATGTCTATCTTCAGCAAACATATTTGGTGTTCTGTAAAGGGTGGTGGTATAGTAAGCTATAGTATAGTATAGTATAGTATAGTATAGTATAGTATAGTATAGTATAGTATATATAGTATAGTATAGTATAATAGTATAGTGTGGTATAGTATTAGACCTCAGTAATACTCCAGTAGGTGGTTAACTGTGCAGTCCTAAACATCCTAAAAGTATTAACAGACTAGAGAACAGATTCAGTAGGTGCTTCGAATGTTGCTCCTACTCTACTAATCCTCTTTGGGGCTTTTCTACATTTATTGGATAGTAGCCAGCAGTGTAGAATGACAGGAAACAGACAGAGAGAGAGATGAGGAGTGACATGCAATGTGCCTACAGTTTAACCACTAAGCGCCACATACTCTGCAGCCATCCTGAACAATTCAGGGGACTAAACTCGGCTGTGCTCAGACCTCTACACATGCTTTCAAATCATGTACTGTACTTTTCCTGGAGATAGCCTACAGTCTGTTCAGAACAAACAGAGGAGCCAGCATAATCCTAGCCTGGGGCCAGCCTAATGCAGCTAACTAACTGCAGTATAGAGTCTGGAGGTTATCCATCCACAAGTATTTCATGGGAGAGGTAACAAAAAAGGATAGGGCATGTGTTCTCAGTCATAGGGCGTGTGTGACTCTATTTTCTACGAACCCTCTTTGTTAGACCCACAACCAATCAATATGATCGCATTGTCCAGGTCCTGGAAAGTGTTGTTTGACTATGGGGATGTGATTTTGTTAAACAGACTACTTTCTAACCACCTGCCCACTATACCAAGACATCAGAGACACATACTTCCCACAGATTACACACACCCGAAGTGAATTTGAAAACTCGACCAATGATGAACAAGAATTGACACAGTCAATATATGGGTGGGTGACGTGACGTAACGTTTTCGCTGTCCTCGGTGTCAAACATGTATAAATAAAAAATATATTTGTCAAAAACCTTCTGAATATTGTGCAGGACATTAAGCTTTATGTGAACTTACTCAAGATTAAAACATTTCATTCCTCATTTCTTCAGAATCTTCAACCAAACATGGCAAAACTCATATGGTGTGACTGTCCTGACCTTGTTTCTCAAAGTGGGAACCTGAATAAAACTAAGAAAAAGAATTGCTAAAAATCATTTGAAAATGAATTTAGGCTAAAAAAAATGTCTATTTTGAGCCTATATCTTTTCAAAGTCAAAGCATAATGTTTTCAGTCATTTCTGATCAAAAACATTTTGTCCCCCAACCCAAAATCATTTGGTGTGACACTAGTTTGGAAAAATTAAACAGGCAATTATTTGGACACCTATTGGCTAGAGAGGTCCTTCTTCTGTAAGGCTATTCAGCACTCCCAGCACAACTGCAAGACAGGTGTCTGAGGTGAGTTATGATTTTAACATTTTCATGAAATGCCATCTTGTTGAAACGTTGACAAACTCACCATTCTGGATGTCTTTTGGTGTGACACCTTTTCTTTAAAAGAAGCTTAAGTTATTTGAAGTTTTGGTCATATTTCCATGTAGATCTAGGCTGCTTTGTTATAGCTAGCATGCTGTTAGCATGCTAATGTGTACATAGTAGCCTCAAGGTAAACCTAAATGGAGAAAACAGTAATATGGTGTGACACTTAATCATATGGTGTGACATGTCTGCTTGTCACACCATATGACTTGACTGTCACACCATATGATTTATACTGTATTTAACTACAGATATAACAACAAATAACAAAGTTCCATGTTTCTTTTGTACATTTAAACATTTGTTTTAAACATTTTTACATAAAATGTAATTTAGCTTCATTCAGTGATACTTCAAATTCATCAGACAGAGCAGAAACCCCTTCACAGAAACCTTAACATATTGTTTCAATCTAAACAATATTTTCTCTTTGTCTTAAACTATACATTGCATTTTCTTTTGTCAGCTGGAAAATGACAAGTGCTGAGAGAACGAGAAAGTACAGGGAGAAACTAAACAATGACCCAGCAAGGAGAGAGGAGCCAAAGGGGCGAGACTGCATTTTCTACGAAGAGCAGGAGGTTGTCTGTGGCATAGCAGAACCGCAACAAGGCAGCCGGTTTGCTACCCTCACCAAATACGACTGGCTGATGTACAATACAGTCTAAATGTATAATCTAATCTGATCTAATACTTTTGTACTTTCACTCACTGGACTGGACAGTGGACAGTGTTAAGGTAGGACCCGAGACAAAACTAGCGAAAATAGCTGATCTACAAGCTCTCAACACGTTGTGCTGCGAGAGCTTGTAGATCAGCTATTTTCGGAGTTGCGCAACCCAGCACTCTTTAGCTAGTGGAGATGTGGTGTAATGTCATGATTCCTAATTACATTTGTTCAACACAAAATGCTGTGTTCAAGTTCAGGAGACTTCGGAAAAAAGCAATTTACCTGAATGCTGAGTTCTGTTTCCACTAATTGGTGTTAATAAAATGTTGCCTTCAATGCCTTGGCTCCAAGTGTGGCTATGCGCCTTATTGTCCCTTTAGGATCCTTCTGCCGTGGGCCGGCAGAAGACTTAGGTGTGCGTAGCATTCCTGTGCACATCCTCATCATCCATCTACTACTACAATTCTTTCTTATCCCATGTTAACGCCCTACAATAATATCCTGTTCAGAAATATTAAGGCCATGTTATCCTGGGTAATTGTTTAATCAATCAGTAGTTCAGTTCAGTACTCACTAATAGGTAGGTTAAAACACAGTTTGCTTTGACACATGAAGATATGATCATACGGTGTGACACTAAATCATTTGGTGTGACATTCCAAATAGTGAGAAATCATACCTTTATTAATGATTAAACCAAAAAAATGTTTATGGATTACATAGAGAATATTATCAGGAAGAGTCACAAATATTTGTGTAATTTTAGAGAAAGTTTTGACAGAATACATTTAAAATATGTTGTAAGATCATGAACATGGGCCTCACACAGAGTGTCGATTATGAAAAAAATATACAGATATAATTAATTTTCAAAAAACTATAGTGGATCACTGGTTAGTTATGATAAAGGACTTTGATAAAGTGAGTAACTTAAGAAAGATGTACTCCATTTTCATTTTATGAACAATTATTTTCATGTCACACCATATGACGATTTTAGGCACAAGTACAACAAACTGCTGAATAAAGTCTGATTCCAATAAAATATCTAAAAACAAAATGTATTTCCATAAGGTTGAGAGTGAGTAGAACAAAAGTAAATAACTTTTATGCCTGCAATTTAAAGTTTTTTTAAAAACACATTTTTTGGGGCGTCACGTCACTGACCCATATAAGCTGGTCAGATGAAAAAAAAAATGTTTTTTGAAAAAAAAAAAAAAAAGTTTTTTGAAAAAAAAAAGTTTTGGAAAAAAATGTTTTTTGGAAAAAAAAAAGTTTTGAAAAAACTCGGGCGTGCTCAAACAACAGTAATAACTGCGTATTACCTTACTGTACTGTATACTGTACCTCACTGTACTGTACTGTACATATTCTGTGTTCTATATCTATGAAGTCTGTGTTCTAGATCTATGAATTTTGTCACTCCCCCCCCCCCCCCCCGTGTATGTGTGTGTGTGTGTGTGTGTGTGTGTGTGTGTGTGTGTGTGTGTGTGTGTGTGTGTGACTTTTACTTATAACTGAGTACATCTACAGTGCAGTATTGATACTTTTAAGATACTTTTAAAAAAACAAGTGTAAAACATTTGAGTACTTTTTCCAACAGCTACTTTCCCCCATAGCCTGGAGGACTCCTGCTAAGTTTACAGTTGCCATATAGCCTATTACTCTATAAATCTATCTGTGATGTCTGATTTTACTAAAACTAGCATGCTTATTAGGCAGTAGTGGGAAAAGTACTCGCATTCTTTACTTAAGTATCATACAAGTGGAAGACTTGTATTCAAAATTTACTTGAGTACAAGTATAAAAAGTATTTGTATTGAAATGTACCAAAAGCAGAAAGTACGCATTATGCAGAACTTAATGTAACCAAGGTGTTCAAATAAGTGTATTGATTGTAGGCATTTTCCAAAATCTTGTGGTATTTCACTGCTACATATCGTTCTAAATATATGCTTTCTTGTCATTTAGTACAATGAATGTGTTACCGTGTCTCTAGAAATGTGCTCATTATTTGTGAAGATACTAACTGTAATTCTCAAAGACTCGCATTGGTTCATTCAGCACATCGTTTTTGCTCTGTTTCATTTGATATTAAAATGCAACTCGAATTAATCTACTGTGTGGACACTGATCAGATGACAGGAAGAAGCAGCTCATCAATGAATGTACTTTGTGTTGCTTTTGTAAATTGTGTAGGGTACGATATTTTCATGACTTCACACCAAAGCCCATATCATGGTCATAGAGTTAAATCATTGACAACTTGCATACTCGTTCAGTTCATATGTTAATGCAGATGGTATGCAGATGGTGTGACACATCACCTACTACAGCCTACAACGATGCCCAGGGCAACACTGCATATTGTCTATAAATGGCTCACAGTTTAAATAACGTACGGTTTATTTGGACAATCATCTGTAACAGATGAAGTATAATTAAATACGACGTGATTAACGTTTGTTTGACATCCTCATCACAATTACATTGGATGCATCGCGTTGATTAAAGTGAATGGCTGCTATAGTTTTGCTAGTTTTCATCACCTAATCACCTTCCTTTCATAACCTAATCTCTACGTTTAGAATTGAAAGAAGAAAAATAATGTTAATGTTAGTATGAAGCTAATTATAAAGCTTAAATGGATGATGATGTCAACAATGACTTGTGAAAATCAAAGAATGATAGCCGATCTACAAGCAATCATACAAACATTTTGTACTTTGATGCCAATACTTTTGTACTTTTACTCAAGTATAGACCTCTCTTTTCTTCTGTTTCATTTATCACAAGCAGGCTGGCCACAGGCACCGCCTCAGTGTGAAGGAATGGTGCTCCCTGCTGGACAAAATATGTCATTACAGCAGTACAGATCTGGAGGGCCTGGCCAATGGATCATGAGCTCGGTGACCATGTGACATGGACAGCCAATCGGCAAATAGGTCCCCTAGGTCCCCTGAATGTCTCAGGACAATGTAATCTGTTTAAAGAGCTGGTCCTGCTGACCAGCTAAAAACTCCCATACCTACTGGGAGAAATACAACAATGCGTGAACACAGCAGCAAGATTTGTGAACTGCTCTGTTTACACAATGCTGTACCCCCTCCAACTGTATATATGTTCCCCATTTTCAACTGTTTTATTTGTATTTGTGATACTTGCTTTGGCAAGCTCCTTTGAATTGAATTGAAATGAATTGAATTGAATTGAATTGAATTGGTTTGGTGTTTGTTTTCCCCTCCTTGTAACACGTGTGGGGATGAAGTCTAGCTGCAGCTAGGCTAGCATAATCCCCCCCTATTCATTATGCCTATTCAACAAGCATTTTGCTCTTCCAGTCTGTCCACAAACTGAAGGATAGGCTTCTATTTGTTTAGCTTAAGTTCTAGCAGCATAGGCTTTTTTTGATTGATTGATTGATTGAAGAATTTATTAGAAGTTTGCAATAGAAAAAAAGTACAGTTTCATGACAGTACAAATCACTGGTACAAGGTCAACTAAAAGGAGATCCTAGAAAGCCGAGGCTTATTTCCAAAGGAACCACACTTTAAGTATCTCATATAACATTGAAAGACAGACGGATAGAACATAGTACTTTATCTAGGATAATATCAGTTTCAAAAGCATAACATCAAAAACAAAAAAAGAGAAAAGGGGGGGGGGGGGGGGGGACATGGGGGCTTAGTCTATTTACAAGTCACGGGTAGCAGCTGTCTGAAGGTGACTTTTCATACCAATTTTGAAGGAGGCTAGGGATTTGCTCTCCTTTAGGGCTTGTGGAAGGGCGTTCCACATGTTGATGGTGTAGCCTTTGTTTAGTTTTTGTTAATAGGCCTTGTGGATCTTTCATCTGTTTATTAATTTGTTCATATTTTATATGCTGTGCATGACTGGCATCTGATCTCAGATTGGGAATAATGCATCCTTTAAGCTGGTTACTTTGAACTCAGGTATGGTTTCCTTGATTCCTTCAATTTGATTCAGATTCACAGGATACTTGGCGGTCATTATTTAGTAACTGTCGCCCTCTGGCGGTTACAATTGGTCAAACCCAGAAGAGCCATGATGGTCACAGTCAGACCAAGATTGAGTCCAAGATTGAGTCAGACGAGGAAGAATGGGTCTGACAGCTCTGACTGACTAGTACACAGAAGGGTTTAAATCACGAAAATAAAGTTTAAACTGTACGCTGAAATTCACACTGCTGGTGTGTGCAAACCAACCAACAACGTCAGAGGTAAGCTTTTAAGCCCGTCATGTGTCTTATCTATACTGTAAACATGGTTAAAGGGAAATGCGCGGGCGCAAATGTCCGTGTAAACAATGTTCCTTCTGAATCCGTTGGAAATAAATTATTTCATATTTTGGACACGGTTATTTTATTTATGTCACTCTTGAATGCTGCATATGCGTGCATAAACTTTCAGAATGGTGTTAACTTAATCGCTTTTATATTTTATTTACAGTAGTAGTTTATGTCTGACTCTTGAGGTTTGCATGTGCTGGACTGGAGGAAAGTAGATCAAAGATAGTGGAATAAGGAGTGGTGTAAAAAGTACTCACATTTTGTACTTGGCCTAAGTAAAAGTATCAATACTGCAATGCAGAAATACTCTGTTACAAGTAAAGAAAGTAATTCAAAATGTACTTGAGTAAAAGTATCAGCATCAATATATACTTAAAGTACTAAAAGTAAAAGCAGGCTACTCATTGTGCAGAATGTCCCATTTCACATGTTCAAAAGATCTGCTATTTCCAAATGGCCAAAATATAGGCTATAATAAGGCTGAAGTGGTTAGTCAGTGTGTTTTGTAATAATAATCAGAATCTACAAAGTAACTAGTAACTAAAGTTGTCAAAAAATTGTGGTGGAGTAAATGTTTAATATTTGCCTCTGAGATGTAGTGAAATAGAAGTAAAAGTGCAGAAATGTTGAAATACACCAGTAAAGTAAAAGTAGGCCTACCTCAAAATTGTGAAAGGCTTCCCTCCACACCACACCCACTTTCCACATGAATGAAACATGAACATTTAACAACAAATATGTGCCTACTCACTACACTATAGGCACAGTAGTTTAGTTGTGTCATCATTACTGTCATACTTTAGCTACACACCTATATAACAAGACAAACCGGACTGGACTTATTTGGCTTGAATATGTTGATAAATATGTAAAAGTTTATGGTATTATGAGGACCAAAGTGTAGTTTATTCTTGAGTATTTTATTGCATCGGGTGTGTTGACCCACATGTAAGCTATGATGCCTGCTATAAATCATTGGTTCTTTTGAGGTTTTATTCCTCTTATTTGTTGCTTATTAGCTTTTCACAAGGCCCCTCCTCCCATTCCTCCAGGTTTCCATAGAGAGCTGGTGGGGAGGTTGGACCATTGGAGGGAACAAGGGAGGAAGTGCAACCTCTTTTCCATTTGTTTTGCTGAAAAGTTCCACCTAACTTCATCATGTCTGCTCCTGGTAAGCAACGTCTACAGACTCTACGCAGTACAGCTACTAGATTTCATAAATGATTGAAAGCTAGATAGAACTAGATAAAATCCATTAAAGGCACAGAGAACAGCTTACCTTGTTAACCCATTTAGGCCTAGAATTATTGAATGCTTTAACCAGTGAAAAATAGCAGATATACAAGCTCACAGCGCGGAGCTTGTAGATCTGCTATTTTTTTTAAAGTCGTGAAAATGTGTGCAAATCTTTGAATACATGTATTTTCAAAGCGAACGTTTGTAACTCAAATTTTGCTTCTGAGGGGTCCCCGGAACTAAATATCTTGAGATGAGGGTCCGTGCCAAATATATATCATTTTGGGGGTCCTTCAAATGAAAAGGTTTGAGAACCACTGACATAGTAGTCTCTCAAGAACAGACTAACTGAGCTCCAGTTAAGTGAAAAGGACCTTTTCTTTGACGATGGCTAGCCAGATTGCTGACATAGAAACATAGGGTTTTCAAAAAACCTTAGAAGGATTCAAAAGACACTTATAGAATCGGGTCAAAATTCTAATTTTCACGATTTTTCAAAAATAGCAGATCTACATGCTCGCAGCACAGCACTCGGTGCCGTGCTATGAGCTTGTATATCTGCTATTTTTCAATAGTTAAAGCATAAAATAATGATACACAATATAGTGTTCTGAATGTTAAAGGGTTGAAACTTGTTCATGGATGTGTTTAACAGCACCTTCATTTTCCTTCCAGCTAAATTGTGCTGGTGTGCAGTTTATGAGAATCTCACGAGAAAAATGGGAGGGTTTAAAACATTAATATCACATCATGGATTTTTTACAAGACTTATGAGGTTAGTGGAATATTGAGATCTTGGATTTATTTCCTGTACTAAAAGCAAAAAGGTTTCAGTTAAAAGTATGTAATAATAATAAAAGAAAAATCATTGTAATCACATGCATATCCACAATTCAGCCAAGGAAATGCTGAAGAATGAGGATATTTATCTCAGTGATGATGTTATGCTTGCAGAATTCATAATTCACATAATTGACAGATTATATTACCTAAGTACAGGTTCTGTGATGATTGCTTTCACCGCAAGTTTCCAGTTTACGTTTTCATTTATAAAGTCATAAATGATCGTCATTATATAGTGAATGAACAGCCTCCCTGAATGACCTGTACTGTTCCCTGCCTAGTCCCTCCTTGAAGCCGTTGGAGGACCCCCCCTCCCCTTCCCAACGTAATGAAATATGAAAGGAATTCCAGTTGACCGTAAACTTAGATATACCCTCTGAATTGATCATCTTGTCCATAATGCTCTTCTGTTTTGAGTGGGCAATAATCTGTAATTTCCCCTCTACATTTTAGTTTGACATTCCTCTGCCTGACGATGCATTAATACTAGTTACATTTTTCCTGTTTTGTTTTGTTCTAGCGGAGTCAGGAATGTGGGGGAGGGTGGAGGAGGTTCATGGGGTGTTACTCACATATTACTTGGTGGGAGAGAAACATGACCGGTTGTGTCATTTAACATGGGTTGAGTTTTGAGAAAATGCAGCACACCTTGTGCACCCACAAGGCCAGAAATCTGGGACCTGAACATTAAATGTTGAAATAAGTTATAGTTGGTAACACTGTTTCCTGTCTTACACAAGAAATCAGTGAACTGCCTTCACATTGTACAAAATACAGCAGCAAGGATTCTTACAAGAACAAAAAATATGAACCCTATTCTCGACACTGGTTGGGTTACCCTTCGTGTTCAGAATTGATTTTAAAATTGTGTTGAACTTTGCCCCTTCTTATGTTTCTGACATTCTCATTTCTCACCCCTTACCTCCCTACTTATAATTATCAGATCTGCAGACAAGCTGTTGCTTATGTAGGACAGGGCTTATGACAGAGGGCATTAAGAGCTCCGCAGTTGTGGAATAAACTTCCTTTGGGGATCAGACAAGCTACCTCGGTGTCGTCTTTTACATGCTTTTAAAACATTTCTTTAAAGTAAAATGATAAAATAAAAGTGCTGCATAAATAAAGTTTATTATTATTATTATGGGTGTTGTTATCAGTTTGTTTTTCAATTATTATTACTTGAGAGACACTCACATAGTCTTCATTTGAACATTTTGGTTTCATTTAGCAACGTTTTCATTCTGTTCATTGAACTTTCAAACTGTAGGCTAGGCTAACCACCCTTGAGTGCTCATAGTCCTGCCAGTGAGATTTTATTGGCTGCATTCTGTCATTACTAAATAGTCAAATGACCTCCAAAGTAGGTTAGCAGATAGATGTTAGAGACCATTGTTGTTCTGTCCGATCCACATGTGACAAACAAATATTTGGTCTGTGAGTGAAGATACACATACATAGTCAAGATACAAGCATGGTAACCAGCAGCCTAGTTTTAGATTCACTGAACTTTATTGTCACATCATCACATGATTACAGGGAGTAAGTAAGTAGTAGGTGGAATATTTTTTTGTGGAAGCTCAACAGTTACAGGAAGAGTTGGAATGAGTAGAATATAGGCTACTGTAGAGGAAAGGAACACAGAACAAGTCAAACCTCAAGGCGGATGCTGTCAATTTAGCATCTGAAATTAGCAAGTCATTGACAACATGACTGATATGACATTTATTTGCTGTCAAACTGCTTTTGCTGCAAATAAGAATACATAACCAGTATGCTGCAAGCTAAAGCTCATGTAAAAACTATCAAATAAATCCATTACTGACTACTGTGGTATGTTGTGAACAGATAAGTATATCTAGGAAGTAAAATATTTCAGAAGTGTTTATTTGTTTGTTCTCAGCTCAGTTAATATTTATGCATTCATATATCAGATTTCATGTGTTGTTTTCTTCTTGCTGTTGGAATTGATAGCCATGTGCACTGTAGTGTATGTTGTTGTTTGTATAACTTTTATGATACCTTTCTATTGTACCTCACTGTAGGCAGGAACATTCTGCAATGTAATGTTCGCTAGCCAGTTCAGACATGGTATGAATAACAAGTAGTTTCAGAGGTGCTTCCAAGCAATTGTTTCAGATGTTTCCTTGCAAATAAGCATGGATACAGGAACATGCACACACACACACACACACACACACACACACACACACACACACACACACACACACACATTTTTTAAAGATATTACACAACAATAGTAATATAATATATGTATCTTGAACAATGGTCACGTTATGACACTATGCCCATCAACCAACTAGCGTGACACTATTTGATAAATTGTCTTAATAATGGCTTTGCATTCATTGGGTTGAGCAGTGTGCATGAAATAGTTTTTATGAAAATATTCAACTTTTCTCCAGTGAAAGATGTTCCCGATGTTCCCACTGAGGGTTGTTGATGTTCATCTTTAGCGGGTATGTGGATAATGTTTTGAAGTAATTTCTTGTCTTTACTTCAGTCTACCCAGGCACTCCAAGCCAAGCTCCCTACCCGAATATGCCCCAGTCTGGAAGCTACTCCATGGCTCCTTATCCGGTTCCTCAGGGCGGGTATGGTGACCCCAACCAACCACCTCCTCCGGTAGGCTTCAATGTGGGCTTTCAGCAACCAGCACAACCAGTAATGTATCAGCCAGGCCCTGTAGGCCCAGGCCAAAGTCCCGTGCCAGGGTCCGAATACGGAGGCCCCCCGGGTGGAATCTCCCCAGCTCCTGCACCAGCTGCAGCAGCAATCGCTGTTGGCGTACCGCCAGGGCTGGAGTACCTCACACAGGTAGGCTGGAAGTACAGGGTCTTGTATCTAGATTTAACTGGCTTGTGTTTTTGGGTGACGGATGTGATGTGGTTCGTTTGTTTATTGCCTTTCTCTCGTGTTCTAGATCGACCAGATACTGATCCACCAAAAAGTGGAGCTCCTAGAAGGTAAAGCTTGTTAAAGGAGTAGTTCACCCCCAAAATGACTTTTTTTCTATTGATTACTCATGCCATGGAGACTAGAGTTCAATAATATTTTTTTGTTTTTTGTCGCATTCCTAAGACAGAAATGTGATAACAATAAATTTACCCCCATTCGTTCCGGATGGTGACCCGTTTCGAAACGGGTCACCATCCGGAATCAATGGGGGTAAATTTACTCGAATCAAATTTTGGTCTTAGGAATGTGACAAAAACCAAAAAATATTATTGAACTCTAGTCTCCATGGCATGAGTAATCAATAGAAAAAAAGTCATTTTGGGGGTGAACTACTCCTTTAATCCATCCTCTATGGCTTTCTCTTGGTCTCATACAGCTCTCCTCCATAGCAGTGGTCACTGCACCCAACTTTAACCCTCTTGTTAATGCATCAGAGTGATAAATTGACCTCTGCCACCAGACATCCTAATCCTAAGATATTTATACATTTCCTTCCTTTTGATTTCTCCACCACTCCCACTTATCTGTTCCAGTTTCATTTCCTTCCGCTGCCTCCTTTTTCCCTCCCACTTCCTACTCGTACTCCAGAACAGAAACTTTCTTGTGCTTCTGCAGGTCAATAAAAACAAAAAAAGACGATCCACAGCCACAGATTCCACAGAATCCACACAGATCAAAACAATCAGTCAATTTTGTAATAAAGAAGTATCTTTTACCGTTTTTGGTGTGCAGGCTCTACCTCTTTGAAGTTGGGCCTTCTTAGCCCAGCACTGTCTGTCAGAAACAAACAATGGACAATTTTGAAGAAAGGTTGACTGAGGATAATCCCTCTCTGAGCGGCTACAAACACGTCCAGGGCAATTCAGTAATGGATTGGAGAAAGATGGCACACACTTTGTCCACTGTGTCTGTCACCAGAAAAGGCGACAGACAGAGATCCTGGTGGTAAAACACTCCAGCGCTATACACAGTGCTTCAGTAGCTCACCTAGTGGGAGTATAGGAGAATAAAATAATGTTGTCCTCCTAGAACTTTTTTAGATTTGGCCTGCTAAAGACACACCTAGAGGTACAATCCCTGCCACACCAACATAGCATGTCGTTAAAAGGTTTAAAAAATGTAGCAAAAGATAGCAGATCTGGTCTTATCGGACCCAAAAACCTGGCATCGATCAGGCGTTACAAAAAACACGGTAAAAGCAGTGGCCAGTTCATCATAAAGAACGCCTTCTTGTCGCCCTCGTCTCCAGCGTTCATCGGCTTTGAGACGAACAATCAGTATGAGATCAAGAACAGCTTGGGCCAGAAGATCTACAAGGCGAAGGAGAAGAACGACTGCTGCACCAGGAACTGCTGCGGCTCGCTGCGGAGCTTTGACATGAAGATCAAGGATAACATGGACAGAGAGGTCATCCGCCTCATAAGACCCTTCCGCTGCGTCTCCTGCTGGTGCCCCTGCTGCCTGCAAGAGGTGGGTGCGGGTGTGTGCTGTGATTAATTTAGGCCATAAAAGGTCAAATAAGGCAATAACTAGGCTGATGCCCGTTGGAAACAATTCTCATTGGGCACAATGCCTGTGGGGAATGCATGATGCCCCTCCAGTTATTCAGTACAGCACCTGTTGTCAGAGTACTTGGAGGCCAGTCTATAACGTCAATACTATGATGTCACCAGGGCTCTCCATATATGGCCATAAAAGAGACACAGACAGAAAGACATAAGGAGCTCTCCAAATATTGTATGGATATAAAAGGGACCCATAAAGATCCTTAGATTTGAGTTTATTGCCAGCCGTTGGTCCGACCAAATTCCCACATGGAACAATACACAATTGATTTGTTTGAATAGCTGTCTTTTGATCATTGAATTGTTTCACCCCTATGTGTGTGTAGTGTAGTGTGTGAGAGAGAAGTGAGTTAAGAGAGTTATAGATCTATTAAGCATGCCTGGAGATACATAATTCAATTGTTTATTCAGTACCAACCCTGCCCTCATTAGGCCTTGACAAACACTTCCTTGATATCAGAGTACAAATATTTGACTTGATTCTTATGGTGCTGAGGTGAGGTTCAAAGACAACGTGGCAATAGTTCAGACCCGCTAATGACCCTGTTAACAGCTGATAACCCTGACGAGTGACGACTTAAGTATTATTTGTTAATGACGTCCATCTGGTGTCGCTTTGTGAGCTTGTATTATTTTCTACCAAAATGGAGAAGCTAGGGTTAAAGTGCTTGATAATTTCATGACTACAGATACAGCCAAACCTTTCTTTGTGTTACTGTTACAGTATGTGTGAGTACTATACTTGGCTGTGTGAGGACGCTCGTTTACAGTAGTGACCTTGTCGGGCTGGGTTTTGTGGAGACTATGAATGGCTCTTTGTCAGCACAAACTGTCACCTGGACTGGCCAAACCGGCTGCCATCTCTTCGTGTCTGGTTGTCTCTATTAAGTTACACCATTGGCAGACCACAACACAGGACATTCCCAAGCTTCTCCCCTGACTTGAATGTATTTCATGGTTGTTTACCCCACTAACAACGGGAGTCATGTGAAGCATGTTACCCATGTGATGACAGCAGTTCCTAGGACAGTGGTTCTCAACCTGTGGGTCGGGACCCCCAGGGGGTCCCCAAATTATTTGGGGGGAGGGGGGACAGTCCTCTTACTAGAAGACAGTAAGAGGACATTGGTTCACTGGTCACTCATCCAAGCTGCTCCATGTGACACGTGTGTAAATTCATGTGTATTTATAGTACGTGTGTAAATTCATGTGTATTTATAGTCACCTTGTCAGGGACAGGGTTGTTTTACTTTCACTGTTGCTCCGGGAGCTCGGGGACTCGGTTACACAGACAGCATTGCCATCCAGAATGGAAGGCTGGACGACATGGTCTACTTTTGCCCATTTCTGAACATTGTAGTTTTTTTTACATGAATTTAACACAGACACGAGATCTGCTGCTGATCGGGGAAGTGCACCCGTGTTCAATGCATTTCTGCCTGTACGTGTGTTCAGATATACACTTGTGTGGACAGAGATTTTCTTTAAATGGAGAACGAAAATATCTGTATACGTGTAGTCTAGGCTCCCCCACTATCCATTCCAGTACTACTACTCCTATCTGAACAGGCTGTAGCAGTTGCTAGTGCAACGACAGAGATTGGCCTCCCTGACATGCTTCACACCTGCAGACATGGCCAATTGTGTTCGTTGGAACTGTGTTTGTTGGAAAGACAATGAACAGAATCTACCTAACCCCTGCGGCATCCAAATTTGAGTACCATTAGTTAATGTTTTGTAACTTATTTGGATGAAACTTCATCCAAATAACAAGATGGCTTGAGCAAGTATTGCGCCCAAGATCAACGGCAAAGTTCATTGTTACCACAGTTGACAGACATATTATGTACCATTTGTATTATGTGTTCTTGTTATATCTCAGCATGTATGTATGTGTGTATCAATGCTAATGTACGTGTGTGTGTATTTTAGATGGAGGTGCAAGCACCACCGGGCACAACCATAGGCTATGTGAAACAGGACTGGCACCCCTTTGTGCCGCACTTCTCCATCCAGGATGCCGAAAAGAAAACCCTGATGAAGCTTGAAGGACCCTGCTTCGCCTGCAACTGCTGCGGGGATGTCAATTTTGAGGTGAGGACTATAGCTCTTTTTTTGTATGATGTACTGTCTTTTGCAAACTTGCTCAGTCTGAATAGATGACATAAAACTACGGTAAACTAATCTTGTTCCCTCTGGACCCTAACAAAAATACCTATTGTCTGTGTATTCATACTTTCATAACACTGCAGTGTTACGATAGTGGGTGACAAACTTTGTTGTGGAAGAAATTGTCTTTGTGCTTCCTCTGCAGCTAAAGGGGAAAGATGGAGGCAAGCCCATTGGTCGCATTAGCAAGCAGTGGAGCGGCCTTCTGAAAGAGGTCTTCACAGACACTGACAACTTTGGTATCCAGTTCCCTCTGGACATGGACGTCAAAATGAAGGCCGTGCTCATGGGAGCCTGCTTCCTCATTGTAAGTCTGTGTGTTGTTTTTAACACTTGGGCTGCCATAGTTTTGCCATAACTAATGTAGATTAACGGCCATGTATCTTTCCTATTGTTTTTACTCGATTTGCACGCGGTGGTACCCGTTCAACGTCTTGTCTTTCGCACTGAGAAGACAAAATACAACCGCGGCAATCCATGAGTCAGATATAGTCCATAGAACATGGCGCCGTCTTGACCAAACGAGCGATGTAGGAAAACAAAGGGAGAAAAAGCCATTTTACAGAAACCAGATAGAATGGATGTGAATGAGGTTAGTGGAACCGGCAGGGTACAGCTTTCAAGATGCATCTTAACGTTTTTTTTTTCCCGCTCACCAGCTGCCGCCACAGCACCTGTTTACCATGGTAATCAGTTAACACGTCCCTGGGCGTGTTAACGGGCCGTGGCGCTGAACTGCGGTAATCCTTATCACGTTCCTGGACGTTTTTGGCATCATGTTAACCACAAGAACCTTAACTTCCAAATTCTGGGAATGTTATAATAGGTGGACATTTGCTATTTTTGTCAAAGACATTTGTTGTGAAGTGAAAAAAGAGGATACCAAGTAGAACCTTGGGGGACCCCAGTCAACACACATTTTATTAGATTTAAGTGGTAAAACAATATCTCTTGAATGATATTTGTAATATTGGGATCTTGCCGTTTGGACCTGTTTATCCAAGAACTATAGAATCTGTGAAATAAAATGCACAAAAGGTTCTGATGCCTGCTCTTCTATTTCTTCCTCTCATCTTCACCCTGCAGGACTTCATGTTTTTCGAAAAGGTCGGGGAAGCAAACCAGCGCAGCACCGTCTTTTCATAATGAAGAAACCGGGAAGCGTATCCCATCCTGCTACATCACTTCCTCTGTTCATGCACTCTGTATGTCCATTCCGTCCAATGATCCGCCCTTCTGCCTGGATCACTTCCTTAGTCTAATGTCTGTTGGATGTTGCCACCACAGACATAAAAAGGTAGACGCCTCTTCCGGCTCTCTGGTACCCGTCTCGCCTTGGTGGGCATTTTTGATTGACAGGCTTGGAATTCTTCTGTGTCGTAACAGACACGGAAGGTCGGCAGGCAAATCAGAGGCAGGTTTGAATGGAAAAGTCCCGGAAAAGACACGCTGTGATTGGCCAGTAGTTTTTTTTGAGTGGCAGCCTGCCCTCGACACTTCCTCTTTTGTGCCCACCAAGTTGGACGGGTTGCTCCAATCAACTGCAGCGGGTAGATGAGGTATCTAGCTTTTTATATCTGTGGTTGCCACACACTGCCCGTCCCATTGTCCGGTGAGATATTCTACATCGTCCACAGACCATACACACCTTTCTAAAGTCTGTCGGATGCAGCCAAACTGCCCATCTCATAGTCCTTGGGCTATGGGATCTTATAGGACGGACGTCAGTTTCACTCATCTTTGAATTGTTGTTTCTTTGTTTTCCTTTTGTTAATTGTCATTGAACAATATACCAGTATAGCTCATATAACATACAGTATATACTTGTCCCCAGATTACAAAAAAGATAACCACATCATATTGGTATTCTACTGTTTGATAGCAACACATTCATATTTTTTGCCAAATATCTCTCAACTATCTGCATTACTCTTATTCCTTTTATTCTGTCTGGTGATGTTCTTTGTCATTTATATGAAAGTATCTGAAAAAGTGAGTGCAATATGATAGTAGATGTATAAGATGTATTAACTGCATTGTTGTACGAAATGGCCATGTGGTCCATATAGGATAATCATTACTTAGCAAGTAAAGAGAGTAGAACAGGGGTCTTCAACAGGGGGTCTGGGACCCCTAGGGGGTCCACAGAGATACTATAGGGGGGCCGCCAAATCTTTGTGTGATAGGATCATGTTGTTACATTAACCACTTGAACCCTAGCATCCCTATTCTGAGTGGAACATTACCCAAAAATAGCAGATCTACAGCTTGTAGTTCGGCTATTTTTGTCAAAGACGAGCAGACAAAAATATGTTACAGTATAGTTCAAGTGGTTAAATGTCTGCAAAGACACATTACTCCAACGTGATGACAGTGCTGTCAAACAAGTGTAGGCTCCATGGAAGAAGAGCTCCAGTAAATATATTATTTGTATACAACGTTTCAACCCCTTCGGGTCTTCATCAGAAGAAGAGGAGGTTCGCACACTGTTCCAGAGCTCCAGTAAATATTTTATCTGGATACAATGTTTCAATCAGGTATGATGAAGACCCAAAGGGGTTGAAACGTTGTATCCAAATAAAATATTTACTGGAGCTCTGGAACAGTGTGCGAACCTCCTCTTCTTCCATGGTGTGTATATACCTGTATTCTTTGGTTCGACACCTGTACATTTTTGGAGATGTGCGTGCTTCCCTCCCTGCTCTGAAACAAGTGTAAGCTGTCTAAGAAATATTTGCAACACAATGTCTACAATATGTAGTGGGGGTCCCCGCTTCATCTCGCTCTCTCAGCTAAGGGGTCCCTGGCCTGAAAATGTTGAAGACCCCTGGAGTAGAAGAAATATGTTCAGAAAAGGAAACAGAATGTATGTATGTTAAATGTCACAGTGCTCTTTCGCTACCTCTTTTACTTCCATCCTTGCCTAAAATAACTGTACTGTTGTTTTTATTATACACTACACAGTATAGTGTGTGGCCTACATGACCTACTATCCCTTTCGTTGCCTTTGCTATGTTCAGTATAGGTAGCTCAAACACTATCTGTACAGCCTAGTTTGTGTTTATATCGTGTGGCCTTTCAGTGTTGGTCTTCTGGGTGGAAACTGACCTAGCAACAGAATAGAGTCCCCTCCCACCTCCTGGGCGGGGTGTACGGTAAACACCACCATATTGAATCACTGCCAATGCAATAAGAGAGAGAGAAGGAAGAATACAGAGAAGTAGGAGTAAGGTCAAGAGTATGAGAGGGAAGTAAGCAGCAGCAGTAATGTTGAAATCGAAAACAAAGAGAGAAGTTAAGGTTCCTAGTCAATAATGTGACGTCTTGCTAAATGGAAACCCCCATTGGGTTTGGCCTTTTGTTCTGTCATTCCTGTTGCATTAGGGCCAGTGGAAAGAGGCTGATGGGTTGCTGCCCTGACAGAGGCATGGTGGAGGGAATACACAGTAATCTATGCATACGTCACCCATTGCACTTGAATAGTCTGTCTGGTTTCAACCATGAATGGGTCGTGTGAGGTTAAATGGGTGTGCCTCCTGTGAAGCTGGGATTCCATAAGTGGTTTCAGACCCTCACTCTCTGCTCTGTCAAGGCTCTAGATAGACTTTTGTACTATTGCTTATCTGTTGATATGATGTAAGAGAATAATAACTTTGTGCTGTCTTCTACCTGCATTATTCGTGTGATTTCTAAATATTTAGCCTGTGTATGGCGTGAGTGACCACTATCAAAGAAATGGGAAGTAGCCAAATCATTTGTACTTTATAGTAATAACATTTATTTGGTATGTTAGATGCTGAATCAAAACACATCTTTGCAATGTAAGGTGCAGCACCTGCAGTTGGCATGAGCCAATAAGTCACGTTTCCTTAAAATGTGTTTTTTGTATTGTGTTTCTTTCTATGACACTGTTGTTTTGTAATTCCAAATGTCATTTTTACAAAAAAAATGAATAAAAGTCCTACTTCTAAACAAATTGTTGAAATGCAAAACGTGTATGACAGAGCATGCCTGTTGAGGGAAGGGATAAGGGATGGATCAGCCTTAGTTTAGAAAGCCCTGCTACATGAAAGACATCTGTTTGCAATTGGAAAAGTTGATCCTAGCCTTAGAGGGATATCCACTCTAATTCTCCACCCTCAAGTACAGAGTCCCCTTCCAGTAATGGTCAGCTGCTCTAGTCTTTACTTCACCCTAAAACCTAAAGTAAAGTAGTTGTGCTCGTGCAACCAGCTTTAGGCCTGGCAGTTCAGTTGCGTCTGCAGTAGTCTCGCGTAGCCAGAAAACTATTTGCCAACAGTCTGGCCACGCGAGACTATATCTGTAGTGAAGGTGATTAGGTCTTGTTAGACCAATGTAATCAAATGTGGCACTCACACATACTGTAAGAAGAAAAGAAAGGGGAAACCTCAACACAAATAATGACTAAACCACGCCCTCTCCTGGGGAGCATGTGTGAAATGCAAGTTGATGAAGAGGCAGTTCATTCAGTTCATTACTGTAAATTCCAGAGCACTGAAGACCTTTAACTTTGTTTCTTAAACGGACTGACACACTTGTGTGTTTCCATGATGTACAACTTGTTTCATGCTATTTATGATTTAAATGTGGATGTTTATTCACACTTCCAAGTGTAGACTAAGTTGGAGTGCACCAAAACGTTAGCCTGGAATCCAGACTGATTCAGTATAAATTCACTATAATTCAACAGGACATTACAATAGAAAATAGTGCACTCAGTAGGAGAGTGCAAACCTCTGCCAACCCATATTATGTAGCCTACGTGTAACTGTCAAGGTATTACCACTTTAGCGTAATTTTGCCCGTGATTATGACCTTGTTCTTTGACCCCAAAGAAAGTAAATCCACACATCTGTTCTTGATGTTGACCTAGATATTTCCTCTTTAGGGCAGTGTATGTCATTCTCAACAAATTTTACTGAAAATCTGCCCATCCATGTCGTTTGATGATGGCACAGTGATGGCACATGAATAGCAAAGGATGACATCACTTAATCTATTTTTCCACCAGGAATGCAGGCCCATCAACCATTCTTGAGAGATATGGATTGCGATTTTGACCTTGATTGTGACCTTTGACATTTTCAACCTCAAAATGTATTTCATATTATCGTTCCCTCGTACTTTCATGACAATCTGGCCACCTGTCTGCGGGTTATTTTACACATAAACCCCATCCAACTATGTTGGAGGTCATAAATGATAATAATTATCATAACAATGTTTCATAATTGCCATTTCAATGTCTTTTGTACAAATAGCTATGACACTTAAAGGAGTAGTTCACCACTCTTCATATAATAGGTCCTCACTAATGTTCATGATAAAATATCACAATTCTTTTCTACTCAGTCCAAGTCTCCTAGGAGAGCTGTGGGAAGTTCAGAATTCATCGTCTTGTGACATCATTTTCCAAAAAAAAAAATTAATCAATACTTTTGAAAAAAATATTTAGATTTTTATTATCGCGAGAACAATGGCTTCCACTTTAAAATTGCAACTTTTCAGGAATAGAAAGCCTGCAGTTTCTATAAGCTGGATTGGCAATCGATGATGTCACAAGACAATGGGTTTCTGACCTGCCCACAGCCCTCCTCTGAGAAAAAGAAAAAAAAGAAAAAAGCTATTTTTGAGTGAGGACCAATTATATGAACATAGGTTGAAAAGTGGTGGAGTGCCCCTTTAAGAGAATTTAATTTAAAAACAAAAGGGCTGTAATTTAGTGGTTATCAAAGTGGTTCCCAGGGGTCCTTGAGGGGGCTCCAGGGGGTCCCCAGCCAAATTATTTAGTTAGGATAGTATAGTATAGTATAGGAGTGTACAAATAGAGACAAATGGACCTGTTAGGGTTCATTTGTACGCTCTCAGAGTTAAATTGACACTGATGATGGTGAGTCTCGTATAGATTGGGGTTCCAGAGATCAAAATGGACTAAGCGGCTAATATGTGTCAATTTGGGCGTCCTTGACATGAAAGAGTTTGAGAACCGCTGCTGCAATTGCCATGAGCCGCGTGCTTGCAAAGGAAAGGAAATGCTTTGAGAGTTCAACTCATCGAGAATTTATTGATGACAATAATCATTAACTACAATATCCAATTATTATATTAACATACAATTACTACAATATATACAAATTCATCATTTAATAAACTATTTATAAAAAACAAACAGATGCTGTAGCTAACACTTCAATATAAATATAAAAACAGCTGTCGGAAAAAGTTACTCCTATGTATATACTAGTGTATTACCCGTTAGCGTCAGCGGGTACCATGTACTGTGACGTCAGTACCCATCAGAGTACTTTACTTTGAGGCCAATCCATTATGTCAGTCATGTAAGATGCACCAACTTGAGAGAGTTCTGGGATCTCCATATGGGCAAAAAGGGACATAAACACAGCGATTCCTGGATTTATAGATAAGAATAGATGCAATTTAAAGGAGTCATCCAGACCAAAACACATATAGGGTTAAATCTGTCTTTTATCATACCCCTTTATACCTGCTTTAGTCCATTTTTTTCATAGCTGCCCCTTTTGCTAGATTTCGGCTGCCCCTGTTGCTAGATTTTGCGGGCCCTCTCATAACTAACAGAGTGTATAGCCTTTATACTAGTGCGGTTATTTCTTCAGCTTCAAAGTTAGTATTTTTTTATTGGATTGTGTTTACACAACGTCCTGAGACCAACCAAACCGCTGTTTTGACCTCACAGGCACCCTTACTTGTCAAACGGCTTCTGCTCTGCACCAGAGCAGGGAGAGGAGAGGCTAGAAAGGGAGGGGAGGGAGGGGTTGGTTTGACAAGTAAGGGTGCCTGTGAGGTCAAAACAGCGGTTTGGTTGGTCTCAGGACGTTGTGTAAACACAATCCAATAAAAAAAGACTAACTTTGAAGCTGAAGAAATAACCGCACTAGTATAAAGGCTATACACTCTGTTAGTTATGAGAGGGCCTGCGAAATCTAGCAACAGGGGCAGCCGAAATCTAGCAACAGGGGCAGCTATGAAAAAAATGGACTAAAGCAGGTATAAAGGGGTATGATAAAAGACAGATTTAACCCTATATGTGTTTTGGTCTGGATGACTCCTTTAAGTTTAGCTTCTTTTTAAAATCAGTCATCTCCTTTCCTCTGAAGCCTCTTTTGTTCTTGTTCCTCTTTCTAAACTTGTTTTAAACCCGTTTTTCGGCGCTGATGACTGGTCCAGGCCTGTCGTCCCGGGACATCCGGATGAGGTAGCGGCTGGCGGACTGGAGGTTCCATTGGTACTTGGAGAGGATTCGCATGCAGTCTTCTCTGGAACACAAGCTCAGAGAGTACAGCTGTTCCAGCTGAGAGAGACAGGGAGCAGGACAAAAATTATGTTAACAAGGCAAAGATGCCTTGAAGTAAATGCCACATTGTTAGTCCATTAACTTCTTGTACAAGCGTGTTACCAAACTCAACTGAAAAAAAACAAACAAACAGGTGAGCACTGAGCATGTAATGTTATCTTTTAGAATTAGTCAACTGATGGTCGAACCTTTAGCTGTTGCTCAGCTCTCATTGGGTTCCAGTCATTGCGGCGAAGAGCCCCATGGGCTTCCTCAATGGTCACCCCATGCACCGCCTCCATAACCTGACGAGGTAGCAGAGAAGCTGGGTCATTCACCCTGAAAAGTAAGTGCTTGGACTTTAAGTATAGGACAAAATAAATCATTTCATACCTTCGAGATGAGAGCGTCCTTCGTTTGCTGCACTTGAGGCGAATACCTTTCTTTCTCCCTCTCTCTGACTCTCTCCCTCTCTCGATCCCTTCCATCTTTGCTGTCTGGTTGATCGTCCAGCTGTGGGGTTGATCGGGCCATGTGAGCCATCTTGGCCAGATTGCTGCCACTGTTGCCCGGCTGAGGTTGGGCCTGGGGCTGTGGTGGCTGGGACTGGGGGAGCATCTGTGGGGGAGGGGGAGGCCACGACGAGACCTGGACCGGATGCACCGTGGGCCTGCGATCTCGGACCATCACCTGAGGCCTGGGGCGCTTGAAGGCAGGGGGTGGAGGCCGCGGAGGGGGTACAATACTGGCCTCGCTGAACCTACGGGTGTCCTGTTGCATTACCATGCTACGGGCCACCATGACATTCGGGGTGGGTCTACCCTGCACGTCTACTCTGACCCCGCCAGCTGCCGGCTCTTTATTGGGGGGCCCACTCAGCACGGACTCTAGGCTGCGGGTTATACCTGTATGATAACAGAGAGAGACTCACTTAACCACATGAAACATAGTGTCCTCATTCTGGCATCCATAGCAGTCTAACATTCAGTAGAAACCACAGAACGCTATGGAAAATGGTCGGCACTAATGTGAAGTACTGTATACCGTGATTCAATATGCTAAACATGTCAGACCACCAGTACTGTATGTTACTTACAAAAGCAGTAGTAAAGTGACAAAAGGAAAACATGTAAAACAGATACAACACGCAGACCCTTGTTGGTGTTTGAATAGCATCGAATACCAACAGTACATCTGCAGTATATTGCAGCTCTTACCTGCCATTCTCTGGAGATTGGAGCCCTCCTTTTCCCTGCTGGCCAGCGGAGTCCTCCAGTTTCCACTACTGTGAATGAGGTAATAGTGAACACACAAGAAATACCGGTATACTGACCTGACAGAAGATCAATATTCAATGCCTGGATAGTTCAAGTAATGGCCAGAATTAAATTATAGCTTTTACATAATACCAGCTGTATGTCTTAAACCAGAAAGCTTACTTTCTGTTATGAGTACTGAGTACTTTGAATTTGTAAATGCATAATTGAGCGCTGCTTTTATTTCCAAAAAACCTGAAGCTAAGCTGATCTGAAGCTAAGTCTCACTGACGTTTCGATGCGCTCCGGCGTGCCCCAGTTGCGCTCAGGGCGTATGTCTCCATGTCCGGCGTGGTGCAGACTGCCCTTCAGGGGGGCAGAGATGTGGGATGAGGCAGAGAGAGGAGCTGGAGCGGGGTTGGGGGCAGCATTGCTGGGGGCAGAGATATATGGTGCCGCAAGGGTGGCAGGAAACCACCCCACCGCCAGAGTCCTCTGGTTCTGTCCCTTCCACTCACTCAACTCCAGCCTGCACAAATAAATAAGTCAAGCTCCAAATTAATACAAAAACATGTTTTTTACTGTGCACTGATATTGACTATTCAATATTGTATTTTTGGTGCTCTGATCTACAGCATGTGGCCTCATGCCTACGGTCGCATCACACAAGTGCCTATATCTCTATTCTGGGGGCGACCATTCTGCGAAAATAACCGTTTTACAAGATCACAACGGGTCACGGCACACGTTTTGAGATTGTAGATCTATTTTCAGCAATTTGCATAGTAAAAATCACACCCAGTGTAAAGTGAGGAGTACCTTTTATGAGTTCATTTCATTAAGTGTCTCACGAAGCTTGGCCAATGCCAAGCTCTGAGACATACCGACATACATACACACAAAGCCATGTAGGTTAGCACTGCTCAAAAAGAGAGGTTCTCTGTGGACCTACTAATTACATTATCAGGCAAAATGGTTATCCTGGGCTTTAGCTGGAGAATTCTGGTAAACCATGAGCCAACTACCTCGCTATCAAAACAAGCACCGTTATCACCTCAAGTCTGTAACATTAATCCCATGTATTTGAGTGCCCCCAGGTGGCTATCTAGTATATTCCATATGAAAATAAGTGCCCCAGTTTACTGAAAGATGGGTACAATCTAAACGGATGCCATCTCCTGGCTCCAGAATATTGGCTCTTGAATACACTACAAGTAGATTAGACCAGACCAGTGGTTCTCAACCTTTTCACGCCACGACCCCCAAAATAATCATATTTTAACTGGGGACCCCCAAAATAATCATATTTTAACTGGGGACCGGACCCCCCACCCTGACAAGCACTAAGAGTTGAATAGCAGATCTACATGCTCACAACGCCTAATTTCAAAATTTTTGCCTCTAATATTTGACAATTTAGACAGTGTTTCATTTGTAATTTTAGAGGTATTAAATTGACTTAAATTGTCACTTTAGAAATGTGCATATACCCTCTATACACTTAAACCTTATGTTGATTTGTTTACTGTTGAGGGAGAAAACAATGTTGCACATTAAGTTAATCATCTGGGGACCCCCCAAATAATTTGGGGACCCCCCTGGGGGTCCAGACCCACAGGTTGAGAGCGCCATGCAAGTCATGGAACGATGTAAATTGGAAATACCAGTTGTGCAATATTATTGTCATCTGATGTACTGTCCATTGTCAGCTCCATGTGCATCACGTCACCCAGAATGCTGAGTCAAATGAGGGCTGGAATGCAGCTTTGAGAAAGTAACATTTTAAGTCCTGTTACTGAGCTAAATAATAGACCACTGTTTCTATTATTCTATTATTCTCTCTCTCTCTCTCTCTCTCTCTCTCTCTCTCTCTCTCTCTCTCTCTCTCTCTCTCTCTCTCTCTCTCTCTCTCTCTCTCTCTCTCTCTCTCTCTCTCTCTCTCTCTCTCTCTCTCTCTCTCTTCTGTGTCTCTCTCTCTCACCCATGGTCTATGACGGTCACTAGGTCACTGGCCTGCAGTGCAAGTTTCCTGGGTTCTGCAAAGTCTCTCATCATTTGCACCTCCATTGGCTGAGCCTAAGGAGATGGGCAGAAACGGTAAAGAGGTGAATCAAAGGGTGAATATACAGATTTAGTGAATACAAATAATTTGTATAGTTAGGTATATACAGTACTATAATGGACAGTGTTGGGGGGACATTATATATGCATTATGTGATCATATTACTTTTCCTTAGTAATAGCAGTGGTAACAAAGTCATAATGCAATAATCTTACAAATAGGTTATTATTACTGTACTAATAATACATTAGAACATTACTTTTCAAAAATGTTAATCGTTTAAGATTCCAACAAATACATAAAAATGTGTACCCCAAAAAGATATGTGTATGTGCCACAATATCAGTTAAATACCAATAACATTAATGTGCTATTCTTCTATTCTAATTAGCCTCCCTTCTTTTAATATTATGCTTAGGCTGCTTTGTGAAAGTAACACAACAGTAACACAAGTAATGTATTATAACAGACTAGTTGGCACAGAATGTACTGTATTCTAACATAACATAAAATACTAATTTAAAGTTAAAGTAATATGTACTATATTAAAAGTAACTTCCCCGATACTAATAACAGATGCATGAGCATTATCACCAACTAGAGGACTGCAGTGCAAATTATAATAATTGTAATAATTGTTCACAAGTGACTCAGGCAGCAGGTTCAATCTTGCCAAAGTCTTACTGGTTTGCAATCCCCCAAAATATCACTAGATCCAGTGAGGATTCATCCTATTGTTGGCATTAAGAGGTGCCAGAGTTGTCCCTGCATGTTGACTGACCTCTGCTACCAGAGTAGTGAGTTGACTGAAGGCGGGTCTGTCCACGGGGTTGCAGGCCCAGCACTTCCTCATCACAGCATACAGTTCCTGAGGGCAGGCTGGAGGCCTCTCCAGCCGCTCGCCTTCTCGCTCCACACGAAAGAGGATCTGGATAAGCAAAGGGGAGAGATTGAGCCAAGAGAGACAATAACATTGTGAAAACAGAACCTGCTATAGTGGTGGTTGAAGACTTTAATTCAAAATACATGTACACAGATCGGTAGACTCAAACAGATACAAACAGAGGCAACACCACCACTACTAACAACAAAAGAACTGGTGTGTCAAGTATAGATAGGTACTTCTGTGTTCACACTTCATAGCCATCTACTTTACTGGGAGACCCAATACTGCTATGGATAACCTAATCAACGCATCCTGACAAGAATAATAATGACAATAAATTGAGTTTTTAAGGAATAGTGCTTCTAATCTTCTGTGACAAATCTCTTCACAAATATGTGCTTATGGTAAAAGAAAATATATCAAATAAAAAGATAAAAGGGGTAGAAATAACATGCTTGGCCACTATAAAAAGGTTGACAGAAGGCTAGCCAGGAAAGGTTTCAAATTAATCAACTAATATTGTAAAGACGTCCTTTAATAAATAAGAATAGAATAAAATGAAGTATAAAACAAATTCAATGTTGAGACTCCCCATGGAATAATGAATTCCTGCTCTGTATTTGACACAATGCACAGCATTGATCAGAATAGAAATGGCCGTTCAAAACATTTAGCTCTATGGTGTGTCATTATTGTGTTGTAGGGCATTCACCAAATATTCGAATATTCAACTATTCGAATATCAAAGTCACTATTCGATGTTGTTCACCGAAGTAGAATATTCGCTTATTTCTTTTTTTTTTTTTTTTTGTTTTCTCTTTAAAAAATATATAGTTTATAAAGCTTGACTAGATAGGAAGTCATAAGAATGCCCCTGGTGGATGAATTTGTTAATGCTCTATACCAGGGGTTCTCAAACCTTTTTAGGCTGTGATCCCCAAAATAAACATATTTGAACTGGGGACCCCCACCCTGACAAGCACTTGGAATTGTAGGCATTACATTTAATGTGACTCGATTCCGCAGATAAATATTGTGAAAATAGCAGATCTACATGCTCACAACGCCTCGCGTTGCGAGGCGTTGAGAGCATGTAGATCGGCTATTTTCACAATGGTTCGCCTCTCGAATATTCGACTATTCGAATACTTTGAGGTCGAATAATTCGAATACTAAAAATCTATTCGTGAATGCCCTATTGTGTTGCAGCAGATACTGTACACACCTGTCTGCCAGACAGACCAAGCCAGGGCTCCTCGCAGAAGGTAAACATCTCCCACAGGGTGACGCCAAACATCCACACGTCAGAGAGGTGGGAGAAGGATCCCACACGTAAGCTCTCTGGAGCACACCTGGATGAGGAGGAGATGGATGAGACAAAGGGACAGACGAAGATTTACCACATGAACCCTATTCGAGAAATGTTTTGAGGCCACATGGCTTACTATGCTAAATGTAATTACCAGAACAAATCTAAATCTAGACCAGAATTTTTCCAGGTAGATTTCTAGCAGTGGTTCCAAAACATTTTAGCTCGAGAACCAAAAGAGAAATCTGACGGTTTGCCAGGAACCCAAACTTGTGAAAACTGCAGATCTACAAGCTCACAACGCAGCTATTTTCACTACTTTTTAGACATTTGTTTTCTAATTTAAGGAATTTCTTATATTTTTATTTGATTTATTAATGAAATTACTTAGAAAAATCATTGGATTTTTGTTTTATTCATGAAACGCTTTTTGGGGGATTTTTTTGTTGAACATGTTTTGAAATAATAATAATAAAAAAGGAAACAAAAATTAAGGGACCCATAAAAGTGTGTCCGCGACCCACAAATGGGTCCGCGACCCAGTGGTTGGGAACCAGTGATTTATACAGTGCCAGCCTAATCTCTTCTCTATAACTCTCACCATGCGAATGGGATCCGTCTGTGTGCACTCATAACGTAATGGTCCGTGTCCTGGGTCAGGCCTCTCATCAGGCCAAAGTCACCAATCTTGACCAAGTCTTTGGACGCCAGCAGGACGTTTCGGGCAGCCAGGTCCCTGTGGATGAATCTCCGTCCCTCCAGGTAAGCCATGCCTGCGGCAATCTGCGTGGCAAAGAGCCAGAGGCGAACCAGAGGATACTCATACTGTCGAGAGCGCAGGGTGTCGTACAGTGAGCCCAACATGGCCAACTCTGTTACCTAGGGGAAGGAAAGACGTTTTATGGTAAATAGAATGCATTTATATAGCACTTTTCTAGTCTTTCCGGCCGTTCAAAGTACTTTACAATGTATTTCACATTCACAGACAGTCACACACATCAACTTCAAAGGAAACCAGGCAAGGCACCAACTCGCTAATCAAGAGCAGTTAGGGTTTCAGTAGTCTCTCTAGTCGCTAATATCTTTTCCACAATCTTCAAATGCTACAAGAGGCTTTCTTAAGAGTCTGTAATTTTGGAAGCTATCATCTGCTCCACAGACTGGAGGGGTTTTCAACAAATTCGACAGTTCACGAAAATGTATTTATTTACACGACTTAACAGGCGAAATAGAAGTTAGGAAATGACGTGGGTTACACTTTATTTCATTTTTTCGTATAGTATAGTAGTGGGAGCCAACTCGTCTGTTTTGAGAGCCTAGGGATTCAGTGTCTTGACACTTCAACATGCCGCCAGGATGAACTGGGGATCAAACTGGGAACATTCTGGCACCCAGACCCGCTCTACCTGCTGAGCCACTGCTGCTCCATCTATACTATAATTAAGCGAATGTCTGAGTGTCTGTCTGAGTGAGTGTCTGTCTGTCTCAGCGTTTCTCCTCGGTGGCTGGAGCAATTGATCTGAAATCGCATCACCATCAGCATATGAACACACCTGACATAACTGTGAAGCCCGTTTGTCACTTTCACGAATCGTATGCTGTATAATAGCATTTTTATGGTCTATCTATATCTATTCAGTACCTTTTGTGACCACACATGTTAAGGGAGGGGCGCTGTTGTTCAGGCCATGCACAATCACACACAAAGGGGGAGTGTGTGTGTGTGCAGGCGGGCGGGCGGGCGGCAGGCGGGCGGGCGGGCGGGGGGGGGGGGGGGGGTTGGGGGGGGGGGGCTTCTGGCCCTGTTACAGATGTCCAAAATCATGCAGATCGGTACACAGTATCTCTGTAGCCGTTAAATGGAACGGGTATTTCTTACATTGATGCTCCTACATATTAGCATGCAAGCACCAGTTAAAGTTACTTTCCATCCCTCATATACTGTGTGCACAGTGCACATCCCATAATCCACACACTGCACATCATTTCGGAGCTCATATCTTTGAACGGGTAAGGGCTAGTTTTATGAATTCACCTCCAAACTGCTTCTATTTAATAAATATCCATAGACCGTAACATATTGGCTCACTATTGCTTATACCTTCATGAAGTAAAAGTCCCCTCCCACTGAACTATACAAATCACTTCTCCTAATGCAACTCAATGTCCACAATCTCCTGCAATGATTCAATAGAGCAAATAATGGAATTGGTGATGGGAGAATGGAAGGCAGTGCCGATTTGCTTCCCTCACATAGAGGAAACAAAAATCAATTACTGAGCCAAAACATGGAGTCTAATAATGGCATGGCCTCTCTGTCCAGTCTTTAGCTATCGATATTAAGTTACTGTGTGTGTCATTTGAGAACAAAGCCACACAAATCCCAATACGCTGTACACGGCAAAAGCTGCACTGTACAGGCTGGCTGATTGTGGGCATGACGACTAGTGTGGTGACGTCTAGGTCTCCTTTGCCCAAATGGAAATAGTGACCTTTATAAATACTTCACACAAGTATAAAAATGCTTCACTAGAACAAACAGATTCACTGACAGGTTTTTTTTTCTATGAAAAGAACAACTATAGGCTCTGAAAGATTCAAGCCAATGATGTCTTCTGTGCACAAAGTTGGAGAATCTTGGCCTATCTGACTTCCATAAGTGATTTCAAAGTAAAAAGTTAAATATTTCAAAACGTATAGAACATGTGAACAAGAATTTGTGGGATTTTACGTTAGCCTAGAGACATTGTGCACAAGAACTTTGGTGCTGATCAAGTGGTTTGTGAGAATAGACAGACTTACAGGCCTTGTTCAGACTGGCAGCCCAAATCTCTTTTCCCATCCAGATTGGAGCCAAAATTGGTTACTACCTTAGAAGGGTAGCCGGGTACCTCTTTCAAAGGCATACAGTAAAAAAGGATCTGGCCTCATGATGTTACATGAAAAATAACTGTAAAACATTACCATCTTGAGTGGGTGTGTGAGCACGACACCGTGGAGGCGGATGATGTTGGGATGATCCAGTGACTGCATCGTGGTCACTTCTTGAAGGAAGTCTGTAAGCATCTCTGTGTGTCTTGATAGACTGCTCCTCAGTGACTTTACCGCTACGGGCAACTGAAAAGAGAAAGTGAAGAGTGGTTTTCAAACATCTTCATGTCAAAGACCCCCGAATTCACGTGTTTCTGGCTGCAGACCCTCATCTGAAAATATTTTGTGCTAGGGACCTCCATAACAGAAGGCTGGTGAAGACAATATCTTCACCAGTCTTCTGTTATGGAGACATAATTACGTCTCATGGGCTGTGAGCTTGTAGATCAGCTAAATACTATAGGACTCTTAAGATGTTCCTAATTTCGCTGAAGAACCCCTGGAGCCCCCTCCAGAACCCCTGGTCCACTTTGAGAACCACTGATATAGAGGAGTGGAAAGAATGTAGGGGTGAATGTACTGTATCAGAGTATTGCCTGTAGCCCAGAACCCTAATATCTCCCTTGGTGAGGGGGAACTGAGCTTTCAGACCGGCTATTTTCAAAATGTTTGCACAAGTAACAACAAAGTATAAAATAACACTTAATTCATTGATATAAAAAGGTATAAGTTGCAGCCCTAATCTGACCACCATCATCATCAAATACAGTATGTAGGCTGAAGTCCCTCACCACTCTCCCTGTAGGGGTGTGCCACTCTCCCCTCTTAACCACTCCAAAGGAACCAGAGCCCAGCTTCTCTCCAAGGATCAGCTCACTGTCTTGGATGAGACACGGTAAAGCTGGGGCTCCAGTTTCCTGGCACTGCCCCGGAGCCACGCCGCTCCACTGGTCGCCCCCCTCTGGACCACCTCGAACACCAACCACCTGTGCACACTAATGAATGAAATAACTATGTTCTTATGGAATGAAGGTGGAACATTTACCAACACATGAATAGCACCACAAAACTAGTAAGGGTTATAACAAAGGAGAAAGATAGTCAAAATGGGCAATTTTACATTGATACATTCTTCTGAGAACATGGGTGAAAAGTATATTGTACCTTGGCCATCCAGGACCGTGGACGTGAGTTTATCTTGTAGCGTTTCAGGGCATCCCATAATCTTCTTTGTGCTGGGTGGCATGGACAGAAGAGATGTGGGTACGGTTAATATTGAATGTGATGTTTGAGTCAGACAATGAAAAATAAATCAGCTTTCTTTTATTTATTTTTTCAATTCCTAAATTATTAATTGTTTCATGGTTATTAACAATTTACTAACGTACTAAAGTATATTCACTGGGCTGTATTTTTGACCCTGTATGCCTCAGGTGCAATCCAGATAACATTGCTGTGATGGCAAATTAGAACTATTCTATTCACCACGAAAACATTCTCTATAAACCTACATTTCCAAATTATTATAAAAAACATAGCCGATTATAAGCACATATTATGCTTTGCTTTTATTTTCACCCTATAGTATAATTCCAAGCCAAATTATATTTGTACAACATAATTTTCAATTTTGACATGTGTGCAGCATTTTATGCACACTTAAAGACTCATTCCTGGAACTAGACTGACTCCATAACTTTGTGAACATACTGTAATCCTCATAGTAATTACAGCATTGATCAAAGGCCTGTGTGGTTGACTAACCAGGTTTGCTGATGCCGATCTGCTCCAGGTCAGATTCTTTGACGTAGTCGAAGTGCTCGATGCGGGTGATGTTGAGGCCATCCCTGACGCGCAGGTAGAACTTCTCCAGCTGGACTTCGCCCAGGAGCTTGTAGAGCCACTGAGTGTCCTGGTCCATCACCATGACCGTCGGTGCCAGGCACCGCCACTCTGGGTTCAAAAAGAGCAAAGCTGACTATAAGGGTTCATCTGTGTACGGGCTGATGTGTTATCTTTCACACATGTGTTGTTAAATGTTCATTTAACTCTGTGTGTGAGTGTGTCCGAATCCAGTTTAAGTATTTAATATCTGTTTTTACAAAGTTTTTATTTGTTTGCTTTTCAAGTGTAAATGTGCTCAGCTATGAAAAAATAAAACATTTTTTGGGGCGTACAACAAACTTTTAGCGCCCTTTGCCAAGACGTAGGCCAGATTTCAGAGCCCAGACATTTTTGGGTCGTACAACAAACTTTGAGTGCTTTGTGCCAAGATGTAGGCCACGCTTCAGAGCCCGGACAAAGACAGAAGTCGGAGCTTAGCTCCTTCCAGGAGCACCGCTCAAAAAACAGCTCAGCTGATCAGCTATCGGATAGGCTATAGTGTGCTTTATTTACAAAGTAATTTTATATCGAGCACAGTATATAAATATGTTAAAATGAGAATGTGTGTATAAAAGTAAAAGTGACAAGTGTATACAGAGTATTGCTGATATTGCACATTGGGTATGCACAGCATCAGGTACAACAGTAGCATTCATGTTTGAGAGTGTAACTATATTTACAGAGTGTGTTGTTGTGTCATGTGGAAGCAGAGAATAGCCCTTGTTGTGTTGTGATAATAAGGTATAATGAGTTTGGGTGTGCCGTGAAATTCAAACAGGCAATTAACTTACTTTATGTGCTGATTCAAGTTTATTGTATCAAAGTCCTAAGAATAGCACCCTTCATACTTACTAAAAATAGAAATATGGTGGAAAAAATACTGTTTCCTCTTGTTTTGGTAAATGGGACAGAATTTTACACCAACACTCTTAAATTATCACTTCACAGATGTTACTGTGTAGTTACAGTACACAGCCTAAATTAGATGGGATGCAATAATGGAAAGGGGTGAAAGATGATAGGAAAAACAAAGCAGTTAGGAAACAAAGGAAGAGAGGAACAGGTGGCTATGGGGGAAAGCGGCTGGGCAAGAAAAAGGAAGACTTTGACGTTTTTCCTCAAAGTCCAATGACAGAAGTGCCTGTTTTGATGCTGTTGAAGCTGTGCAAAGATGCTTTTACATAAGCCTATATGTATGCTCTTCCAGGGAATCCTAGGAGCAGTGTCACAAACGCAGACATGGAAATGCTAACTTGTCAACAGTACACGGGTGCTCTACCAGTCCAACCTGATCTTTTTCACACGGTAATTATGTAATAGTATCTACAAACACTTCAAGATACTCAATTGCAACAATACTGAAGACACACTGTGTGGAAATTGCACTAGGAAACATCAGGATGACTCTGAATCTCTGTCATGGTCACGTTCACTTACACAACAGTCCCATCTTCATTTAATGTAATTGCACCAGGCAGGCACCAACACAATACTCACATCTACTGAGGTTATCCAAGAAGCCTAGAGTGTTGCAGCAGTTAAGAGAAAAAGCTTGTAGTACTTTCTCTTGATTATGAACATTCAAAAATGTTAAAGCTATGTATCAATAGCCATAAATCCTTGCTTGCAGGTCTTTGGGTACTGTAATAAAGCAGCCTCCCTGCGTGTTATCAGACAGTTGGTTTACAGTGGAGGGCATGATTCAGTGGAGGGAGGCCTTCACATTCCTCTGTCAACTACCCGGGAAACTCCTGACACTTTTTAACATATGACTGACTTTATATGCTGGGTTATAAGAATTACAGTGTGCCTGCATTGAAAGCCTTTCTGTGGGGTGTGATTGGCGAATGGCATGCTATAAAACAGTGGTTCTCAACCTTTTCAGGCCACGACCCCCAAAATAATCATATTATGAACTGGGGACCCCCCACCCTGACGAGCACTAAGAGTACTAGATGCATTACATTTTGTACAACACAGTTCTATTGTGAAAATAGCCGATCTACAAGCTCACAACACCTCCGCAACGCGAGGCTATTTGAGCATGTAGATCGGCTATTTTCACAATTTCTTCCTCTAATATTTGACAATTTGGCCAATGTTTTGTCATTTTAGAGGTATCAAAAAGTCCTTAAATTGTCACTTTAGAAACGTGCGGTTAGCCTCTATACACTTAAACTTTATGTTGGTCTGTTTACTGTTGAGTGAGAAAACAATGTTGCACATTAAGTTAATCATCTGGGGGACCCCCCAAAATAATTTGGGGACCCCCCTGGGGGTCCTGACCCACAGGCCGAGAACCACTGCGTATAAAACATTCACACAGGACATAGGCAAATTGCCCTGACACTCTTAAAAGTAAAAGTAAAAGGAAGGAGACTAGCCTGGGCATGAGATGGATTTTGTTTCAATCATTTTACTGAGACAACTCCCAAACACACCCAAATACAATTCACAGCAGATGATTTCTAAAAGGCCATGTGCAGCAAAGCAATGTGAAATGGTAAACAAAGAGGTCAGTTTCGGCATGCCTGTGCTGAGATAATCCTCTCCATGTCAATCTTTAACCAACACCAACTACTGAATAATCCTCTGTCAACTGCAATGTGTGTGGACTGCTATGTTGAATAGTATCTACACTATAGCTGGTTAATCACATACAAGTCATGCAGCACCTGGAGTAAGCTAAGCTTTGATCAGGCATAATATAATTAGCCTTCAGATTCAAAATGATCAACAGTTAGGCAAATATTGCCATCATAGACATAATGGTTTAGGAAAGGAATCTTTGTTTACTTCCTTTGGGCAGTGAACCCATATCAAATCGAAATGTAAACATTCCCTCTCTGAGAGAAAGAACCAATGACACATTTCACCACTCAATGGATCAACGAACAGAATCATGTAACTGTGTCAGTCTAATCTTTGTCATCAAAGGGTGTGCCTCTCAAACAACACTGCAAGGAATTATTTCGCCAGTAAACAGATCCCTATAGTTTTGCCTTTGAATGTAAAGCAAGTTTATTTAGCCTTAATTATCTCACAAGAAAGGATAGGGCAGGTGGCTATATTTGATTTCATGTAACAGTCTTTGGAAAGCAGTGTTGTAAATAGTAACCATAAGTACATTTACTCGAGTACTGTACACTTTTGAGGTACTTTTACTTTACTGGAGTATTTCCAAATTTCAATACTTTTACTCCTCTACAATTAACTTGTTACTACTTTTCAGATATAAATTATAATATTATAAAATATGCATATAACCACTTCAGCCCTATATTATACATAATAGGCAGATCTACAATTTCAAACATTTTAGTAAGATTTAGGTACTTTAAGTAGTATATTTTGATGCAAATACTTTTGTACTTTTACTCAAGTAACATTTTGAACACAGGCCTTTTATAATGTGGTATTGCTACTTTTACTTAGGTAAAATGTGAGTAGCCTACTTGTTCCACCACTGTTGGAAAGATTGAGCCGTGTAACCGCAGACAAAAATAATAAACCAAGGTATAATTTCGATCACACACACACGATAACTTTAAAAGCAATGAAGACGTATACTGTATGACTGTGTGTCTCAACCAAAGTCCAGTCACAATAGATAAGGACGGGATAAAATTACCTTCCGTTTAACAGAAATAACCACCAGTGTTGTTCTGGAGATTGACAGTTAGCAGTTCCTTAAACATCAGGACATAACAACAGGACATAATCCATATTGCCAAAAGAGCACCAGCGACCCAACATCACAGCATGCTTCCGAGTTTAGCGTCACGTAATCCTCATGTTGCGTATGGATTGGAGACTAACTATTGGTTATAGTTTTCGGCAATCTTGTTAAATGCGAGGCTTGTTATTACATTCTCCTTTTCTTTCGACGAGTCACAAAGTAATCCTTATCCCTTTTGAGATCTACCTGTGTGTGCTGTGTGTGTTACAGCTGCTGTCTCCACCCTCTGCTTCCCGTCTCCGCCCCTTCCTGCTTCCCACCTGTCCTCCCCCTCCCCTGGCACTTCAGGTACAACTGTCTGTAACCCCTGTAACCCAGTGTTTCTCAAACTTTCAAAATTCAAGGTCTCCCTTTAACTCTGACAGTGTAAAAATGGAGAGTTACAGACTTGTATGGGTCAATTTAGACCCCCATAAAGGAACCCACAGAGTCCCCGGAATCCACTTTGAGAACCACTGCTGTAACCTATTCAGACAGTGGTGGAAAAAGTAGGTATCAATCAGTATCAATACTGCAATATAGAAATAGCCTTCTTTGTCACAAGTAAAAGTCCAGAATTCTAAATGCACTTGAGTAAAAGTAGCCTACAAGAATCAAAATGTACTTAAAGTAGGCTACCAAAAGTAGCCTACTTTAAGTATCTTTTGAAAATAGCAGATCCACAAGCTTGTAGATCTGCTATTTTCAAATGGCCAAAATAAAGAGGGCTGAAGTGGTTCATGTGGTTACACCCCGCCATTCCGAAACACCGCTATTCCGAACGTTGACTTCTAACCCTAACCCTACCCCTAACCCTAACCCTAACCCTAACCCTTACCCTAACCCTAACCCTAACCCTAACTAACCCTAACCCTACCCCTAACCCTACCCCTAACCCTAACCCTAACCCTAACCCTAACCCTAAACCTAACCCTAACCCTGCTTCGGAATAGCGGTGTTTCGGAATGGCGGACTGTTGCCGGTTCATGTATGTTTTGTAATAATAATCAAAATATACAAAGTAACTAGTAATTAAAGTGTTCAAATACATTTAGTGGAGTAAAAAGTACAATATTTGAATCTGAGATGTAGTGGCATAGAAGTAAATGTATTGGAAATTGGAAATACTCAATTAAAGTACAAATACCTCAACATTTTGACTTAGTAGGCAACAGTAGGCTACTTTACACCACTGCAAACAGACTGGCTTGTTTGAAAATTGCTTGTTGCTAAGTAGGCCTATTGATCAGAGTAATATTTTGTCCTCAACTGCTACTACATTCATTGTTTTTATGAAGTATAATTATGATCATTAAATTGCATATAAGCAGCAACTGTCATGTTAAAATAGTATGCCTTACTTTAAGACTGTATCAACACAGGGTATGATTGTCTCTCTTGTCATGTACAGTGACTGTAGGCCTGGCCTACACTACAGTAGCCTATGCTTGACTTCAGTTGTGGACGAAACTTGCCAGGGGCACATGAGCCAAAGGAACTGGAATGACTCTCCCACTCTCTCTCCTCCAGGCTTGCTGCTGTCAAACTAGTCCGGCAGGATTTTTGCCTCTCACGTGGGCTGCAATTCGAATGTAAATGCAGCCGTACAGTGGAGACCGCCCTCCTTGCACCTTGGCACTTCCTTCAACTCCTCACTCTGGATTTCTCAACAGAGGGAAAGTTCATTCAAAGTGTTAATATAGAAACCTATATTGATCTCTGGAGGGAAAATCTGGCATAACAGCAACAGCAGTAGTATGAGTGACACACAGGATACAACAGAATAAGTACTAAACCAAAGATAAATATAACAAAAATGAAGAAAAAAAAGATAAAGGAGCACTCAGTAGACAAATCGCCACCAGGAGGCACGGTATACCTCACCATACTACCATCATATTTGTCTGGGGGAATTTGAAGACAAGGGGAGTGGTGGAGGAAGAAATATATATATTTTTTTGTAAAAGTATCTATACTCTAGTCTAGTAAAGTAGTAAAGTAAGTACAAAAGTATTGGCTACAAAATATAGGCTACTTAAAGTTCCAAAAGTAAAAGTGCTCATTATGCAGTAGCTTATGTCCCATTTCACAAGTTCGTCACATATACAAGTATTTTGAAAATAGCAGATCTACAAGCTCACAACACTTAATTTTGCTTTGGGGGCTTGTAGATTGTCTATTTTCAAACAGCCAAAGTATATATAGAGTTGAAGTGGTTAATGTATGTTTTGTAAAACATTTTAAAAAGTAAGGATGCTCCAATCAGTTACATCTGCACAACAGATTTCTGTCATTCAGTGTTCTGTGTTTGCCTTGTTCCTGACAGCATCAGTCATGCCCTAACCCTGTGTGTGTGTGTGTGTGTGTGTGTGTGTGTGTGTGTGTGTGTGTGTGTGTGTGTGTGTGTGTGTGCGTGTGTGTGCGTGTGTGTGTGTGTGTGTGAATAAAGTGACCCAGACATCCATAACAAGGCATAAACACACAGAAAAACTCTAGAGAGATGCCCCCTCAGCCAGCTGGTCCAACTCTGTACACAAACACAGAGCCATCAGACAGAGAACTCACTGGACTAAACCAAATGATAAAACAGCAATTGCAAGTGTGGTTGCTGTGACTATATTCTGCAGCAAGTTAACTGTCATGTGAAGCTCCAATACTCAAGCTAGCACCACTCCTCAAATGTTTCAATTTCCAATTGCATCTGATTCACAAAAAAGTTTATCTAGTGGTGAAAATAAAGTTTCCCCAGGACTACAGTGTGTTTCCCTTTCGGGCCACATATTCAAAATGGTGTAAAAAGTAAGCTAGCCTATTAATAACACCACCATGGGGTCGATATATCCAATATTGTCAAATGGTATTATTGTGGGCTTGCTCCAGCGAGGACACACTAGTTGTCCCCACTTTATATTATTCTGCCCCTTTTTTTGGCATCCTACTACTTTCACATTCTTTGTGCTAAAAATGTAGTTCAAACTTCAACATTTAGCTTTATACGCAGTAATTATTGCTTGTTCTTCAATTTTTTATAATTTGGCCTTCGCCATCCGGCCTGGCAGAGACAATAAAAAGAAATCACTGCAATGCAAAGAAAATAACGTGCTCAAACAAGTCTTATGAAACCCAATACAAAATAATACACAAACTACATGTTTCCCCAGTAATAAGAAGTAAATATGACCCCTTATGCTCTCCCCTATGTCCTAGGTGTAAAAGTGAACAAGGTACCTATACCCATATGATTTGGACTTGTCCACAAATTAGGACCTTTTGGATCTCTATTCAAGAAGAAATCCTTAAATTGACTGGAGCTAAAATACCCTTGAATCCACTTTACTATGTCCTAGGGGCAGACATTAATATTGCATTACTAAAAGGAAACCAACAATTACTAAGAGTGTTGCTCTATGCTGCCCGGCTGTCGGTCCTCAGCAAGTGGATAGAGGACAGTCCTCCAGATACCTTGCTGTGGCTGGGGAAAGTGCTGGGCCTGGTACCTTTGGAGAGGCTTTCCTGTGTGCTCCGGGGCACACTGGCTGAATTTGTGGAAACATGGCGGCCATTGGCACCAAGTCTGGGGGATGAGTGGTTCAGAGTCCTATGTATTGGAGTGACAGAGAATAATATCTAATAGAAAATGCTATCAAATGTGAGGCAGGTGATGGATATGGATGGCAGAGATATGGGAGAGATGGTGGTGGTAGTATTATGGGGGTGATTATTATTGTACTTGGTGTGAATAATTACTTTATGATTTTATTATTATTATTTTTGTTTTGTCTTTGTTGTTCATGGTCTACTGTTAAGTTTGTGACGTAGTGTCAAGTGGTGTCTTATGTATGTTTTGATGTAGTGTTAAGTGATGTCTTGTGTATGTTTGTGAGGTCTTCCTTATAATAAAAAATATTGAAACGGAAAAAAAAGAAATCACACGCAGTGTGAAGTGAGTGGTGCAATTTAGTTAATTAACAAAGAGTTAATTGTGTAGGTCTACATTTCTACTGTACATAATAAACTTTGTGTGTTTTCAGTGAGCCCACGCAGTTTCTGCAGGAACTGCTTTTCTAGTTATACACAGCATTCTTGTGTATAATACTAGAATGCAATTGGAAATTGCAAGTGTGGTTGCCGACGTGACTATATTCTGCAGCAAGCTGACTGTCATGTGAAGATCGACCAATACTCGAATTAGCACCACTCCCATTGATACCCTATTGATTCCCGATTCAAGGTAAAAACCCATTCACAAATAAAGTTTATCTAGGAAAAAGTTTCCCAAGGACTACCCTGTCGGTTAACCACACTATACGCCACAACGTAAGCTGTTGACGTCATGGTACGTCATACGTCACAAATGATCTGAATATAGAAGGCCCCAGACCTCATAGCATGGCAATCAAACATCGGATGCAGTCACATAACATAGACTAACCAAGAAGTAATGTGAATGTACAGGAATTAGATCATGCCTACTGATCACAAGACAGTCAAAGAGGCACGGGAGTTGGAGAAAAGGGAGCAGGAGGGTAAAATGCTGGAAGAGAAGAGACTAAAACATTTGGTAGATAATTTGGATGAGCGGGAGAAGGCGTTGATGGAGATGATAATGAAGCTTGTGGAGGTTGAGAAGAAAACACTGGAAGAGGAGGAGAAAAGACTTAAGGCTTGGGAAGATAATTTAGATGAGTTTGATATGGCGTTGAGAGAGATGGCAATGAAGCTTACTGCGAGGGAGGAAGTTGTGAAGAGGGAGGAGAAAATACTCAAGCTCAAGAAGATCATTGAACAGGAAGGTCGCAGAAACAGAATAATGGGAGTTTCACGGGGTCCACCAATCCATGCACAGACACACAGCCTTGACTCCAAACAGGATGTGGGCCAGGAGGAGGGGAAGTCTGAGTTGGCTGACAGCCCTGAACCCGTGGCAACTGTGCAGCTGAAAGCAGACCCCATTTATGTCCCTGCCTTCACCTCTGCTGCCTTCTATGAACAAACACCCTGTTCAGAGACAGGGTGTTTGTTCACACCCTGTTGGACCTGTTGTTGTCCTCAACCGGTCCCAGCTGTTGAGGACAAGTCTATGGTGGCTGAAAGTTCTAGACCCTTAGTGGACTTCAAGACGATAGCGAAGCCTGTAGCCGTGCAGCTGACAACACACCCCACTACTGTCCCTGCCTCCACCACTACGTTCTATGAACAGACACCCAGAGAACCAGAGGTTCCAACTGAATCTAGAGCACCTGCCAGTCCTGAACCCTCAGTGGAGTCCAAGGAAGAGGCAGTGCCTGCTGTCAGTAAGCCAGAATTACCATCAGTCCTTAAGCTCAAGAAAATCTTTGAACAGGAGGATCCAAAAGTGAGAATAACGGTAGTTCCCCGGGGCCCGCCAACCCATGCACTGAAATCTAGCTTTGGCTTCAGACAGGGTGCAGGCCAGGAGGAGTCTGAACCCTCAGCTGAGGTCGAGAAGGCAGCGAGGCCTGCAGTCATGCAGCTGAAAGCAGACCCCACACCTGTCACTAACACCACCGCTGCTGCTTTCTACAAACCAAAACCATGTTCAGAGCTAGGTGTCCCAGCGGTCAAATCTGCAGGGGCTGCTAGCCCTGAACACTCGGTGGAGGCCAAGGAACAGGCGGAGCCTGCTATTCTGAAGACAAAAGTACTGTCAGTCCTTAAACTCAAGAAGATATTTGAACAGGAGGATCCCAGAGATAGAATAATGGGAATTCCACAGGGGCCACCAACCCATGTACAGAAACCTATCTTTACCTCTGGACAGAGTGCAGGCCAGGAGGAGGAGTCTGCAGTGACTGCCACACAGCCTGCAGCCATGCAGCTGAAATCCGACCTTATCAATGTCAGTGCTCCCACAGCTGCTGCCATCTACGGACCAACATCCTATTCAGAGCCAGGAGACCCAGTGGCTGGGGAAGAGTCTGCAGTGTCTGCCTGTCCTGAACCCTTGGTGGATTCAGCGAAGCCTGCAGCTGTGGAGCTGAAAACAGACCCCACCCCTATAATCATCCCCATTGCTGCTGCCTTCTATGAAGAGATGACACCCTGTTCAGATACATGGGTCCCAGCGGTTGAAGTTGAGTCTGCAGCAGCTACCAGTCCTGAACCCTCCACAGAGTCTGAGAAGGCTGCAGCCATGCAGCTTAAAGTAGATCCCATCATGGTCACCTTCCCCACCGCTGTAGCCATCTGCAAAGAGACACCCTGTTCAGAGACAGTGGTCCTAGTGGATGAGGACGAAAGTGTAGTGGCTGCCACTCCTGAACCCTTGGTGGAGTCCAAGAAAGCAGCAAAGCTTGAAGCCATCCATCTGAAAGCAGACCCCACCTTCTGCAAAGAGACACCCTGTTCAGAGCCAGGGGCCGAGGACGAGTGTGCAGCAGCTGCCAGTCCTGAACCCTCAGCAGTTGCTGAAGAAGATGCAAAGACTGCAGCCGTGCAGCTAAAAGCAGACCCCACCCCTGCCACCATCCCCATTGCTGCTGCCTTCTATGAAGAGATGACACCCTGTTCAGAGCCAGGGGTACCAGCGGTTGAGGAAATGTCTGCAGCAGCTGCCAGTCCTGAACCCTCCACAGAGTCTGAGAAGCTTGTGATGACTACAGTCATGCAGCTTAAAGTAGACCCCATCACTATCACTGCCCCCACCGATGCAGCCATCTATGAAGAGACACTCTGTTCTGAGCCAAGGGTCGAGGACGAGTGTGCTGCAGCTGCCATTCCTGAGTCCTCTGCAGTGGCCGAAGAAGATGCAAAGTCTGCAGCAGTTCAACTGGAAGCAGACCCCACCCCAATTATCACCCCCACCGCTGCTGCATTCTATGAAACAATCTTGGACATGTCTGCAGCGGCTTCCAGTCCTGAACCCTCAGCAGATGCAGAGGAAGAGGCGAAGGCTGCAACTGTGCTGCTAAAAGCAAACCCCACCACTGTCACTGCCCCCACTGCAGCAGCCTTTTATGAACTGACTCCTTGTTCAGAGCCATGGGTCCCATTGGCCGAGGAAGAGTCTTTGCTGGCTGCCAGTCCCGAACCCTCAGCGGAGTCTGAGAAGGCCACAAAGCTTGCAGCTGTGCAGCTGAAATCAGACCTCATCAATGTCACCGTACACACAGGCACAGCGATCTACGCAATGAAACCCTATTCAGAGCCAGGAGACCGAGTGGCTGGGGAAGAGTCTGTAGTGGGTCCTGAACCCTTGGTTGATTCAGAGAAGCATGGGCAGCTGGAAGCCATGCAGCTGAAAGCAGACCCTACTTCTGTCACCATCCCCATTGCTACTGCCTTCTGCAAAGAGACATCCTGTTCAGAGCCAGGGGTCCCAGAAGTTGAGAAAGAGTCTACAACAGCTTCCAATCCTGAACCCTCCACAGAGTCTGAGAAGGCTTTGATGACTGCAGCCGTGCAGCCTAAAGTAGACCCCATCACTGTCACAGCCCCCACCGATGCAGTCATCTATGAAGAGACACCCTGTTCAGAGCCAGTGGTTCCAGTGGACGAGGGCGAGTGTGCAGTGGCTGCCACTCCTGATCCCTTGGTGAAGTCCAAGAAAGCAGCCAAGCTTTCAGCCGTGCAGCTGAAAGCAGACCCCACTCCTGTCACCATCCACATTGCTGCTGCCTTCTGCAAAGACACACCCTGTTCAGAGCCAAAGGTTGAGGACGAGTATGCCGCAGGTGCCAGTCCTGAACCCTCAGCAGTGGCCAAAGAAGATGCATTGCCAGCAGCCGTGCAGCTGAAAGCAGACCACACCCCTGCCACAACCCCCATTGCTGCTGCCTTCTACGAAGAGATGACATCCTGTTCAGAGTCAGGGGTCCCAGCCGTTAAGGAAGAGTCTGCAGCAGCTGCCAGTACTGAACCCCCCACAGAGTCTGAGGAGCTTGTGATGACTACAGCCATGCAGCATATAGTAGACCCCATCACTGTCACCGTCCGCACCGATGCAGCCATCTATGAAGAGACACCCTGTTCAGAGCCAGGGGTCGAGGACGAGTGTGCTGCAGCTGCCAGTCCTGAACCCATGGCAGTGGCCGAAGAAGATGCAAAGCCTGTATACGTTCAACTGAAAGCAGACCTCACTCCTGTTATTGCCCCTACCACTGCTGCCATTTATGAAGCACTCATGGAGGAATTTGCAGCGGCTGCCAGTCCTGAACCCTCAGCAGATGCCAAGGAAGAGGTGAAGGCTGAAACTATGCTGCTGAAAGCAGATCCGGCTACTGTCACTGCCCCCACTGCAGCTGCCTTTTACAAACTGACACCTTGTTCAGAGCCACAGGTCCCATTGGTCGAGGAAGAGTCTTTGCTGGCTGCCAGTCCTGAACCCTCAGCAGATTCCGAGAAAGCCACAAACCCAGCAGCCATGCAGCTGAAATCTGACCCCATCAATGTCACAGCACACACAGCTGCGGCCGCCTATGGAACAACACCTTATTCAGAGCCAGGATACCCATCAGCTGGGGAAGAGCCTGTGGAAACTTCCTGTCCTGAACCCTTGGTGGAGTCAAAGACGCCAGTGAAGCATATGGCCATGGAGCTGAAAGCAGACTCTGTCTCTGTCACCATACCCATTGCTGCTGCCTTCTACGAAGAAATGGCAGGAATTCCAGCAGTTGAGGATGAGTCTGCAGCAGCTGCCAGTCCTGAACCCTTCGCAGAGGCTGGGAAGGCTGTGAAGCCTGCAGCCATCCAGCTTAAAGTAGACCCTATCACTGTCACTGTCTCCACCCCAACCATTGCAGCCATCTATAAAGAGACACACTGTTCAGAGCCGGTGGTCCCAGTGGATGAGGAGTGGCAGCCACTGTACACCTTGTTGTGTAATCTCCAACAATCCTCGTTGGAGTCCAAGAAGGCAGTGAAGCTTGAAGCCGTGCAGCTGGAAGCAGACCCCACTCCTGTCACCACCCCCATCACTGTGGCCTTCTGCAAAGAGACACCCTTTTCAGAGACAGGGGTCAAAGATGAGTGTGATTCAGCTGCTAGTCCTGAGACCTTGGCACTGTCCGAAGAAGATGCAAAGCTTGCAGCCGATCAACTGATAGCAGACCCCACCCCTGTTATCATCCCCACTGCTGCTGCCATTTATGAAACAATCAAGTACCAGTCTGCAGCGGCTGCCAGTTCTGAACCCTCAGAGGAAGAGGCAAAGGCTGAAACTGTGCAGTGGAAAGCAGACTCCACCACTGTCACAACCTCCACTGCAGCAGCCTTTTACGAACTGACACCTTGTGCAGAGCCACGGGTCCCAGTGGTCGAGGAAGACGATTTGGTGTCTGACAGTCCTAAGCCCTCAGCGGAGTCCGAGAAGCCAGCGAAGCCTGCCGTTGTAGAGCTGAAAGGGGACTCTGCCCCTGTCACCATCCCCATTTCTGTTGCCTTCAGCAAAGAGACACCATATTCAGAGCCAGGGGACCCAGCGGTCGAGGACAAATGTGTGGCAGCTGCCAGTCCCTTGGCAGTAGCCGAAGATGAAAAGCCTGCAGCCATGCATCTGAAAGCAGACCTCACTCCTATTATCACCCCCACTGCTGCTTTCTTCTATGAAGCAATCAAAGACATTTTATCAGTAGCTGCCAGCCCTGAACCCTCAGTGGATTCAGAGAAGGTCACAAAGCCTGCAGCAATGCAGCTGGAATCGGACCTCATCGATTTCACCACCCCCATTACTGCTGCCGTCTGCGGACAGACACCCCATTCGGTGCCAGGAGACCCAGCGGCTGGGGAAGAGTCTACGGTGGCTGCCAGTCCTGAAACCTTGGTGGATTCAGAGACGCCAGAGAAGCCTGCAGCTGTGGAGCTGAAAGCAGACACCACTCCTGTCACCACCCTTATAGCTTCCACCTTCCGCAAAGAGACGTCCTGTTCAGAGCCAGAGGTTGAGGACGAGTGCGCGGCAGCTGCCAGTCCTGTACCCTCAGCAGTGGCCGAAGAAGATGCATTGCCTGCAGCCGTGCAACTAAAAGCAGACCCCACCCCTGTCAAGACCGCAATTGATGCTGCCTTCTACAAAGAGATGACACACTGTTCAGAGCCAGGGGTCCCAGCATTTGAGGAAGAGTCCACAGCTGTCAGTCCTGAGCCCCCCGCAGAATCTGAGAAGGTTGTGGTGGCAACATCCATGCAGCTTAAAGTAGACCCCATCACTGCCCCCACCGATGCAGCTCTCTATGAAGAGACACTCTGTTCAGAGTCAGGGGTCGAGGACGAGTGTGCTGCAGCTGCCAGTCCTGAACCCTCGGCAGTGGCCGAAGAAGATGCAAAGCCTGCAGCCGTGCAGCTGAAAGCAGACCCCACCCCTGTCACCGCCTCAACTGCAGTTGCCTTCTATGATTCCTTCAATTCTGCAGCGACTGACAGTCCTGAACCTTCAGAAGATGCAGAGGAAGAGGCGAAGGCTGCAACTGTGCTGCCAAAAGCAGACACCACCACTGTCACTGCCACCACTGCAGCTGCCTTTTATGAACTGACACCTTGTTCAGAGCCACAGGTCCCAGCGGTTGAAGACGAGTGTGCAGCAGCTGCAGGTTCTGAACCCTCGGTAGAGGCCAAAGAAGATGGAATTCCTGTTGTTGTGCAACTGAAAGCGGACCCCACCCCTGTCATGAACCCCACCCATGCTGCCTTCTACGCTGCAGTTGAGGACGGGTGTGCAGTGGTTGCCAGTCCTGAACCCTTGGCAGATACAGAGGACGAGGTGAAGCCTGCAATTATGCTGAAAGCAGACCCCACCACTGTCACTGCCCCCATTATTGCTGCCTTTGATGAAGAGATAAGCTGTTCAGATGCAGGAGTCCCAACCAGTCCAGAACCTTTGGTGGATTCAGCAATGGCACTGAAGCTAGCAGCTGTGGAATTGAAAGCAGACCGCACCCCTGTCACTACCCTCTTTCCTACTGGCATCTTCAAAAAGACACCTTGTTCAGAGTCAGGGGTCCCAACAATTGAGGATGAGTCCGCAGTGGCTGCCGGTCCAGAACAGTTGACAGTGACAGAGGAAGTGACAAACCCTACAGCCATGCAGCTGAAAGCAGAACCCACCACCCCTGTCACCACCTCCACCATTGCTTCCTTCTACAAGGAAGTCGAGGACGAGTCAGTGGTGGCTGCCTGTCCTGGACCCTTGGTGGAGTCAGAAAAAGCAGCAAATGTTTCAGCCATGCTGCTGAAAGCAGACCCCACCCCTGTCACTACTACCCCCATCGTTGCTGTCTTCTATCAAGATACACCCTGTTCAAATCCGGTAGTCTCACTGGTTGAGGACAAATATGCTGCACCTGCCGGTCCTGAATCCTCAGCAATGTTTGAGAAGGCCATGATAACTGCGTCTCTGCAGCTGCAAGCAGACTGTCACACTGTCATCATCCCCATCACTCTCATCATCCCCAATGCTGCTGTGGTCTCCAGACCAACTCCCTGTTTAGAGCCAAGAGTCACAGTGATAAAGGAAGACTCTGCGAAGTCTGCAGCAGCTGCCAGTCCAGCACTTTCTGTGGAGGCTGAGAATACTACCTCTGTCACTGCTACTTTCTATGACCCGGCGCCCTGTTCAGAGCCAGGAGTCCCGAAGGATGAGTCTGCAATGGCTGCCAGTGATAAACCCTTGGCTGAGGCTGAGGAAGAGCCGGAGCCTGCTATCGTCGAGCCAAAAGTTCAATCAGTCCTCAAACTCAAGAAGTTCTTTGAACACTTTGTCCAGGAGAATCCCATAGAGAGGAAAGGGAAATGCCCCCCTATCTCACTCTGTTGATGGAGGATATAAGTCTGTGTTTGTGTTTGGCTGTAGCTAATTTAGCAAGACGCTGGACAGATCAGCGACATATTTCTTGTGAACACTTCCAATAATTAAAGTTAAATAAAATGTAAATTAAAAAAAAAAGTATAAAACAATAATATGTGGAATAACATTTGTGGTGGTATTTATCCACTTTAATTTCATAATGGGAATCAATGGGGCTCAAAAGGGGTTGAAACCTTTCCCAGATTTGGAGTAATAAGTCATAGAAACGTCATAAATGATGTTAGTCACAGGCTCGCCTCAAGTAACCTGAGCTCCACATTGTAGCCAAGCGATTCCCATGTGGATCATGGTTAGATTTTTTTTCCTGAGTGGTGCCTATGGTCATCTAGAACAGTGGTTCTTAAAGTAAATTGACCCATACAAGTCTGTAACTCTGACAGTGTACGGGTCCATTTGGTTCCATTTGTCAGAGTTAAGGGGAGACCTTGAAAGTTTGAGAAACACTGGTCTAGAAGAGTGTGTGTCCATCTGTACGCCTGCCCCCTGTCCCTCCAAAGTTGGCAAGGCTGACATTAATTAACACATGATGAGATCCACAGGGAAGCAATACCGTTATTAGATCCGGTCTCTTTTTTTTATCGTGGCGTTGTCAGGGCATTGTGTCATGGATACTGCGAACCAGTTAATCCACTTCCAATAGAGGGACACATGTGGGCCTGCTAAACATCCCATGACTAGGTTGAGATACCCCCCCCCCCCCAAAAAAAAATAAAAATAAATAATAATAAATAAATAAAATAAAATAAAATAAAAATGTAATAAATGGAACAAAACAATTCCACAAGAAATTGGGAGACACTGTAAAGTTCAGTAAATTTAAATAATATTTCTATGTAATAAAATAAGTAAAATATACATACATAATATATAGAGTGCCTTGCAAGGATATAGTGCCTTGCAAACATACAGAAACCTAATAAAACAAAATACAAAACAATCTATCAATACTTTTGCAAGGCACTGTATGCCTCTCAAAATCCAACCCTACGTCCTCGTCGTGGGAGGTGGAAGCAGGTCATGCTGACTAACAGGGCTCTGGTAAAACTGCATCATTCACCAGTGCAGTGAGTGGATGAATGCAGATTTACATAAACATTGACAAATGGCAATGCCATTCTGGCCCTGGGAACAGAAGACTGTGAGTGTTGCTGTGTCACTTGGATTTCCACTGTACAGAACGGGATAGTAACTACCACTGGCCAGCTTAAAGGAATAGTTCACCCACAAAATGACTATCAATTACACATGCCATGAAGCCTTCAATTCATGATGATTTTTTTGTTTTTGTTGCATTCCTAAGCCAATAATTTGATGACCGTTGGAGTCTCTGGGAAGAGGCTCAATTGAGACTCCACTGGTTGTCAAATTACTGTCAGGAATGCAAATTCATGGGGTGTGTAATTGATAGAAAATAAGTCATTTGTTGAGAGAACTACTCCTTCAACACATTGCTGGGGGCCCCCTGGAACCCCATCAAGGACTCATGGGGGTCCCTGGACCCCACTTTGAGCACCACTAGTGTAGAAGCATTTATCCTTCAGTTCAGTCACCAATGTGATGAGGGGTCCCAGAACCCACAGCTTTATATAGAGCTTTATTATTAGTTTTTCAGTGCAAATTCCTGTAATACCTGGCAATAAGGTATGACAAGGATTGGATTTTGTCTTTTTATGTGGCTATTAAGGATGGCAATGATGAACTGTTTTGATAATATACACATCTTTCAGTGATACTGTGTAGATACTAATTATTTAATAGGTCACAGAAACTAACTAACCGAATTAAGTAAGATAAACCAGTGGTTCTCAAACGTTTTCATGTCAAGGACCACCATAATTGCATTTGGCCCTGGACCCCTGAACAAAGATTTGTGTTGTTAAAACGTTCAAAACATATTCCAAATTTGCTCAAGATATTTTGAAAATATAGCCCTAACTACTGTAGTTCATACAGATGTAAAACAATGTAGGCCACATGTGTGTGAGTTTGTAGATTGGTGTGTGTGTGTGTGTGTGTGTGTGTGTGTGTGTGTGTGTGTGTGTGTGTGTGTGTGTGTGTGTGTGTGTGTGTGTGTGTGTGTGTGTGCACGTGCCCCCATCCTGCTGCCTTGAATCTTATCTGAAGTTCAGATTCCTTCATTCCATTATGAGTGTCAGCTTACAGTGTGGGAAGCTCTTTCTTGACTCCTGGAGGTAACAGAATGTAATGTGCGATGTGATTCATCACCATAGAAAATGCAGTAGTGGCCTTTAATAAGTGTTGTGATTAGAGGGAGAGTGATGTTTCAGTTGAGTTGTATGCGCGCCGCGCAGAACAAAATGACAGCAGACAATATCCCACGGCAAGTTCTGAAGTTCTTCATTAGGCCTACACACATAGAGAATATATACAGTATTGGACACATGACGTGATTGTCATGGCATCAAGCTTATCGGCAGAGCTTGAGCAGAGTAGAGTGATTCAACACATATGTATACTGACTGGGTCAATCAGATAAAAGGTCATAATCATAATTTATAACAATAAGTCAGCTTAATGTGCCAGGAAAGACATCGGCTTGAGGTCGAGCAGCATAGTCACAAATTCACAATCATGATACACCTTTTATTTTATTTTATTTTAGAAGAAATGTGTGAATACCATACCAGCCTACCTGGACTAACCTTTACTTTAGGTTAAAGAGTACAGTTTGAGCTTCTTTTAGAACTATATAATCCCTGGTCTTTGTTACCATGCCTTAGCAATGATCTCCGGTTACTCAGGCCTCACACCCAGAACTCACCTAACCCCTGATCATTATGCTGGGGTGAGATGGCTCAGGGGACAGAGCAACTTGCAATAGGCCTGGTCTTCAAGATACACAAGAGAACAGGGATACCCATGTGCCTGTCGAACTACTTCAATAACGTGAAAGACACACACAAAACACAAGTTAACTTCAGAGGGAGCTCCACTGATCTCACTCAACCACCCAGATTCGGCACAAACTTGGGGTCAAATTAGTTCTAATAAAGCCCCTCCTTCAAAACTGCCATAAAAGAGTAGGCCTACCTGTATGCAATTTGTTGTAAATATATACATTAATTGCTATTGCTATATGCTAGCGTTGATTTATGTCTGGTTTATTATTATATATCATTGCATGTCTTTAAATCACCCATAATGGAAACAAGTAGGACCTAGACTGTTTGTGTTTTTTATCGATCATTGTAAATTGTACCTCACTACTAAATACAATCAATCACATGGACACTGTGAAGTGTGAAATGGACAAAGTTGATAAGAAACCACTGAAGTTAGAGAGGCTTAGGTGCAATTTGATTTAACATGTTGTATTATTTATCCCAAGGGTAATAAAACATAAAAGGCAGAGCTTTGTCAAGTAATTTGCTACTTTTTCCTCAATTTATTTTTTGTCACTATCAACTTTATCAACTCAAAAGAAAAAAGAAAGGGATCTTGGAGGAGGAAAGTCGGATGGTATTGTTAAAGGATGCCACTGAAATAGTCTGATCTTTTTTTCCATTTGATATAATTCTACTCTACATAACAATGCATTTACAGTCTCGTGATTAAAACAAGTTAAAGAACAACAGCATACTCTACTGTTTACTTTTGGTGTTGCATGCTTTTAGCTGTCAAAACGTCATCACCGAGCGACATTGACTACATCTTACTATTTTGCAACTTGAAGCCTATGTTTGAAGCCCAAGCTAAAGGATTAGGTATTTCTACTGGGATATCGATTTAGTACATTATTCCAATGGACCTATGCCTATACTCTTAACTCAACGCCTTTTGGATTCACGTCGAGCGATTTACTTTATTCATATCCAAGTTAATTCTGTGTACACACTACAACACAGACTACACACACACATGGCATGCATGTCATGTTGTGTGTGATATCATAACATTAGAATTATGCCCAAACTCTTTGATATAAAACTTCCAGGAGAATGCAAGGGTCTACCCGAAGGGTTTTGGTCAGCTGTTGACGTGTGGATAAAGAAACCTCACGTTGTGAACAAACGCCTTTGTGGAGCCAGTGTGGCGGAGGAGAAGGATGTGGACACTGAAGCAGTGGCATGTCTGCTGGACTCCTCACACAGAGACGAGGAGCTCATGTCTTTCTTGACAGACTGTGGACCTTCAGATGCAAAGGAAAGCAACGCCTGGTCCTCTGCTGTAAGGACATTCATTCCCAAAGTGAACTGCTATGGTTCAAATCGGCACAAAGAAATTGTACTCAAAGGTAGGTAGCATATTATTATTATTATTTTTTTTTACAAAAGATGTAAGACAGTGGTTCTCAAGATTTTTCATGTCTAGGACCCCCCAAATTGACACGTATTAGCCCGCGGCCCCCCATTTGAAAAGATATGTCAGGGACCCCCATAAGAGAAGGCTACGGACCCCCCATTTCATTTCTATCTCTGAGACACCAATTGTAAAATCAATTTAAATGTAGCTCTGAGAGTGTACAAATGGAACCAGATGGACCCCTTGGATCTCCCTCAAGGACCCCTGGGGGACCCCTGAGAACCAATGATGATAAATTCAAACTATTCCAGACACACAGGGGGTCCTGTGTGACATAAACATAAAAGCATAAATAGAGGTTGTAAGTTTGTAACTTATTTTTTTCTCTATAATGATGACACATATTTAATGGGGAAAAAGTCAATAATGTTTGTAACAGTAATGCTGCCTTTATTCAGTATTTTAAATGCTGTGAGGAAGACTAAAGCCTGTTGTCCCCATCTCCTTTTCTAGACTTTGACAGACAGCAGGTGACTTTTGTTCCCATTGAAGAAGATTCAGAAGGGCAGGTGTCTCAAAAAAAGAACAACGTTTATCAGATCCGCCTCTTCCACCAGGCCTGTCAGGAGGAATGGTAACTTAAATACATGATGGCATTTCTCCTCTGCATCTATCTCTTAGGAGCAGTGGGTATCTATTGAACAGTGCCCAGGGAGTCATTATTATTAGTCAAGTTATTATTGTTCAAATATAAATTACTTGCCATGGAAAAGGTGTTGCTACTTTAATATGATCATAGCTGGCAAGTCAGGGTGACTGAATAATTCATGGTTCACTTTAATTTAATTCATTTTCAGGTACATGCACAATTAAAGAAATATGCACCAGAGTTAGCTGGAAACTCATTTCATCTGACTGCTGTAGAAGGATTTGCATGTTCTCCCCGTGTCTCCTTGTATAGGGTTGATACCTTCACAAAAACATGCAGTAATCCTGGTCTCAATAATGCCTCCCCCTGGCCAGCCGGGGCGCTTGATGGAGGGGAAAGGAACTGGTTGGAATAACGTGTTCCTTCCACGCGCTACGTCCATCCTGGGGAAATCCCCCCTGTCAGGTGAAAAGAAACAACTTGGACTACTCATGCATTGAAGGAAGCATGAGGTCAGTCCGTTGTCTCCCCAGGCGCGGCAGAGGGAGAGCAGAGCCCAGGATTACATTGGCAATTGGCACTGGGTGAAAATGGGTTGCAAAAAAGAAAAAAGAATAAGAAGGATTCAATATACTTCAGCCAGTGTTTCAAAACAATAAAAACAACAAACAATCACTTGTATAATACACTCAGCAAAATTCATTTTTTTGTAACTCATAATGCTTGTCACATAAAAAAAACAGCAGACACATACAAGAGGCACATTAAAACCATGAAAGGAGTAATCATAATTATTGGAGAGTGCTTGATTGTAAGGGTTTAGGCCTGTGTTTCAGGTTTGTCTTGTGATGGTTAAGCAGGTATCGAAATGAAACTCAATATCATGTGATCATCAGACACACTTCCAAACACTTTCCGTTTTTGTATGAGATAAAACACAATTGAGACGTGTGAGTTTGCGCTGGCATAAATATGTTTTAATATTTAGACATTCCTCATTTCCTGACTGAAGAGAAAAATAAATAATAACACTTTGCACCATGTGTATAGTGTGTATTGACCATTTTCTTTTGCCCTCTTTCTGTATTGGTTTGCTTTCTGTTTAACCACTTCAACCCTAATGTAGAACGGCTATTTTTGGCCAAGAGATTTGGTTTAGAGTAGACTCTGGAGGGGAAAAAGAGTGGACCGAGTACAGACTACAGTGCCAACTCATGTCAAGTTGACTAGGTATAAAGGGTTTGTGTGGTTAAAATGTCAAACTGTACAGGGGGTCGGTCTAGGACCCCTAGGGGGTTCTCAGAGTTACTACAGGGGGTCCTCCAAATCTTTGTGTGATAGAAACTTTTTTTCTCCTTTTATATATTAACCACTTGAACCCTTATAGCGTCCATATTCCGAGAACTTTAGACAAAAATAGCCGATTTACAAGCCTCGCGCTGCGAGGCTTTGTGAGCTTGTAGATCGGCTATTTCGGCAAAGAGCTTTGGCGTAGAGGGGAAAAAGAGCTGACTAAGTACAGAGTGAAAGGTCAAGTTTTTAAAGTATTGACGGTTCAAGTGGTTAAATATCTGAAAACACAAATTGACATGAATCCATTCCAAAATACACTGATGAATGTGATGTCAAACGATTAAACTATGGAATCTAGTCTGCTTCATCTCTCTCTCAGGGGTCCTTGGCCTGAAAACGTTGAAGACCCCTGGTGTAGAGCATAAAAACGTATCCCTTCGCCCTCTGGTCTGCAGGTTCTTGGAGCTTCATGTCTTGAGGCCAGACGAGTGGTTTTCTGATGGAGTGGCTTACCCTAAGCTGCCCTGGCTGTCCAGAGACCTCCTGCCTAAACTGGGACGCTGGGCCACTGAGAGTAAAACCAGTGAGTTCAAGAGCACCCTGTCTCTCCTGCCCGTGGAGAAGTACAGTCTCATGTACCAGCAGCTTAAAGACCGGTACAAGAACATGGTGAAGGTAATGGATTTTTGTGCAAAATCTCTTGTCACTATTTGTATTTTTAAATGTTTTATTTGATCAAAACTAGGGCTGTCACAATTATTACATAATCGTCTAATCGCAATTATTTGACATAAACCGATTATTTTTCACAATAGTTTCCATGTTCATATATTTTAAAAAAAAGTCAAAAATAGTGGAAATAGCAGATCTACAAGCTCACTACGCGTTGTGAGCTTTTAGATCGGCTATTTCCACTATCAATGTTCTTTTTTAAGTATAAAGTTGTCAAATATGTCAGTAATCTCTTTCTATATTTAGGTTATGTGTCATATCTACCATGTGCAACTTCAAAGCCTAAAAGCCAAACAGAAATGTAATTAATGACAAAAACACAATTAAATCGTTAATCGCAATTATTTGAGTGACAATTAATCGTCATGTAAAATGTCATAATTGTGACAGCCCTAATCAAAATGTCTTAGCTGTAATCATATTATTGCTGAATGCTTCTGTTTTTATTTTTATGTCCTAGGTTTGGCCTGAAGTGACGGATCCGGAGAAGTTTGTCTATGAAGATGTTGCTATTGCTACATACCTCTTGGTGGGTTTAGGCAATTTAGGCCTCAATGTTCCTCTTAGAATTTGTGTGGTAAAGTCCCAAACAATATAGTTTTATACAAATATTTGAGGCATGTTTTCAACAATTATTGCATTGGTTTATATACATAAGCTTTAGCAGCCTTAAGGGTTAATGATGGTAGGTTACATAGAATAAGTTTTAAATTGCTCTATATTATGAGAATACTCATTGCTATAGAGTGTTTGTTCAGTAAGAGCAGTCTCCCTGTCTCTCCTGCTCTTTAGTAAACAGAAAATACATTTTCAACAAGTGAAATTGGAAATCATGGTACAAAATTAGAAGTGAAATTGGAAATCATGGTACAAAATTAGCCACCAAAATTGGAACTGGAACACCATAAAATTGAAGCTGATGAATGGGTACTCTTTCCTGATTGGCTGAAATGTTTAGTAAAGTTACTGTTTGTGTTTGCCAGCTCTTTCCTGGAGAGTGCCACTAGCAAGTTGGAACCAATTTGGAGACAGACCTGTGGCAGAACAACTCCAGCTTTTGTTTTGTCTCTCAGTTGAACAGTTGCCTGAAAACACAACATGTTCAATCTGTGATCAAATAATTCCATCTAGCCACAAATTAAGGAGCCCATTTCACAAATCAGCCAAGCAGAAACCTTAAACTACAGCTAAAATAAACAATTGGGTATTTGGTCTTACTGGTAGTCTGCTATGCTATCAGGGCTCTATACTAATGACTTTTATGTTTTCGCTCTACACAAAATATCTTAAATAGCTGAAAATAGCTGATCTATAAGCTGAAGCTCACAACAAATCATCCTATCACAGTGTAAAGCTTATTCTCTGGTTCTGTCTTTCTAGGTCTTGTGGGCCGAGGAGCGAACAGAAAAGGACCTGACTGACAAACAGTCATTTGTGGACCTGGGCTGTGGAAATGGCCTCCTGGTTCACATACTATGTAATGAAGGGGTACGTTGAACACACCCAAAATGACCTTTTTTCTTTTGATTACTCACGCCATGGAGACTTGAGTTCAATAATATTTTTTTTTGTATTTGTCGCATTCCTAAGACAATAATTTGATTACAATAAATGTACCCCCACTGATTCCGGATGGGGACCTAAATGCATTTGGGTCCCTATCCGGGATCAATGATGTATGTGGGTGAACTACTCCTTTAATAGGTGACAATTCTGTGAAAATGGCAAATCTACAAGCTCACAATGCATCACAATGTGATGAGTGGAATTTGTCTTGTGAGGTTGGTGCATTGCAATGAATAATGACAACATGAAAAACTAGTTACACCTCAATAATGTAGAAAACTCAACTGTATACAATATCTTGTATACTGGCCTGGGAAATAAATACATATAAATGATTGCACTTGTGTTCACAGAAGGTAATGGTACATTTGTTTGAATATTATATACACAAGATAATAATGGCAAAACAGGTTTATAGTAGCATTTTTTTTTAAACATGTCTTTATTGATTTTTTTATAGTAGCATTTTAATTATTTCTGAATTATTATATTTTATTTTTGTTGTGTTATGAAATGTAATGTAACTTTAAAGAGGTGGTGCCATGATTCCCCCCCCCCCCCCCCCCCACTAAAACATGATTATCAGGTATTATGATTATACTAGGAGGAAGATTTTTTTCCCAAAAAGTATACAGAAAGAGTTAAAATTGGGTTTTTATGTGGCCACACCCCCAGTTCATTAAGTATGCATGGATGTCATGGTGGGTGGTGACCCAGCTGAAGTTAGCCACACCCCACAGTGTTGGGTGAATGGTAATTAGGGGAGGAGTTGATTCTGTGATGTAAAAGTATCTGTGTTTTTTAACGGACACTTTTGACCACAAGGTGGCAGCCTCCAAGAGAAAACAAACAAATACCAAGAGAATACATAATTGCTCATAAAAACCACAACAGGGGGTCCAATGATGTACTTTCAACCTCCTAGACACATGAAAAACAGAAAAAGTACAAAACTATGGCACCACCTCTTTAAGCTGCATCTCATGTATGAGAAGTGATTGTCGTTGTTATGTATTATACTATATACGATATACTGTATATTATTCAATCACTGCAATTTGAATTGCTTTGTGTAGATTTACTCTGTTAAACAGGCCATCTTTATAACTAAAGCAGGCCTAGGCCATGTGGAAAACTGACCCTTCAAGCAGAGGTCATTTAAGTAGCCCGATAACATGGGCCTGTAAGGGCCCAGGTGAGGGGATTCATATATCTAAACAATATTTAATAGAAGCATTATATTAACCTGGATGCCCAATCAGAAGCTGGCAACAATAATTGGAATCACACACAGAGGCTGGAGTGTGGATGAGGTTGAATGAGGCGATTATTGGCTGACCGTCATGGCATCTTGTGTTGCAGCACCCTGGAAAGGGCATCGACGTACGTAAGAGGAAGATCTGGGACATGTATGGCCCTCAGACCCTCCTAGAGGTGAGAGAAGTTCACTAGGACAGGACAGGAGGTGGGAGGAGGTGATGGCTTAATCGGTGCCTAATTCAGGCATTTAATGAGCGCTATTACCATTTCACTGGGAATATGAGTCATATGCCAAGTGTAATGGCTCCTTTAAAGCTCCTGTCTTAAAGTGGCACTATGCAACCTTTTTTGAGAATAAAATGTAATTTATTCCAATCTGTATGTTAATACAATATAACATATGCAATTGGGGTGGTTGTATTTTGTCCCCCTGCTCTTCTATTGAGACATTTAATTGGGGTGGTTGTATTTTGTCCCCCTGCTCTTCTATTGAGACATTTAGATTGTGTCAAAGGTCGTGTCAAACCTAAACACAGGATCTGACACGGATTTTGACCTGATGGTCAAGATTCAATTTATCCCCTGTGCAAGCAGGCAGGGTCTATTCGCTCAATGGTAAAAAGGCAGCACTTGCACAGGAAACTGAGTTCAAATCCTGGGTAGAAGAGGAAAGTTACACAATGCAGCTTTAATTTAACCTCTCTATGACACTACTGGTTTATTTTGTATCCAGATTTTCATCTTGAATACACTGACTTGATACTAGAAGTATGAACTTACTTATACTAGAATTGACAGTATGTGACGGCAGCTACATGCGGTAGGTAGCGTATCATTTTAGAACATATTGTTAAACTGTAATTGCCATCTTTCTTTATATATGATGAGCAACATGGATGTGCACTTTGATTTACAGTCAGAACGGAAGGTTTCATTATTGATCGCTCTTCCATCAGCAAGGCTGAACCCTCTCAGAGTTAAATGAACAGACTGCGTGTGCGGAAACCTCCTTAAGACACGCTGTACTTTCCTCTCTGCCTTCCGACTTCAATCTTTCATTTGACAACAAGCTGCTGACTGTTAACTGTACCCACTCCCAGTCATCCATTATTGACTGTGTTTTTAGTCTGCGCAGAAGGGGCATCTCCTACAGGGACTCACTGTACTTCTAGCCCTTAAACTTCACAGCAGTGACAACACAGAAATGTGTGTGGACCGGGGAGGAATCACCTTTTATCCTCTATTCTTTGTAAGGCTGACGATGGTTGGGGCTAGCGATGGAGTGAATTCACAAGACATTGTTTTACATCAATTTATTTATGCTACACTTCAGATATTTGTGCTTTTTATTATTGCTGGGCAACATACAGTATATGATATGAGACTAGATATTGTCTGGGATTTCTGGACATATATAGCTTTTCATATGGCCAATTGTTGTTTTTTCCTGGGTTTAATCAATTAAGCCTTAAATTATACTTTCAAAAAATAAAGTCACTATCGATATTGAGGAAATTGGTTAATAGTTAATACAAAATAAAAATAAATCTCCATATCACACAGCCCTTCTTTATATCATTAAAGGTTATCTCTGACACTGTTCCTGCAAACCTCTAAAATGAATGACCATCCTCCCACCTATAGTGTCAATATGTTGATTAGGACCCACTGTGTTAAAGGTTTGATGGAGATTGCAGAGCAATCCGTACTGGCATAGTAGCGTCATCAGGTCACAATCAATTTCTGACCAAGTGCTCCATTGTCAAATTATACCAGCGTGTATTTTCTCCTTGAATCTAAGGAGCTTGTGTGGTTTTGGGGGGTCTTTTGCTATTTCAGGAAAAGGCAATCACTCCTGGCGATGGGTTCCTATTCCCCGCTGCCGACTGGCTGATTGGGAACCACTCTGATGAGCTCACGCCGTGGATCCCTGTCATAGCAGCCAGGCAAGTCATCAGCAGACACAATCTCACTCAGCCTCTCAAGTACCAGCTGATCTCTCCAATTTGGACCAACATTATTGCTGTTCGGGTTGAGTGAGGAGGGTGAATTGTGTGCGTGCGTGTCTGTGCGTGTGTGCGAGCCTACCTACCAGCTTGTTATGGCTTCAATGTTGTTAGGTTTTTGCATTACTAATGCCCGCCACCTGGTGGGGATGTTAAGCCTTAGTCTGGAGATTGTTTTTGTTAACACAGTGAATTCTCACAACTAAATGGTCTTCATTTCCTGTTTGTTGAAACGTAAAAGATCGGAGACATAACAGTTCAGAGACAAGCACTAACTGATGACGGATAAAACAAAAAAGATCTGGTTCATAGTTTACTTCTGGAAACATGAAAAATGTTTAGAGCAGGGGTCTTCAACCTTTTCAGACCCCTTAGTTGAGAGAGAGATGAAGCAGGGACCCCCACACAACCTTTTCATAGATTCCATATAGTTTCATTGTTTGACACCACAATCATCAGTGTATTTTGGGTTCATGTCAATTTGTGTTTTCAGATATTTAACCACTTGAACCGCCAATACTTAATAAACTTGACCTTTCACTCTGTACTGCTCTTTTCCCCCTCTACACCAAACCTCTTTGCCGAAAATAGCCGATCTACAAGCTACAAGATAGTTGACTATCGACTATCTCAGAATATGGATGCTAGGGTTCAAGTGGTTAATATAAAAAAGGAGAAAAAAAGTTCCTATCACACAAAGATTTGGAGGACCCCCTGTTGTAACTCCGAGGACCCCCTAGGAGACCCCTGGTTTAGAGAATTAGTTGTATGACAAAGATCGTCTTGTCTTGATACTTGCTTTCATTTGGCAGGTCATCTTACGCTTGCCGATACTTTGTCCTGCCCTGCTGCTTCTTTGACTTCTATGGGAAGTACCAGAGACGTCAGTGTAAGAAGTCCCAGTATAAGGAGTACATAGACTTCATCACTGAGGTTAGCCAAGCTAGTGGCTTCAACACTGAGGAAGACTGCCTCAGAATACCATCTACCAAACGGGTATGCTTTTAAAAAAAAAAAACACCATTTGACCACATTCACATTAGTGGCCAATTTTGCTCTCACTTCATACTCTGTCCCATTCCTTTTAGTTTTTAGTGGTGCCTGCCGCTCCAACATTTGACCTAGTATGTATGTCTGTATGTCCATATGTACGAGCGTGACAACACCAGCTGCAGCCACACAGCGGCGCTGTTGAGCAGCCGCACTACTCACTTCACACTGGGTGTGATTTTTCATTGGCGTGTAGACGGTCATTTAAATGTAGTTACTGTATGTTGAAAAGGACGAGGCCGCGCAGCTCTTTCCCACGATGCAAAAATGTATTAAAACTAGACACAGGAAACCAACGTTTCGACAATATAGTCTTCCTCAGGGTTTAACAGAAACTGAATGCACACATCACTTATATAGGGAATAGGACAAAGGTGAACTGATCTCATGGGAGTGCCCGCACACCGAAGTAGGTTACTAGACTACTAGACAAACGTCTTCATCTTCATCAGGTCATGTTTGATCCACAACAGGATCGAAACCAATCTATTTGTCAGCCAAATAAAGACGTTTGTACCCACTTGGGTGTGCGGGCTCTATCGTTTTGTGAACTGAAACCTCTTTAGCCCACCCCCCACCATTCGATGTGCGTTACGTAAATAACACCCTTTCAAGTGTTCTCAATCTACCCAAGTGACCGACACACTATTTCAGTATGCCACAGTGGATTGTGCATTTTTTCTCTCCATTATTTCATCATTCATACTGTACTAGTACTGTAAATATAAATATGCATACAGTACATGGTAACTAATAGGAAAACAGTAAGAAACAACAAAATGGATCAAGAACTCAGAGTGATGCACAACATCACTTTGTGTCGTCTGTCTGCTTGATAGGATAAGCGTTTTTTAGAAGAAAACAAAAAAAATTAAGAAAAAAACAATCCAATATTTCTGAAGTAAAGGGTGTATAAAAAGAGCTTGAGCTTTAGTTTTTTCATAGGTATATATGTAATTGCGTTTCTGTAGTTTGAACAAGGCAGATACATCTAAGGGTGTTGCAATGTTGTTGCATAAATAATCTACAAAATACTTTTGCACATAATAATAGCCAATGTATTAAGTCTAGCTACTGGCCACTGGTTTAAACAAATTCCTGGCTCAGGGGTCACATCAATAAATCAATACCTTTTCTCATTTTCATGCAAGCGAGTTGAGCAGGGGCACTAGGCAGGCAGGTTTATGGGGAAAAACAGTTGAATGAGCAGATATTATATATCAGCTAATATATTATTTTAAAATGTAATACTGAGTTAACTGTGTCTACTTTGAAATAAAGCACAGCTGAGGGTATCCCATCCTCAGTTCCCATCTGTCTGCCTGGACCTCATTTAGTTTAGGATTGTGACTGGTATAAGTACTACAGTATGTTTTTATTGTTTTCTATCGATGGCACCCCAAAAATATTTGATACAGTGATGTATTGATGCTCGCTTTTCTTATGGTTATATTTGAATTTACCTGTTAATAAGGAAGACATTTGTCTTCCTATTTTGTTCCATCACACATCACTTTTTTTCTTTTCTTTTTTTTTCTTTTTTTTTATTACTTTTGTAGGTATGCCTGGTGGGGAAGTCGAGGAATTACGAGCTATCCGAAGACTTAAAGGCAGAGGACCGGAGAGCTCATTACATACAGAGCCGCCAAACCTTCTCCGGGATCACGGGTCAAGGGTCGAATGTTGAGGCCGATGGATGCAGTCACCATGGCGACACTGTCACCGACGGGACTTCCGTGAACAACTGGGGAGCCGGCTTCCAGCCCAGAGACCGAGTCGAGGTGGTTAGGAACTGTGCGTCGCTCCCCCGGGATTTTATAGACGGCGTAGTCCTCCAGGTCGCCAACGCCTTACTGGGACTGACCACGGATGGAGAGGGAGGAGCTCTGAGCGCGTGGAACCAAGGAGGTAGGAAGAACTGCAGTTGTCTCAGTTGACGAGACAACCTCTTGTGCGTGACACATTACGTAATGTTTGGTCCTCGCTTCCTTTAACACATGGAAAGCCAAGGTTTCTAACATTTCTAGCTGTTGCTGCTGCCGTCGTTCACTTACGCTTTAATTTTGAAGAGCCTCGGAAGCTTCGTGCGTGTGCACGTGATTGTCCACTGACGATTGAGGAGGATAATCCATTTGTTTACAAACGCTCGCGAAACTAAAATCCAAACCGGGGCCGTGAAAAGTGTCGCCGTGAAAACAGGCAGATCTCTGCTTCCCTGGCGTTCTTTGCACCTTATTCAGAGATAAAGCCCTTTTTATGTTTCAGCATAGAATAGAAATCAATGCAGCCTAGACGCGCCATTTTGCTTCTCTGCGAGCCACGTTATGACGTATGGACCAGGGTCTTTCACAGACAACACAACATGCGCGCAGCTGCATGCTGCACCATTAACCCTTTGTCTCGTTCCTCAACGAGATGACTCATTTTTGGCAGAGCGACCTCCAGTGGCCATACCTCGTTACTGAACGAGTTTGGCTCCTTGGGTGTTAATGCCAGCTGTCACTGAAACGGCACATGGTAGGACTGTCACGATCATGAGATTTTACTTATATTATGAGTAAAAAATACATTTCTGCTGGCTTTTGGGCTTCGTAAACAAAAGTTGCACTGGACATGAGAACATATGCCGCACAGGACAGGTATGTTATACAAATAACTTACATAGTTTAATGTAATGTAATTTAACATGAGCGTTTAGTTCTGTTTTTCGACGATCCGAGGTACTGTGCGGTTCCTGTTCTCACAAAGAAAGTATGTGAGTCATATTAGACTTAGAAACCGTATCAGGTAAAACTCTCTCTGAACAAGAGAGATGAGTCACTTGCTGCTTTTCTTGTTGCTGCTACATGATGCTGCGTAACAGTGTCAGTGGCTTCTTTTGAGCTCCCGCTCGGTTCCTTTACCTGCCTCTGCTGCATCTTTCCCTGCCTCCGTCTCTTTATCTCGTAGCGTTCGTGGGCCGGACCCTCGTGGCACCGGCTGACCCCGCCTTGAACCCTGCCGGTGATGCACGCTGCGGAGGCCACCTCCCGCTCTGCTTGCTCCAAAACCGCGCGCGCGCACACACACACACACACACACACACACACACACACACACACACACACACACACACTCTTATATTCCACCCACACCTCCCACTTTTTCAGCAGCTCTCTGATACGCACACACCCTAATGATGGTGGATGAGATAAGGAGATGAGACCTACTGTGATTAAAACAGAAAAGTCTCTGTCAGGTTGTCAGGGCTGAAATTAGAGACGGAGAGAATATGAAGGGAGGCAGGGCAAAGGAATGAAGAGAGAGACGGGGGACCGTAATCTAGGATAGAGATGAATAATGCACATCAGCCATGATTTATGCATGAGTATGCATTTGTATCGAGGTATTCCAGCCATTTACACTATGTGTCGCCGTATAGGACCAAAGGGCAGATTCGGGACGAACAAGGTCACAATGTGTCACACGCTGCAATGCATTGTGAGCTTGTAGATCTACTATTTTCGGTGCATGACTAGGGCTGTCACGATATGACATTTTACATGACGATTGATTGTCACTCAAATAATTGGCGATTTACGATTTAATTGAGTTTTTGTCGTTGATAATTACATTTCTGTTTGGCTTTTAGGCTTTGAAGTTGTACATGGTAGATATGACACATAACCTAAATATACAAAGAAATTACTGACATATTTGACAACTTACTACATAAAAAATAACTTTGATAGTGGAAATAGCCCATCTAGCCCATTTTTCAACATTCACGATTATGACAAAATAATTGCGATAATGTCAAATAATCACGATTAGACGATTATGTAATAATTGTGACAGCCCTATGCATGACACCAGCGCGCAACCAGATATAAATCAGGCTTTATAGACAGTGGTGTACCCCAGGGCCATCTAGACGGCTTTGGTATTCATGGGTGCTTTAATCACAGTCACATAACTGTATAATCTTTGCCAAGGACTAATCAATTATATTTTTAGCAGTTTTCTTAATAGTTTATGACAAGTTATACTAGTTGTCATAGCTATTCACTTACAGAAGCTTTAGTAGAGTTAAGAGCGTAGGTGATGGGTGGTGGCGTGTGCTCCGTGTTTTTAGGTGGTATTCGTTGTGAGATCTGCATTTTTTGAGCAACTTAGTCATCTCCACTTTGTATGAATTTGAAAAGGCGTGAGCAGGAGGAAACTCGAGGCTTCCCAAACAGGCAATCAATCTGTGGCTGTGTTCACGTTGTGCAGAGGGGGAACACCTATAGCACCTCAACTCTATGCAAAAGCCAAGCCAAGCCATTAATAATGGTCTCAGACAGTGGCTGGTCTTAGTTCAAGGCAGAGCCTACATTATCAATACTGCCCTTCTGCCATTAATCCCCATTAACGTTGCAGCCAGTAAAGGGCAGCTCTAAACGATATATTGATATTATATTAAGACCCTGAGTTCCCTGGCGTCTGGGCATTACGTCTGACCCGTCTGCCCTGGTTCACACTATGGAGCTGCTGTACCTTCCATAACACAGGAGTTTATTCTGCAAGGTCTTTTCCTCGTGTACACTATGCACAGGAATGCATTGCATGTTTCAAAGACACAGAAGTGTGTTTAGCAACCTGAAGTTTGGGCATGTTTCTATGTCGGTGGTGTTCAAACCTTTTCATGTCAAGGACCCCTAGCCTAGTAAACTGACTCCTCCCATCTTCTGTTCGAATGAAGGCAGGAAGAGACTGGTTTACGAGGCTAAAGGACCCCCAGAATGATTAGAATTTGGCCGCGGACCCCCATCTCAAAATACTTTGTTCCAGGGACCCAGAGAAAGAACATTTTGAGTTACGTGTGTGTAACAAAGTCTGTGTGTAACAAAGATCCTGTGTGGGACAACAGTGGTGAGCGACTACAATAGTGTAATCGCGTGTTGAAAAGTATCTTGCATACAATAGACCTAAACATCAAATTTGCATTAATTACCTTTCCCATGTGGGTAGTCATTAGTAGCTCAGCACCAGTTGGGAGAATTGTACTGTGATGTTTGTTATCAGATGCAGGTCTATATGACCTGTATCTTATGAAACTGCACATAGAAACATTAGAAACCATATGGTTAGGCCTGTCACAATTATTACATAATCACCTGATCACAATTCTCTGAGATAATCACACTTATTCTTTAATCATTTTCATAACCGTCATAATCAATTTCCATGTTGAAAAAGGTTCTTACATTTAAAAAAAGATAGAGGAAATAGGCGATCTACACGCTCACAACGCGCTGCGATGAGTTGTGAGCTTGTAGATCAGCTATTTCTATTATTTGATCTACAAGCTCTCACACAACGCACTGCGATGAGTTGTGAGCTTGTAGATCGTTTATTTTTATTATTTGTTTTTATTTCGAAAGTATATTGAATATGACAGCCATTACTTTCCATTATTTAGCTTGTTGTCATATCTGCCCTGTGTATTTGTTTAAAATGCAAAAAAGCCAAACATAAATGTGTCTTTTATTTATTTATATGTTCCAATGCTAAAAACACAAATCGTTAATCACAATTATTTGTGTGACAATTAATCGCCGCGTAAACTATCTTCATTTTCATGATCGTGGCAGCCCTAAGAAGCATTGCAAACCACATGGTGAGAGATGCTCTGCTCTCTCAATATGTCAGAGAAGGAAGAGCAGTTTGTCATTTATACAAACCAAAGGTCAACACAGATTGAATTCCTTTCTGGGAGAGAGAGAAAAAAGGCGTGTCAATGTCAGAAATACAAAAGCCCACCTGAAGCAGACAGGGTAAAGGCTGGCTGCTTCTGTATGGATGAAACTGTACCACATTGTTGTTGTCGGGTGGAAACCTTGTATGTCCAAAATCGTTCCTTTTGCATTTTTCGTTTTAAAAATTAGTTAAATTAGTGAAAATAGCCGATCTACAAGCATACGAGGCGTTGTGTCAGTGTGCTTGTAGATCTGCCATTTTCACTAGTTTTGTGCGACAGTCTTGTACGATGAAGCAGTGCTTTACTTAAAATAAAATTTAAAAAAAGAAAGAAAAAACATTCAAATTTGAAACTTGGAGATACAAGGTTTCTGCCCGACAGTGACGATATTCCTCTGCTTAAAAAGGGTCTCTCTAACGCAGTGGTACCAAAACCTTTTCAATACAAACTGACAAAAATAGACAAAATAAGTCAAAATAGCTGTTTTGTTTAGATTAGTTTTATTTTAATATCTGCAATTCTTCTGAAAAATCTAGAAAAGAAAAAGAAAATGGGATTTATGTTAATCTTTTGTAAATACAATACAATACAATACAATACAATATAAGAGTGGGTAGAAATTGGTCCCACTTTTTGGGAAACGGTGCTCTAACTGGTTAATTTTGGTAATGTAGAGGCATTAAGCTGTGTGTGTGTGTGTGTGTGTGTGTGCGTGTGCGCGCGCGCATACCGTACTGTAGTAAGGGCAATACGCATTGCATTATGCGTCTTTTCTCTTCCTCGCTCTCCTTGGTATCTAAAATTACTGTGCCGGTGGGAGGCAGCACTTTACAGTAGTGACAACAATGACTCATGCGCTCAAATGGCCGATGGGAGCGCGAGGGGCGAAATTCTCTAGTTGTTATGACAGCGAGTCTAATGGAGCACACTGACTGGCATTGAACTGACCCGTCCTGTGCAGATCATACCCCATTATCACCTGGCTTGTTCCTGTCCTCATGGCCTCCTAAACTGGGGTTTCTCAAAGTGGGTGCCTTGACACAAGTCCAGGGGGTGCCTCAGAATACTTTGATAATGTTTGGAATTTACAAATGTCACTTGCACTTTACCTGGTGCGTTCTTTTTCAGTCTACAGGACACAGAGGGCCCTATTTTTCGTCCATGCTAAACCCTAAACCCCTAAACTTCTTTGCCTTTTCTTTACTATTTTGAGAAACATTTTTAAATACTTCAAAAATATGGACGATGCGAAGCAATTGGTTTCTATGCAGCGCAAATGGCCCTTTTCTACGGGCTTGGAATGGGTGTCGCCATCATAGAATTGTAAAGGCATCAGAGATGCTATTGGCTGCCAACGGTCACGTGCAACCGCAGGGATACATGGGAGAATGTGGTCGGAGCCTCCCGAAATACAGCACACGAAGAAGACGGCTGGTATCAGTTTAGTTGGCCACGCCCCCCCCGCAACTTTATCATTTATTTTAAAATAAATTGGACCACATTTCGACAAAACGAATATGATGGTGATTGAAAGGCACTTTTTAACTAGCGATAGGAACCATACAGTATTCATGAAAATGTTAAGGTTAGAAAACGAAAGGGGAAAATGAATGGGATCCAATGGAGAACAATTCTTTTTGCGATCGGCCGGGGGGGGAAACAGCGCAACTAGCGGCCAATCATAGGAAGTTTTACTTCCGTATTGGAGTCATTTTAAATCGGCAGAACTACACCCCTGATTTGAACTATTTAAAAATGTTTTTCAAAATGGTGAGAAAAGGCAAAGAAGTTTAGGGGTTTAGGATATAGCATGGATGAAAATAGGGCCCCAAGTCTCTTCACCAAATATAGCAGATCTACAAAGCTAGCTCACAACGTGCCACGCTATACTGTATCTTAGGGGGAAAGATGTACTGTACATATTTTACGTACCGTAAGGTGTTATAGTAACAATGTAATTCAGGGGTGCTGTGGATGGAAAGGTTATTTACAGAGGTGACCTGAGCAAAAAAAAATCACGAACCCACTGTCCTAAACCCTCCAGATGAATGGGCTATGGCAAGGACCCCCAAATTGATATGTCTCGGACCGCAGACCCTCATTTGAAAAAAGTGCCAAGGACAAGAGAATATTTGTCGACTGACCTACAAGCTCACAATGTGTCACAAATATGCCCATATACTGTATGGACTGGACATGTTAGGCTAGTCTACGGGTTCTGTTGTTTGTGACATCTACCTAGATCCGTGAGAGATCCTATTTCACCCAAGCAATAACCCGGCCAATGCTGATTATCGAAACCTGAACACACTGATCCATACATTGCTTTGTGACGTGTTGTCAGCACAATGACCCCTGGCAATAGATCGATAGATATACGATAGTTAGATGGATCGATACCTTTATTATCCCACGGGAGAATTTCAGTCTCCCAGAGGTGGTACAGCAATTAAGGTTACAGAGTTACAGGGAGAGTAAGATAAAGAAAAAGTACTTTATCAGTGCAATGACAATCAAAAAAGTGTAAATTTGGTCAGTGCAAGTGAAAGTGCTTACAGCGAGAAATGGCAAAAAAAAAATACCCAAGGGATGTCATTAGCAATGCCGGAAAAGCTGTTTTGTTTTTCCTAAATATTTATCTCACGATTTTGCAACCCATTTTTCACCCAGTGCAATTGCCTGTAATCCTGGGCGCTACTCTCCCTCTGCCAACTGGAGAGAGCCCCGAACTGAGCTCATGCTTCCTTCAATGCATGAGGAGTGAGAAGGCAGCTTCTTATCACCTGACGGGTTTCCCTGGTAGGATGTAGGGCGTGGAAGTGGAAGTAACACGTTATTCCAACCAGTTCCTTTCCCCTCCATCAGGCACTCTGGCTGACCGGGGGAAGGCAGTATAGAGGACCAGGATTACGGCATGTTTCTTTTGTGAGGGGAGTCAGGGGACCCTAGGAGACATGGGGAGATGCAAACTCCACACAGAAAGGCCCTTTCGCCAACCCCACCTAGGGTATTGGCACTGATGACGCGGAGAACAGAACACCCCCAGCACCCAGCGGAAAAGCTCCCTTTTCATTCATACTGTATATTCATTTGCAATAGATCTATGTATTTAAATTAATGTATTCCTTGTACATTTATATTTATTGAGACGCTGTACTACCTTATGTTCACTCATTTAGGGACCCTTAGATAGATGACAGATGCAAATATCTAGTGCTAGAAGCTAAGCACCTTGTTTTATGTAATCTGTAATCTTTTTTTAAATTCTTATGTATCTTGGTTTGGGTCTTGACCATTACCTAGTACCTCTCCTGTGTTTCATTGTTCATTCACACTGCTCTTGCAGTAAATTTTAAATCGTGTCTTATCTAGGGTGACCATATTTTCAGCCGCTCAAACCGGGACGCGGACCACTGTTGCCTAAAACCGGGACCCTCAAAGCAAAGTGTGCGTTACTGCGCACGCGTGTGCCATAGAGTTATAAGAAGAATAGAGAGGGCACCAGACATCACTGCCCATCCACTTGTATTGAGTTGCTCACCCAGTGCAAATTTCACCCCTTCTTCCGGTTGTGACTGTCTGTCTGTCCGTCCGTCCGTCTGTTACCAGATTCTCCGCCAATGTTGGCCCGGTCTTTGCCAAACTGTGCACACACACTCCCTGGATGCCAATTCATAACCTCTTCCCCACATTTTTCACATGCTATGAACGCGCAGTCAATACAAAGAAGCCTAGATGTGCATTCATGTTTCTGGCTCCATCTGTAAAAAAGCTGCCTGCAGTACCTCAAAACGGCTTCAGCCCTCCCCCCGGTGTCTGGGGGCTTGGCGCGTGCCCATTCGCTAATGTTCGTGCACACACACATACGCACTGCAGGGTTGCATACAGGCAGTCAGTGATTGACAAACAGCCTCAGCATTGAATTCAGACACGCAATGTATTTGTTCATGTTTTCTGATCGGTTAGGTGAGCATGTTTTCATGAAGAGAACATGATACATGTCTATGCAACCACTGAAAACAGCTAATATTATTTTAATTGTTTCCACTTAGCATCTCATCTCTTCTTCTAACACTCTGTCAGGCAGTCTCTCTGTGAGAGAGGTGGCTGAGCTCCTCCAGCAGGACACCCTGCAGGTCTTGAAGAAGGAATGTGGAGGTCTCCAGACCCTCCTGAAGAACAACCACCAGGTCTTCAGAGGTAGGTGCAAATCCACCCCCAAATAGACCTCTGCCAGGCTGAAAGGCATGGCTGAGAGTGAGACTTATGTTTTGCCCCCTATCTGTCTGTCTGTCTTTCTGTCCATCCGTCCGTCTGTCTGTTACCAGCTAATCTCCGCCAACATTGGCCCGGTCTTTGCACACACACTCCATGGATGCCAATTCATATCCTCTGCCGCCCATTTTTCACATGGGCTAGCGCCACCATGAGGCTATCAGGCCGATGTTTGCAAAACATGTTTTTGGACACTACACCCACAGATTTGATCCAAAAATCCCACAAATCAGTACACAGTAGTGAGTAGTCATGTGATGTGTAGTCATGTGATGAAGACGAATCTGTACGATATTTCATATTACATCCTAATTGGCTAACATTGGCTCCAAAGTTTACAGGATTGGCCAGTTTTTAAAAAATGCCTCAAATCAACGCAGCTTGCGATTTCCATGAAATTTTGCATGCACATTCCCACTAGGTCAAGGAACAAATGCCTCCCTTTTCACCTTGGCCTGTTATACCGCCACCAGCAGGTCCATTTTTGCAAATCAAGTTTTTGGAACAAGATGTCTCAAATCGTGCATGCAGTGTCCGATTGCTGTGACAGGCGCAGAAGACATGGCACCTTTTTCACATTGGCCTATTATAGCACAACGGGAGGTCACAATAACCTACCTGACCTGTCAGAGACCTGTGCTTGGAAGAGCACTGCTTCTTCTAGTTATTTATGTTTCTGTTTCCCATTACCACTAAAAACTATTTTGAGATCATTGCTTGCCATCTCTATTGCAGTCTAATGTAATTCGCTTGAATGAGTCCAATGTCAGCTTGATAGCTTTGATTTTAATAGATTTTTTTCCTTCGCTTTGCCAATTTGAAACCACGTTAGATTAATGTTTATCCACTTTATTTTATTAATGTTTATCCTGAGTGTTTCTTGTAAGTTCTAGCTTCCCTGACTCAGTTTATCATATTGTTGTTCTTTGTAGTGGAAGGAGGGAACGTCTATATACGAGACTGGAGGTCGCCATTAAAGAAAAGGAATGCCAGGGCAGATGCAAAGAGGAAGCCCTCGGGCCCCGGTGGTGCTCTGAAAACCCGCTGCTGCTGGTTCTACAGCCACCACCCTCAGGGGTGCCCCCTGGAGGCTCAAGAGTGTGCCTTCGCCCATGGACCAGATGACCTACGACCTTCCACCAAACCACTGAAGAAGATGAAAAACTCAGTCCTTTGATTTATTCATTTATGCATTTCTTTGGACTTTAGAGCAGTGTTTCACATTTCAAGGTCTCCCCTTAACTCTGACAGTGTACAAATCTGGTTCCATTTGTACACTGTCAGAGTTACAGACTTGTATGGGTCAATTTAGACCTCCCTAAAGTAACCCAACAGAGTCCCTGGAATCCACTTTGAGAACCACTGCTTTGATTTATTCATTTATGCATTTATTTGGACTTTAGAGTGTACAGTATTTCCCCAACGAAAATGTGTACCTCTGAGCTAAAGTCTCATGGTTAAATAAGGCTGCATACCGTGGACTTGGTATGACATTTTGATTATAGTTGGTGAGAATTATATGTGTTGCCTGTATAACAGAAACATTCAAGGTTAAATATTTGACCTGTATCTTACAGGTCAAAGATTTTTTTCCCCTTCTGCACCAAATCTCTTTGTGAATAATTAACATTAACCTCATTACTGCTGGAGGATAATGTGAATTATTAGAGTAAGGAAAGATGGTTTACAACACGTTGCAATGCGCTATGAACTTTTTCAGCAAAGAGATTTGGTGGGAAGGAAAAAAAAGGAGTGGGTCATGTATAGACTCCTGGGGGACTACACAAAATATAAACACTACGTACTGTATGTGTTAAGTGGTTGAACCAAATACAACACATGGGACTCTCTGGATTCCAGTAATGTGCTCAGCGTTATAACTCTTATCAGCTGCAACAAAAAGCGATTAAAGTCTTATTTTTCAACATATTTATTATCTCATATTTTATATTAAACGTTGTGTAATATGACATGTTAAACTGTTAAAATATTTAACTTTAAGAGGTACTTATCCAAGCAAGAGCTTTTGCTGCACATGTCCTCTGTTTCATTTTCAGTCCTACCCTCACAGTACACACTGTCACGTGGGATCAGTGTAGCCTGCTGTCTACCACTGGATGTGTCCAATGGAGCAAAAGGTCAAAATGTCTCTGTTCTGCATTTTACACCTACATGGTAAGTCTTACAGTAAATCCCCACTGCCAATCGCTTTGAGGTTTATAGATGGGGCAGGAAGTAAACAGTATGAAAAGAGTAGGCTAAATCAGTGGTTCTCAACCTGTGGGTCGGGACCCCAGGGGCGTCCCCAGATGAATAGCTTAATCTGCAACATTATTTTCTCACTCAACAGTAAACAAATCAACAAAGTTTAAGTGTATAGCACATTTCTAAAGTGACAATTTAAGAAACTTTTAATTCCTCTGAAATGACAAATTAAACATTGGCCAAATTGTCAAATATTAGAGGCAGAAATTGTGAAAGCAGATCTACATGCATGTACAGTATGTAGGCAGAAATTGTGAAAATAGCAGATCTACATGCATGTACACAAAATCTGCTATTTTCACAATAGAACCGTGTTATACAAGATGTTATGCCTCAACTCTTTGTGCTCGTTGGGTGGTGGGTCCCCAGTTAAAATATGATTATTTTGGGGGTCTCGGCCTGAAAAGGTTGAGAACCACTTCATGTGGCTAAATGTTGGTGCCATTAATTATTATTATGGGTGGGGGGTGTGGTACAAAGTGCACCGTTTTTTCCCCCTCTGCTGTGTTTATCTCCCAAGAGTAGCTGTGAGTAACCCTGTGGCTCAAATGTCAGTCACAGAACAGCACTCTAGGCTCACAGTGGAGTGATGAGAGGTGGCTTCTCTAGGGGGGCCAGATAGGACAATCAGTGCCTTCTGTCTGTCTTGGTATCTGTCAGTTATGTCACAGATGCAATGCACTGAACGCTGTTTGAACCCAACTGTGGCCAAGGTTGCAACATTGTTGCCACTGTAGTCCACATTAACTGTTTGCTTTACTACAAATACTTTATCCATTCTATACTTTTTCTTACGTAATAACTAACCACCCAGCTAGATAACTATTATGGCATGATTATTCAGGACATAAACGTATCCACTCTGTGGAGAGAAAATATAAAGATTGACACACCAATGGCAGGTGTTTTGTGCATGGAATTTGTTCACAGCTTTGTTTTTCCTGTCTGTCCGTGTCGATCGGGGGATCGATCATCGGCCTGGAGATAAATATTCTCTGACTACTTAAAAAGCGAAGGAAAAATTAGTGGCTTTTTATTTCATTTACTCTGGCAGTAGATGATAACTAAACTAAGGCCACCACACCACCAAACTCTATATGTCGAACGAGAATATAGCATTAAATCTACTTTACTTAAAGCACCCAATGACCACTTGCATTCTAACAGTGATATAATAATACATAATTCAATTATAATGTATTCCAACTACAGTTTAGGCATTTAGCAGACGCTTTTAATCCAAAGCGATTTACAAAGCAGATAAAACATCACAATAATAAACCAGATTAAATGTCAGTACATCAGCAGCAATATGACAAATGCAAATGAATATCTGTCTAGAAAAAACAATATAATCCGTAAAGAAAAAAGGTTTCTAAAACAAATGCTAACTAGCTTCATGTATGGTCATTGATTTTTTCAGTAGTGCTAAGGGTTTAAGGGTTTAACTAGTAGAATAATAAGCAATTATGAAGTATTTTAATACTTGACCTTATAAGTAATGATAGCATACTTTATAATGTGTTATGATTAAAGCATGATGAGTAATTATATAATTATCCAGTGTTATAAGCAGATGATAATGCAACATAGACATGGGCTTATGCAAGACATTATGTACACTGACACACAAGTATGTACACAGCATTATGGGCTTCAGAGAAAGTCCTACCTAATTCACCACTGGCATGCACTCTGAGGTTTATAGATAGGGCAGGAAGTAAACCAGAATGGAGAGAGTGAAAAAAGTTACTGTTAGTGGCATGAATTATTTGTTGGACTGAAATGAAGGGAGGGCTGGGTGTGGTAACACTGTTTCCCTCTGCTGTGTTTATCTACCACAGCCAGTAGTATTGACCCTGTGGCTCAAATGTCAGTCACAGACGGCCCACCCAATAGTGGAATGATGAGAGTAATCCAGTATCTGGCTTAAAGTCCTGTTCGCAATTTGGTGTTAGGGGAGTTTCTCACCTGAACTGAGTCAGTGGGTCCCTAGACATGAAAAATCACAGAGGTGCTCGTCCGCCATAGTGCCAGGAATGGCGCAATGGCCAAATCAAATATGGCTGCCATCGGCTATGATGAAAATCCAACTTTTCTGTTTATGCACATGTAAGACCTCTATTTGGACTAATTGTGGTGTGGGGAATTCATTTCTGATATTGTTTTGACCATTTTGGGTGATTTGGACCTCAAAAGGTCATGGTCAAGGTCATTTTGCTATTCCGAAGACCGTGGGCCATAACTTGGCCATTGTTAGGAGTAAAAACAGGTGCAGTAGGTCTAAATCAACTAATGCTGACATGTATAATTCATTTCTGACATTGTTTTGACCATTAAGGATCATCTTGTCTTTGAAATATCAATGTCAATGCCATTTTTCAAAAACGATTTTGTTCATTACTTGCACTTTTATAGAATTTTTTGTAAGTTTGTTACTATTTTATAGTAAGTTTGTTTTCTTTATAACAAAAGACATACTAGTGACAAATACAACAAGTAAACATCCACATTTAACTTTAAAGGGGGGTTTAAAATGGGTGTTTAAATGAGCAAATAAGACTATTTACGAATAAAATTGAAAACAAAATCACACACAAAATTAAATAACAATTTCCCTCAAAGTGCACCATATTGTGATTGTGTGCATGCAAGTTAGTATGAGGTGTTTTTACAGGATGGATTTGTCATTGTTCCATGGCAAAATATGATGCACAGAACTCCATCAGTGTCGAGTGTCTTGCTTCAGACATGGCAGGAGTGTACTAAAGTCAAAGTGCTCCTTCCATCCATCAGAGCTTGACATTGACTTTTTGAGGCAGTTGTCCTTTGGACAAGTATATTTCCCATTCACTTGTCTGGGGACAAAAGTCACTTGTCCGGATATAAATGTCATACATTGAAATAATAACAAAAGGACGGCTAATGACCCCCCTTGCTCCCTCCACTCCATAGTATGGGCACTTGTCCCGGACAACAGGACAAGCCTTTATGTCATGCCCTGTTCCATTTTCCATTGGTTCTAGTCTTTCCTCAGGTTCCTTGGCTGTTGCAAGCAGGTGACAAGAAATGCGCTAGAAAGGTGCCTTGTTGGTCTCAGCAGTTATACTTCTCTGCTACCAATACTGTGTCTTGTTCTGTCAAGGTCTTTGCCTCTCCAAAGTTTGTTAGATATTGTACTCGGTCAGAAGCCATAACTACATGTTTAATCCTCACCTGGCCCATGCAGTCATCTCCTGTCTCCAGGACAGGAGATGGCACATATGCATATGTGCACATATGCATATGTGCCTTGATCACTGTCTTGGCTAGTGGTGCTCCAAGATGAGACTGCTTGATGCAGTGGAAGTGAGTCTCACCAGTGCCATACTGCTGCCAGATCTCCTTCATCCCCAGTGCTTGGAAATATGGGGTGTAGTATAGCAGTAATGTGAATGAGACAACAACTCTCTGGGGTCCGCTCATAGTTCCGACATCCCATTATTCTGACCATTAGGTTAGTGAAGGTTAGGGATAGGCTTAGTTATAATGGAGGCTGTACATGCACCAGGTGTCAGCCTCCTCAATCCTATTCAAGATGTCTGGGATCTCTTCTCCACTAGCCAAATCATCAACAGAGACAACAGAGCTGATAATGGTAAATGCACTGCATTTACAGTATATAGCGCTCTTCTCCAAAGCGCTGTACAATGTATTTCACATTCGCCCATTAACACACACATTCACACATAAATTCACACCATGAAACCATGCTTTGAAACCGTACTTCAGATTCCAAGGCAGCCGTTCTATCTACACCGCCACAAGCTTGAATGGACACCATATTCCGAACACACAGCTGGAGAGCTGTTTGTTCTCCTCAGACACCCAGAATTTGTAAAGTTGATGAAGGATGGGTGCGTCTGTCGACTCTGTTATCTCTGATGATGATGAGTGGCTCCCTGCAAAAGGGGCTGGAGGTGAAGAGATCCCAAAGATTGAACTAGATTGAGGAGGCTGTCACCAAGCTGCTGGTACATGTGGAGTCAACTGGCCCTATTATAACTAAACCTACCCATAACCCTAACCTAATGGAGGGAATAATGGGTCACCAGGATTATGAGTGGACCCCAGAGAGTTGTCGTAGTGATACTTCCAAGAACTGGGGATTAAGTAGATCTGGTAGCATTATGGCACTAGGTGTGCAGCGGCACATGCTTCTACAGCATCAAGCAGTCTCTCATCTTAGAGCACCACTAGCCAAGACAGTGATCAGGGGACATATGCCTTGGAAACTGGAGATGACTGCATGGACCAGGTGGGGACTAAGCATGCAGCTATGGCTTCTGACCGAATACAATATCTAACTTTGGAGAGGCAAAGACCTTGACAGAACAAGACACAGCATTGGTAGCAGAGAAGTACAACTGCTGAGACCAACAAGGCACCTTTCTAGTGAATGTCTTGCCACCTGCTTGCAACAGCCAAGGAACCTGAGGAAAGACTAGAACCAATGGAACATGGATGGATGCAAGGAACACTTCGACTCTCGATGATATGGCTGCCTTGCTGATGGATATCGGTGCATCATATTTTGCCATGGAACAATGGCAAATCCATCCTGTAAAAACACATCATACTAACTTGGATGCACACAATCACAATATGGTGCACTTTGAGGGAAATTGTTATTTAATTTTGTGTGTGCTTTTGTTGTGTGATTTTATTTGTCACTTTTATTCGTAAATAGTCTTATTTGCTCATTTAAACACCCATTTTAAACCCCCCTTTAAAGTTAAATGTGGCTGTTTACGTGTTGTATTTCTCACTAGTATGTCTTTTGTTATAAAGAAAACAAACTTACTATAAAATAGTAACAAACCTACAAAAAATACTATAAAATTGCAAGTAATGAACAAAATCGTTTTTGAAAAATGGCATTGACATTGATATTTCAAAGACAAGATGATCCTTAATGGTCAAAACAATGTCAGAAATGAATTATACATGTCAGCATTAGTTGATTTAGACCTAGTGCTCCTGTTTTTACTCCTAACAATGGCCAAGTTATGGCCCACGGTCTTCGGAATAGCAAAATGACCTTGACCATGACCTTTTGAGGTCCAAATCACCCAAAATGGTCAAAACAATATCAGCAATGAATTCCCCACACCACAATTAGTCCAAATAGAGGTATTACATGTGCATATACACCCAGAAACAGAAAAGTTGGATTTTCGTCATAGCCAATGGCAGCCATATTTGATTTGGCCATTGCGCCATTACTGGCACTATGGCGGACGAGCACCTCTGTGATTTTTCATGTCTAGGGACCCACTGACTCAGTTCAGGTGAGAAACTCCCCTAACACCAAATTGCGAACAGGACTTTAAGCCAGATACTGTATTAAGGTGGCTTCTCCTAAGGGGTTGGACGGGACAATCGGAACCACCTGTCTATAGTTAACTGTGTGTTATGTCACAGATGCAATGCACTGAACGCTTGTTGAGCTCAACTGTGGCCAACTTGGCCAAGGTTGCAACATTGTTGCCACCGTCAGTGGTGTAAAGTAGCCAAGTACGTTTACGTCAGCTAAGTAATGTACTTTTTTAGGTATTTTTTACTTGAGTATTTCAATTTTCCATTACTTTTACTTCTACTCCACTACATCTCAGACGCAAAGCTCACAATGCGTCGCGATGTGACGCATTGTGAGTTTGAAGATCGGCTTGAAATGGGACATGAAATGGGACATTCTGCATAATGAGTACTTTTCATTTTGGTGCTTTAAGTACATTTTGATGCCAATACTTTTGTACTTTTTGAATTCCATAGTTTTAATTGGAACAGAGTAAGTAAAACATTAAGAGTACATTTTCTACCACTGACCGTATAGTTAGCAATAACTAATCTTTACAGAATCAGAATTTTATTGTCATTGTCATGGGGCACTCGGGTAGCGCAGTAGTAAATTGCCTAAAGTGACTATACGAACTCAGTTGACCCGGGTTCGTGGGAGGGAGGCCGGTCATGGAGGGCATCCTACGGCCTGGGGTGGTACCTGTCAGCGGGGAGTGTTGGGCGGGAGGAGTAGGACGGAGGCTCCACGTCCTCCTGGTGGGGGCTCCCCACTGGCAGATGAGTCAGTATAGGAAGGGGGGAGGAATTAATTGGCATAATGACAATGAAAAAATAAAAGCAAGAGGTACCGAAATACAACGAAATTAAAGGCTCAGCTTTAAAGTGCAGGACGACATAGCACAATATGCATAATGCATCGTTGTCAGGATGCATGTTTGCATTCAATATGTTGATGGCTCTGACTCTTAGTATGGTTTTAGTGCTTTATATCAAACAAGCCCTATGGGTAAACTAATCTAGCAAGCTAAACTACTATTTCTCTTCGTAAAAGGTAACTTAGCTGCACTAACAGCTCTCTTTTCATAAATAAGTTGCTACACTTAGCTACACTACACTACGAAGCTACTTAGTGAAAGTACCTAGCTACTTTGACTAACACTGTGGCTGAGCACATTATGACATTGAATGATTGAATAAAACATGACACACGATTCTGTAGAAGCTACAAATCGATGAAGATGGACTTCTTTCTTTGATTCTGATGGACAGACTGCACTCAATCAAAACTCATCTGTTTTGCTATTTATGCTTTATACATTCAATCATTCAGTCCTTCTTTGGCAAGATTACCAAAAGAAAAATAATATTGGATAAATCCAAAATATTAAAGTATATAAAGATAAAACCAATCATCCAGTTAGATAACTAGCATGACATTATTATTCAGGAGACACAGACACTCTGTAAGAAACATCTCTTTTACACACCAATAATCAGTTGATCACTGTCAACAGCATTGATCCATGCGCCTGGCAGTCACTGTGTGTATCGTGCATTGCATTCGTTCACTTCTTTGTTTTTCCTGTCTGTTTAGAGGGTTAAAAAATCAATATCATGGTAGAAAGGGACATGAGGTTAGTTGGACATTAGCACACAGGATGTTCCCATATCCCCACAAGCTGCATCGCTGAATATTGATGAAGACTTGTGTACTATTTACTCAATCTGACCACAGGGTCAACTCAATGGCAGGAAGCCAACACCACGGAAACCTTCTGTTTTCCAAGTAGCCATAATGGATAAGGATAATTGACTAGTAGCTAAATGCCTTTTAGAATAACTAAGCGCATACAGTGAAATGAGTGTTAGCATGTTTGTGATAGAAATACATGCAGTACTGCATGTATTGTACAGTATGTTACAGCAAAGGGCACTTTGAAGCGAATATGGACCTGCCAAGTGCCAACACATGTAGTCTTCAATGGTTTACATATAGCATACACACCTTACAGTAGGTTTTAATGAGCTGAGCCATGTCATCTCCCCCTCGCTCTTCCTGCAGTGTCGTTATGATTCCAGGAAGAAATCGATTGATTACTATGTTCCCATGTGGCTCCACGACTGCGGAGATCCCAACATCCAATCGACCTCCTGCCCTAGATTTTTGCTGCGGAGAAAAGAAATCCCTTGCCACACACACACACACACTACACACACACACACACACACACACACACACACACACACACACACTCACGCACAAGCTGAACCCTTGACCTCAGCCCTTCCTGTTCACCCTCCGTACCCCCATCCAATAAGCCGTCATAACAACTCTTTTTATGTCCGCCTCGCATCGCTGCCCTAAAGACCTCAGAGACCAGGAGCAGAGAAAGATTGATTGTCTCCCATGCACGGCCGTCCCCAGTGCACCCCACCCCACCCCACCCCATATACAAATACACTAAGTCACTCTCCCTGAAACAAATCATAAGTGTTCCCTGGCTCGCCTCCCTATAAAATAACGCCAAACCAAGCACAATAAGAGCTGGTTCAAATAGGTGCTCGTAAGAGAAGTCAAATTAAATAATTTCAATGTCGATCGAGGGCTGGAGCACTCTGTGGATTGTACAGTAAACACTTGTAAAACATTGTTGTAGTGAAGCTGCAGCTGGACATTAATTAGCCTGCTTCACACTTGGAAGTGGTGGTTCGTGAAACATTATGAATTCACAGGTTTCACAGTCAATGGGGAGGGGAGGTTAATGAGTAATATGTTACCATCCATCAACTAGCATCATTGCCCTTCAACAAGACCCCAAACCTCTGATTATTCTAATGTGTCTTAGAATAACTACTGTGGTAGCACTGTTCCATTGTGTATATATTTGCCTCCCATTCCTGTTACTTGTTTTTCAGAAGAGTCTGCTTAAAATAAGAAACTAATTATTTTGCCCACTTCAACTTCAACTCCAACTTGCTTGTACAACAGCAACCTTCTTAACTCTTTCACAGCCTGGTCAGAATGGGCTTGTCTGTGGACTAGCCTGGTCAGAATGGGCTTGTCTGTGGACTAGCCGGAAATTTCTAATATTGTATTATGATCTGATATTATGTTTATAAACATCAGCCCACCCCCCCTCCTTCTTGGACGCCATTTTTTCCTTCTTTTTTTCCGATCCCACGGTCATAAACTCACCATAACTATCTGGATCTGCATTGGCATATAGTGGGGATTTTGGCCGAGTCGTCTTTCCACCCGTGCGTTTCACGTGCACGATCCGTGCACATCTATGTGGGTGCATGTGATCATCTCCGTGTGTACAATCCATGGAAAAAATTTCATTAGCCTAGCCGCTAGGACAACGGCTATGCTAACGCTAACGTCTATACAGTAAGTCTATGGGAAAAGGCTAATGTGCCCCGGAAGCAATCAAAAGCACTTCCGGTTCATGTATAGAGAAGAATCATGCTATTGGTTAGACCGGTGGTGAGACAGAGAAGGGCTACCGATCGTTTTTTTTCATTTTTCATTATCATTTATTTCACCTATTTAGAAAAAGTGTGTAAAAGTGTGTTCTGGCTGGGAACACCTTAGCTATAATTGTGTAAAAGTGTGATCAGGCTGAGAACACCTTAGCTATAATTGTGTAAAAGTGTGATCAGGCTGAGAAAGAGTTAATAAGGCCATTGGTTACCAAATGTGAATCTGTTTGGACATGCTGTCCAGTACTGAAAGAATGCCACCCAGACACATCTGAGGAGAGAATAGAAATCACACACACACACACACACACACACACACACACACACACACACACACACACACACACACACACACACACACACACACACATACACACACATCGACACAGTGTGACACAGACACAGAGAGAGAGAGAGAGAGAGATGCGCGCACACAAACACAGAGAATGACAGAAAGTCATCGCTGAAATCTGGGTCACCGAGAAGTGGCTGCATTTCACAAGGAAGCCATCAACTCTCCATGGTTCTTTCATGTGTTATTCATTGTGACACCATGGGACCCGGTGTGTAATGTTGGGTTTTTATGACTCACTTTGAACATACAGAAGTACTTCTCCCCCCAGTAAAAGACAGACACAAACTATGTCAAACCTACTTGGCAGCTGTCACTGTATATATTTTGTGTGTGTGTGTGTGTGTGTGTGTGTGTGTGTGTGTGTGTGTGTGTGTGTGTGTGTGTGTGTGTGTGTGTGTGTGTGTGTGTGTGTGTGTGTGTGTGTGTGTGTGTGTGTGTGTGTGTGTGTGTGTGTGTGTGTGTGTGTAAAGAAAATGAAGGTAGACACTTGACTCCTTATTTTATATCCTTAAAGGACCTTAAACCATGTTAGACATGTTAGCATACTGGTATATATGCCTTTGGCCTCACATATTTGACACAGTGCGTGCGTGAGGGGTAGGTGGAGGCTGGTGTGTAACCATTCAGCTGGAAAGGGCCTGGGGCCACTCCTGCACTCCTGGTGCTGTGGGCGACTGACTGTGGAAGAATATAGCGCCAAACTATGTGGTCAGACTGAGGTCATTAGATCTCACTGGTAAACTCCCCACTGACGGAGAAACAGCCTTGTTATACTGGTGAGGAATGTTTTCAGCAGCCTGCCTTTGGATTTGGCGCAGCAGTGAATTGTGTGTGGGAGTGAGGTGTCAGGCATGAATAATTATGTTACCTCTCTAAAATCGACACCCCAAGAAGCAAATAATCATACCCCTAGATACGAAGGTATGCCTTGAAATTGTTTTCAAATATCACCTGACCACCAAAGACAAAACTGAACTAGTTGTTTTTGGAGCAGAGGAAGAACGTTAAAAGTGAGTGTTTAGCTTCACCTTCAATCATAATGTTAAAATCGAACCTCAGTTCGAAGTGGAGCGGTGAATTTGAGCAGCTGTACCCTATGTGAGTGAGTGAGTGTAAACTGTGCCTGTGAGTGAGTGGTGAGTGTGCCTGGCCTGCACAAAACAGCGCCCCTCCTTTAACTAGTGTGTTGTGTGTGGCCACTCAAGGTATTGCCAGGCTACGGACGGACACGGCCAGCCAGCCACCCAGCCACCCACATACCCACGGACATACCTGTCTATTGGGAGCGCTTTCACCGCTCCAAAAACCGTAACCCAAGCTAGCCTTGATGTAGTCATGATACAACAGCCACATTAAGACAATTACAAAGACCAGGACTATCACCTTTGTGATATATAAAGGATTAGAATAGTAACGTCTCAGCAGGATTTGGGAAATATCTTGAATGATGCGTAGCTTGTGAGGTTAGTTCAGACAGATATACTCGAGAGGTTCACACTGTGCTGCACTATATATGTGGGTGTGTTCAGTGTTGTGCAAGCGTATGCCATACGCTGATGTGGCAATCAGCTGACCAATTGGGCGGGTATTTAAGGTCACCTGAGTCTGTATTCAAGCTGCATTCCTTCTGCGTATGCCTTCTGGTTTGTTAGGCGCTGTTTGCTCCCACCGCCACCCCAGCACCACCAGTAGGCTCTGCTATTAGTTCTGTTCCCCATGGGGGGGTTGTTATTATATATATCTCCCTGCTCTTAATGGTTAATGTTTTCTAAAGCTGCAGTCGAAAAGGGGCTTTAATTGTTTGTGCTGAGCAGGGAGAAAAAATGTAGCAGAGCCTGAACGCCAAGATTAAATATTACATATACACTTCTTGCATTCACATGTTACAATAATATATATTGGTTCTTTCGATATTGGTTCATTCTATTTGTGAGCTATCTGACTGAATTACTGTAATGGTGTTTTACATGGTAACACACCATTACGGCTATAACAAATGATGTGGCTTGTGTCCTTACTAATACCAAGAAAGTGGATCATATTCACTTCAGTTCTCAGATCTTAGTTCCCTGTTTAAGAATTAATTTCAAATACTACTGTTAGTTTTTAGCCGATGAATGGTTTAAGACCAAAATACATTTCTGAATCCTTATTTGTCCTTTTATAGTATATAATATCTCTTTGCACTGTTCTGTGTCTTAATGTCTTAATGCTGAATGTTCTGTGCAAAGCACTTTGAGTTGCCTTGTGGTTGAAATGTTCGGTACTGTTATTTTGCCTGGCCGTGCCCCTTCCCATGTGATACGATTGTGATGTTTCACATTATCGCCACGGAGAGATGCTGTGATTTATCCAACGCTGCTCTTGTAAATGTTAAAGTGACGCACACATGACTCAGTCACCTCACAGCACAGCCGCTTCCCACTGACTGAACGATGTAAATTATCGATGTGGTGATTAAGTCACTGGGTAATTAGAAAGCACAGGAGCGCTCTGAACCTGAACATGCATTCGGATTGGTGTGTGAGAGACGTGTGTGTGTGTGTGTGTGTGTGTGTGTGTGTGTGTGTGCGTGTGTGCGTGTGTGCGTGCGTGCGTGCGTGCGTGCGTGCGTGCGTGCGTGCGTGCGTTGTGTTGCGTGCGTGCGTTGTGTTGCATGCGTGCGTGTGAGTGAGTGTGGGGTCGCTTAAACGGGGCCTTATACAACCTTCCATTTGCTTCAGTGCTTCCTGATGGTATCTCCCTGTCTCCCTGCAGGTCGATGTGGTTGTTGGGATCTCCAGGGTGAAATCTAATTCTTTGAGAGCGTTCCTTTGTGGTTGACCATCTCGCTGTCCCTGCTTCCGTTAAAGGGGTTCCCTACAGCCTTTGTCAGACGGGGAAATGCTGAAAGGAAACGTCGTCGTTCGGGGAGGGACGGAGGGAGAGGCACTGTGGTCATTGGACAAGCAGTTAATAACAACCCATATACTTCGTTGACTTGCGGGGTCCCCCAGGGGTATATACTTTATCCCCTCCTCTTTTTCTTGTTTTTTAACCTCTACAATACATCAAATCTCTTTTCTGAAAATAGTCTACCTGCAAGCTCACAACGCATCGCAGCTTCTAGATCGGAAGTTTTCTCAGGATGTTCGCCAAAATGTTTATTATGACATAACCAGATGAGGAACCCTGGCTTCACGTGGTTAGAATAAGGCACTAAGAATGTAAAAACCCTAAAATCCACAGGAATCTTTTAACTCTAAGAGAGTGTACTGCCGTGTAAACCACAACTGGCCCATTTAGTTACATTTGTGTACGGTCAGAATTAAATGAACACTGAGGATTTCACTGTGCACAGAAATATGTTCACCATCCTCTCTGATCTTGTCTGTTGATGCTCCGGCTGCTGCCAGTGCTTGAGTGCTATTTTCAACCAGGCTCAACCTGATCAATAGGCCTTATTAGAGGAGAGGATGGCCGAGGCTGATAACACAAAGCTGGTCTCCTTGAGATCGCGTCACTTTTCACACGTGCAGCGTTAATAGCTGACACCTCCCTCCACATCCTCAGTCTCCTCGCTGTCCCCCGGCCTCTCCTCCAGCTCGCCTCTCGACAGACCTGGGTGACACATGAAGATAAGAGTAGACAGGGTAGCTGTCATACTGGGTTAATCCCCTGCATGCCTCCGGATGCCCCTCTGCACGTGGCTGCATTGTGTGTGAAGTGGACCAACATTGTGTCTGGAGTCTGGACCAGCGAGTACATTGACTTGAGAACCTCACATAAATATATTTTTTGAGTATCTGTACTTTACTTGAGTATTTGTATTTTTGGATACCGGTACTTATGATACTTATGATTTCACTTTCCAATACATTTCAGAAACAAATTCGACATTCGACTCAATTTCTTGAAAGGGAAAAAGTACATAAAGAATGATCCACTTAAGCTTCTTTTTTTAAATACTGTCTGAGTCATAGTGTTGGGGGCTTCTTCCGAGTAACCCATTGTACCCATAGAGTTATAAGAGTGGTAACCGGAAATCCCCACCCATTCACTTCTATGGAGTTGCTCAGCCAGGCAGCGCATTCTCCCTTTTTAGGCTTTTTTATACTAATGCAGCTGTACTAACTGCAGTATAGTATCCCCACCTTGTTTTAACATGGGTGGATTGTTTAGCTGTGCTAGGCTAGTACTGTACCGGTCTGTCTGTGTCCCTTTTATACCCTTTTATGGAGAGCTCTGTATCTGTCTGTCTTTGTCCCTTTTATGCCCATATATGGACTGGAGATCCATGATGTCAGAAATATTGAAACGTCCATACTATATGGGTATATTGTATTGGTTGGATTGGCGGTTCTGGACAACTGGATATCTGAACTAATTGAAGACGGGCACCACATTCCCACGAGTCCTTGCAGCCACGAGCAGTTGAGCACCGAGTTTGAAGTCGCTCTGTATTCTGTCATCATGTACTACTCCTTTTATGCCCATATATGTAGTCATCAGTATATGCCCATACTGTATGGGCAATTGGGCATGCCCCCTTTTGTGACCATATATGGAGCTGACTGATTTGTTTGATACCATGACAACACAATGAGGTTAGGCAATACACTCCATATTTCGCAATGCGACACATTGTGAGCTTGTAGATCAAGGAATTGATATTACAAAGAAAATGCACTTTGTACTTTTGAAAACTTAAGTACTTTTCCAAAGCAGGTAGGTTAGTAAGGCTACTCCTGTACTACAAATGTGACAAAGCAACTTTCACTTGTAGTTGAGTAATATGTGACCAGGAGGAGTATTTATGCTTTGACTCAAGTACTAAGGTTGTCCACCACTGATTGTGTGTGGACCGCCCTCTGCCCTGCCCCTGCTCAACTCTGGGACGTCTACCTCCAGAATGAGGCAGAAAGAGTAGGCAAGCGACTTAGTGTGGGTGGACGGGTGGGCTGGTCGGCAGTGTTACTTTTTGACATTTCACCCTTAAACATGGTCTAATTTGAAATTCATGCTGATAACATTTCAGCGTTTGCCGTCATTCTGTGTCTGTAGAGCTGCCAAGTGTGTATGGTTCATGTTGCTAAGAAGGTGAGGGAATTACTGAGCTGCTAGTAATGAGCAGCACTGTGATAAAAAAGCACACCCAGTGTGAAGTGAGTGGTGCTAGTTATGAATTTATTGTCACAGAATTTGGATGTGTACTTTTTGTATTGCCCATAATATACTTAATTTCTAGTTTCATTAACGTGAAGCTTGGCCAATGTGACCCTGCATGGACGTACAAACAGGCCAATCAGTTGCTCTGAGTCTCGGGACAAATAGACAAAGCAGTTTAAAAGCATCTCTCTCCCCATTTCCTGTCAACGTACTGTATACCATCAATAAAGGAATAAAAAGACCCCCAAAAGATATATATATATATATATATATATATATATATATTTATTTTTTTATTTTTTATTTTTTAACCACATGCAACTTCAACTATTGGGTAATAATAGCAAATGATAATGATCTAGAAGCAGAGCTTGTAGATCTGTTATATTCTGCAATGAGATTTTGTGTAGTATAGAGTCCCCAGTAGGTCTATACTGTATAGACCCATGACCCTGGTCATCAAAGTATAATAGGTTTGAAGTGGTTAAGGATTGATTCTCTCCCAGTCATACTTCCAACAGTGTGACCATTACTGTTGATATCTCCAAAGGCTATGTTGAAAAGTTTTCATAGCATTGTCAAACCCAAACAGTCTCATCATCCAACATTCTCCTCCCTAGCGAAGTCAAACAAACACAATGTGACCCGGGCAACCGATATGCACAACACAGAAAACTGTACTCGTTACACAAGAATGTTGAACTCAGGTCACGCATGTGTGATTCAGCAGCTTTCTTCATCAATTTGACTGAAAAAGCCTCTGACATGGAAAGCATCAAAAGTTCTATCTGTCAGGGACTTCAGGAGATCATATCAAATGGAGATGGCAGTATTTGCTATGGTGACGGCTGCTATAGTGAACCTTCACTATCTGAAACCACACGTAACCCTACCGCTCATTAGCAAGATTGAGTACTTTTTAATGATATCCCCAGGTCCTTAGAACAAAGCAACTGTGAACATTATCCCCCTGGTCAACCTTCAATATCATGCTTTCCCCCCACATTCTACATTCACAAGTGTATAATCTAGCTACTTTTATTATATGGAACTAGGGCGGTACCCTCATAGACAATTGATCAAGTTCCATTTGGTTTATAGTTGTAGCCCTTCCATTTTATAACTTTCAATAGACATTACCCTTTGTTAAACCTCACCAAACTGACAAGGTCTGGTCTCTGTAAGATTGTATGTAACCACATTTTGTTGATTTAATCAACATTTGAGTTGTTGATTAAATCAACGAATGGATTAATCGACTATTAGTCAACTATAATAATTTATTTAGTTGAGGACAGAAGGAAGGAAAACAATGGTGTCCACCTGCAACCTCCACCCAAATTCATGGTGGAAGAATACACAGAAAGATCAATAAATAGAATCGCTTTTCATTAACCCTCAACTTGAAATAGTTCTTGGAATTTTTCAATCTGGTGCCATTGCTCAGTAGCTTGGAACATCCCTGTTGAGTAGATGCTCAGGACATCTGATGATGCCTGATAATTCATAGAAAATAAAATGATCTCACATCTTACTATAATCCTACTTAATTGACCTTAATATTCAGCCAACAAAGGGAATTCAAGAGACATACTGTAATTGGAAAATGTCTATGTTCTGTTGTGCATGCCCTTGGGGAGAGGGGTTTAGATAAATCTCAGGAATATTGCCAGGCTAATTCCTTTTCTATTCCTCTCTTTGCAGGTTGATGCCATCATCCCTCGTTTCAATCACATTATTCCCTTGACCAGGGTTTTTTAATAGATGCGCAGTAATGGAAAGCAGACAAAGTGAGACAGACGGAGACATAAATGGAGACAGAGATAAGGCACAAGGGTAATACTAAATTTATGCGCCATCGTAGGATGGTGTCGAGTGTCAAAAATAGCACATCTACAAGCTCACAACTCATCTCTTTTCGGCGCACGACACCGTTGCACAATAAAGTGTAAATCTGGCTTAACACGAGATCTCACATGTCTGCAGGACTGATAAAAAAATCACACCCGTGTGAAGTGGAGCTGTGTGTGTGTGTGTGTGTGTGTGTGTGTGTGTGTGTGTGTGTGTGTGTGTGTGTGTGTGTGTGTGTGTGTGTGTGTGTGTGTGTGTGTGTGTGTGTGTGTGTGTGTGTGTGTGTGTGTGTGTGTGTGTGTGTGTGTGTGTGTGGATCATGTGTACCGATTTTTGTGACATTTGAAGAAAATATGTAGGAAAAGGAGCAAAAAGTGTGTTTTGGAGAAAATTCAAGATGGCGGAAAATCTATCATGGCGCAAATGGGCGTGGCCTATATGGGGAGATGCGTCATGACCCAAGGAATCCAGGGAAAAAATATTTTTAATTTTCCGACCTACGGTTCAAGAGTTACAGGACAAAACGTAAAGTGGGGTGTTATGGCGCCACCATGCGGCCAAATGACACAATTATTTTTTATTTAATCCTTGAAATCATTATGAACCTCCTCTCCAAGTCTTGAAACTCTAGCCCCTATGGTTTGCGAGAGACAAATAATTGAATGTGAGTTTTTGCGATTCCCATTATAAGTCAATGGGGAAAATTAATTCACTAATAAATTAATATCAATTAAACTATTGAACCTTTGTCTTAGCAAGTTACTAGCCCACTATTCCCGAGTAAGCCGGTCGATTTGACATATGGCGCGAGTGTGTGGTGGCAAAACTGTGGGACTAGTAGCGTGCCGAAGTTTAGGAAGTTCAGGCTACATACACACAGACACACAGACACACAGACCCACACAGCCACGTATAGGGAGCCTGTGCTTCACACAGCTCCAAAAAGAGTACATGTAGATGCAGGCAGGGCTCAAGTATCTTACTAAAACAAACTTAGTTTCCATGGCACCTGGAACCATGGGGTTATAATGTTATGTTACGCTTGTTTTTTTTGTTTTTTTTTACCATGCCCCCTTTTTAAAAAATATATACATTTATTTGAAAACCCCAGGTGAGCTTACTCATTATTACAGCAACCATCACATTAAAATCATGAGTGTTCTTTTTTGTGTGTACAGCATTAAAATAACCCTCTTTGCTGTTGTGAAATATTGGAGACAGCAATGTCCTCAATGAGTAATGTTCAATCTCATGTGAAACATGTGTTATCAGGGAACACATGACAGGGCGTGGGGTCTGTACACCCTATAGAGGGCAACGCTGGAAATAGAAACAACTCCATCAACCGCAGGTGAGGGATGGGGATTTCTGAAAGCGGTGAGCATTGTTCATGTTTGAAGATGTACTGTACACAGTACACACACTGTTCTTAGTACTCCCCAGTGCTCCATCCAAAGGAAAACAATGGAATGGAATGGAATCTGGCCACAAAATAACAAAATATGGGGACAAGAAATTCTTAAACTGAGAAACAATTCTCATAAAACAAGCAGTATACAGCACACACAAGAATGATTTTGACATAATGAATCAAGAATGCTCAAGTTATATTGTTTAGAGAATATAACTTCAATTAATTACGTTTACATTAAATTGGCATTAAACATGAGTTATGATCATTTAGGTCTGAGAGGGGAAACATGCAACACAGCAGGTCTCCAGCTGGAATCATACATTGTTTGATGATGTGGCACAATATCCAGCCAAAAACCAGTGTGACCAAAAAACATTCCTGTCTTGAGTTTGATCTTTATTCATTCTGTGTATGCCTGTTATGGGGTGGCTAAATGAGGCCAGCAACATCCTTGCATGTATAAAGTAATAGTTGGATGCCCTTTCATTTGTAGTATTCCTGAGGCCAACAATAAATCTTATGTACATAATATGTAAGCATTTGATTGTAAGCACTCGCAATCATCTATGTTTTCTTCTGTTTCAATAAGCTTTCTTGTGGTACATTATCGGACCATACTTGTAAATTCATTTCAGCATAAATTTTGAAACCTTTTGTTGGCTCATAAGAAGATGAAAGATGGAATAAGATATTTAAAATCTACAAAAACGTTAACCTATCTATGCACCAATATGAGCGTTAATGCTTTAAATTAATGACTGCAGTCTCCAGAGACTACAAACCTGTGGATCAATTTTTACAATGGTTTTACAGTCATTCTCGAAGAGGATTTTACTGTGCAGAGCACTGGTGTCTGAAAATGCATCTGACCAACAAAATAATGTGTCTCTTCGCCTAGAAACTTTTGATGTGGGTTGAAAATGGAGTTACCATGGAGGCAGACTGGGGGGTGTGGGATATCGGTCAAGGTGACACAGCAGCCGACACAAAAAGCAAAGCCAGTCACACTCACACCATCACACCTTGAGCATTGCACTCAGTATGTCTGATAGTTACACATGAGATACCAAAGTGACTGGTGTAAAAACGGTCCTGTTTCTGTACTATAGCCTACAGGAATGAAAGGTACAATCCTTTTCATGATCTGGTATAATGCAACAAGAAGGAACACATCTGTATTTACAGTGTGCTTTCATCACACAAGGCGACTCTAAATACAGTCTGTGAGTGGCTGTGTTTGCTTAGAGGTAGGTGCCCCTGGCAGCCAATATGGAAAAGTTAAACATACGTCCCTTCAGGGAGGGCAAACAACAGTGTCAGACCACAGGCGCTTACCACTGTGCTGTTTGTTTAATAAAAGCGGGTGACTGTAGCACAGATTTGATAATAGATTTTATACCCATAAAGGCTTTGTACCGCATGTGTGTAAAACCAGAGCATCTGGTAAACAGTGTCGTGTTAAATGGTCAGTCGTGCTAAATCTAAAGGATTCACTTTTTAGCCTACGACAGTCTACTGACAATGCAGCAGCCATCTATTTAACCAATACCAAAAAAATGCTTTTGTAATATATTTAACAAAACAAAAACTAAAAACCCCGATCTTACAAATGGTTCAAATTACAGCATTTCCAAAACAGAAGGAATGGAAAAACAGGGTAAATGTCCCCAGGACATTTTTCAGTTAAATCATAACAAACTAACATAATAGAGAAACATTTGCAGTTGCTTTAAGGCCAGCTCATGTTGGAGCAAGATATTCTTTGGAAGCATATCATGTAGGCTACCGCACTATGTAACTTTCGTGTTCTACCACGGATTTTCTGCACATGAGCTAATGGAGCCTGCCTTCTTGCTCAGGGGAGAAATTGGATTTTGACCGTCAGGTCCAAATTGTGGTCAAAACGGGAACAGGATTGTGCAGGGAGACCAAATGCAACCACTCCAATTGTAGTGTTATACAAGTTATATTAACATACTTTACCATATAGATTGGACAAAATAATATTTTATTCACATGATTCTTTTATATTGATTTTTTCATAATACCATACCAATATCATTCCTGACACACCTGGCACAGTTTTATACTTTGGTACTTTCTACATCTTTCTTAGGTACTGTATTAACTCACAAGCTGTTTTCAGTTGTATAGTTTTATTTTAGTCATTAATATTCATTAGCTGACTGTCAATCAATCCACGTAAAGTGTTGAAATGAACACTGAGACTTGCACGCTATACATATACTGTATAATGTAGCCCAAGGTCCCACAGGCCTTCTACAGAGGACAGCATGCCGACCTGTTGCATCACTGCTTGAGTTTTTCAATCTGTTTTCAATTTGTGTCAGTAAAGCCTGTAGGATTATCACAGAGACAAAGACCCTAGCCACCCCAGCCATGGACTGTTTCAGCTGCTACCGTCTGGGAAGCGGTTCCTCTTCTCCGAGAGCCAGACCAGTAAGACAGATACTTCCTCCAGGAAACCAGGTCAATGAACCACTGACATAAAAAACCTGTGGCCTGCCTGCCTGCAATACACACCCACACATACTATAGACTAGAGGCAGCTACTCACACACAAACATTAAACACGCATCTCACACACACAAACACAGGCACCTGACACTATTAAGATTATGAGCAAACACGTTTGAATACAAATGTTAAATGGAGGATTTCTTTGTATATTGTATGTGTAACCCTTATTGATTGATATTGGCACAGCATATTTTGTAATATTTGTAATTTTGTAACAGCGTTGTGATTTTAGTTGTTCACTGAATGGACTTTTACTGAACATTGGGTTTGTTTCCTAGCTGAAATGGCCACTCAGCCGACTCAGCAATCAAGTTCCACCTGTAGAAAGAAATGTTTGGTGATGGAATCATGATGGACAAGTGCAATACCTACAGTAAGTGATCCAGGGCCGTAGCGCGTCTAATCGGCGCTCTAGGCGAGCTCTCTCGAATGCGCCCCCCCACTGCGGGTTTTGCTGTGAATTTAGTCGGTTTTGGGCCGGTTTTGGGCTGGTTTGGGTCCACTCCCTCCATTTCGGCGCCCCCCCGGCACCCCCTCTAGAATGGCGCTCTAGGCGACCGCCTATACCGCCTATAGCTAAAAACGGCCCTGAAGTGATCAATATACAGTATTTGAGGATCAGTGCAATACAAAGTGTTTCACTCTTTATCTAGGCATAAAAGTTGTTGCTGTGTAGTTCATGTGGGTTACGGATTTGTTCTATGTTATTTAATATTACCCAGGACTGCACTGTCATTTCCCTTGCTGTACCCCAGATTTGAACCCAGGTCATTTGTGCAAGCACAGACATTTTTACAACAGAGCTAACAGAGCCCAACTGGCGCCTGCTTGCAGTGAGGAGAAATTGAATGTTGACCTCGAGGAAACCAGGAACAGGATGTTCCAACCTTGACACAGGTAATGTCTGTGTAGAAGAGCAGGGAGACCAAATACAACCACTCCAATTGATTCCTTTGTTTTTGTATTAACTACCATATAGATTGGACAAAATGACATTTAAAATTCTCTAAAAACAATTACATAACAATTGTATGATACAGTATGTAGTAGTACCACATTTGCAATAAATAGATACTTTAATAATACAAACATAATGAAAATAGTATATCTACAACTTCAAATGCATTACATGAACTTGTTGATCTGATCAGCTATTTTCACAATTGGTTGTACAAAGAAGTTTATAGCATAGGATACAGTATAAGGCTTAAGTGGTTAAGGAAAATGTCCCCCTCGCTCTGTTTTCTTCGAAGTCGAAGGGTGTAGATGAAAAAGAATCTCGGATCATCTCTACTTAACCAGCCGCACGTCAACACGTTCCACCACTGACCTCCAGATATCCGTATCACGCTCCAAAAACAGCTACAGCCAAAGATCTTTCCACCATCACTATTCACATCTGGAATACAATCCCCTTATCTTTCAGAACCATTACACCGTCTGCCTCCTTCAGGTACAAATGCATGAATTCAAGGCTTCATAGGATGTGTATTACATTATGTTTTCACTGGCTCCTTCTTTGAACATACAAATGGAAAGAAATTTAATTTAACTATTAAAACATTTGATCACCGTCATTCTTCTGTGAGATGGGCATAGACATTCTATATAGTTGAACATGCAGATGAAGAGTTCGCTGTAGATTTATGGTGTTCATTTCATAGTCTAGAGATGGTAGATGTTTGATGCACCAGGCACATACTGTAAACTAGTAAACAATACAATATCCAAAGAAAGTGACGCACCACCATCTGACAAGAATAGCAGGTGGTAAATAAATAACTGTCTTATATTAGCCACATAGGCTTAATGGAATACCACCCACCTCCAAACCTCTGATGACATACTGGGCACAAAGAAGGCCACACTTACAGCAAACAATTGCCTATTAAACCCGGTCAGCATGTCCACAATCAATGCTTTGATGTGCCTGTATTCAATTTAATCGTATTTTGCCAGGGATCTTTTGGAAGCCTCTTGTTTGCCTTTTAAGACAGAGTTCCTCTGTCTCCCTGGTGAGAGTGGGCGACGTTGGCTCAAAATAGCACGCACTGAGGATGAATGAATCAACGTGGCACCTTGTGCTTAATTAAAGATTAACAAGGACTGACGTGATGGTACGGAGGTTTCTTTAAGCCTCACTTTACTTCTCTGATTAGGGTTACGTAACACTGGTTAATACTGCATGGATGATGTTGAAAAAATAATGACATCCGCCCGTGTGGCGGATTCACTCCTTCCTTGACAGCCTACACGTTGTGGAGCAGCTGTGTTGCTGGCACATGGATACCCAGGTGGTAGGTGGACACTAAAATGCTTAATCATCTTGACTCAGTGAATCTGAATAAATGATGATACTCTACCTACCTCCACGTCCATAAGAGGGTCAAAATGGGGGTGAAGGTCTAAGCTGGGCCTAGCAATGTTTGGTTTAACACTGTAGGTTATATAAAGAAGTACTAGATGAAAGTACAGTATGAGAGAAATGTTACGGTAACACTTCCTGTGAGGCCCATGTCTATAACATACTTATAATGCATTAAATCTGCTTAAATTATAAATACCCATAATAGTTTATAACAATAATCATAATGCATTATAATTAATTGTATAAGGAGTTATATGGTCTTGCAATGCTTTGTAATGTCTCACAAAGAATATGGCACTGATTCCCAAACGTGTAGCCTCGTACCCGCCCTCTTCCGGAAACCGTTGGATTACGGAAGTTGTTTTTTTTACTAGGCTAAAACATGTGTATCTCAAAGTCAAATAATTCAACAATCCTTTTAAGGGTGCCTATCGTCACATGCAAGCTTTTGTTTGCTTCCATGCACAGCCTAAAGAACATGCTAATATTAGCTGGATTTATAAAATGGCCAGCAAGTTATTATTCTGTGGCTTCTACCACTGCACCTTTTCCATATCACTGCTATTTCGAACAGATTTTATTGCAGTTCTGTGCTCTACTGTGTTCCATTCCTGTTATCGTGTTGTTGATTTCATGGTTTTGGCAACAGGTTTAATGACTGCAGTAGTAGTAGACCCTTCCATTGCACACTTCACCCGACTGCTCGCTCTTCAATGACATCAACACACCTACACACCACAGAGGAAGACTTTCCATGCTTTTACAGATATGCTTTTGCTGAATACTTCCAACGGGTTCTAGTGGCACATTACCCAATCATTATATTCATAAATCTGCATCTATCTAACGGTTTTCAAACGGACTAAAAATATTATCAGGCCCTGCCTGTGGGAGTATCATAGGGAACCACATGCAAAATCACATCGTGGAATAGGCAGTGTTTAAAAAAGTAGCAAAACCACAGTGTTACTGTACTTAAAGGAAAAATAGGCAAGCTTGTGTGTACACAAAAACATTCCCCCCTCCCCCCTCTATGACAGGCATCGAACAGGTAGTTGTCTTTGATGCTTTCATTAGAGAGATCACTGAATGAGAGGAAAGAGGCCGCACACTCTTCAGCCACGATGCAAATAATTTATTTACCAACGTTTCGACTTAGAGAGATCACTAACGAGGACTTGACACTTTTATTGGCCAATCAATTACCTTAGTGCACAACCACTTTGAAGTTCAAAGGAAACAATTAAGAGCTCTGGCTGAGCCCCCCCCCCCTGACAAAAACGTCCCTCCACTGTTTCTGTTGACATTTAATGTCAACATAAAGAGTGGAACAGAACAGAAATACAGACAGGGGATGTCTTTCTGCAATGAATCACCCCAGCACAATTAGTATAGTTACTGATGAAGGGAAATGACTGCTAAAAATGTATATAGATATATATTTTGAATAGTCTTAAAGTTACCTATTTTTCCTTTAAAGTCAAGTACAAAAGTATTAGCCTCAACATGTCATTATGCAGAATGTCCATTTCAGACATTGGACAATAATTGTAGATCATTAACCACTTAAGCTTGATTGTATACTTACGATCTATAAGCTCACGTGTGGCGTTGTGATTCACTGTGAGCTTGCAGATTTGCAATTTTTGGAAACATTCTGAAGATTGTTGAATAGTACATTTATGTAATAATGTAATCTGAAAAGTTAACTGCTGTAGTACTGTAACTATAAGCTGTCAAAATGTAGAGTAGAAATAAGTACAACATTTGCTTCTGAGATGTAATGTAGTAGAAGTATAAAGTATCAAGAAATAGAGGTATTCAAGTAAAGTAAAAGTACCTTCAAATTGTAGTTAATTACAGTACTTGAGTAGCCTAAAGGTATGCCTACTTAGTTACTTTTCCACACTGGGACTTGGTCAGCACAATGGTAAGAGAGTTTGATGTATTTGCTCAAGGGAACTTTTAATGCCTGTGAGAGATGCGTATACACTGTCTCAGTTCCCCTATTGTCTCGAGGAAGGTCAAACATTGAAAACATTCTGTTTAGAAAAAGGTGAGTGGACAGTTCATTCGCCATAGCCACCACCTCCCACCCCAATTGGCACAGTGACACCCAAATAAACAACACGGGCTGACGCGAGGAAAGCATCCCAACTTCTCTTATTTCCATTCTTCCATTGTCTAGCCCAGTGGTCCTCAAACTGGGGCCCAGGGACTCTCTGGGTTCCTTTTGGGAGGTCTAAATGAACCCTTACAAGTATGTAACTCTGACAGTATACAAATGAAACCAAATGGACCCTTACGGGTCTATTTGGTTTCAGTTGTATACTGTCAGAGTTAAGGGGAGAACTTGACATTTTAAAGTTTGAGAACTACTGGTCTAGCCTGCTATTACAGTGAAACAAACTGTATGTGACTTAGAGGCTTTGGCCGTCTTTATTTGAGAGCTTCTGGATATCTGACAACATTTGGAGTCAGCTATAGCAGAAGGTGGATGTCTTGACCCAGCACTGTGGCGTACAGTGACTGCTCCCTGGCCCAGCCGGGAGAGCTGGGCCTTTGTGACTCATCTCCCTGTTCCATTATGTAACTGGTAGTGGCTCAGCTACTTATGCAAGCACCAGCCCCCAGCACTCAGAGTGGCCTGGCTGCATGGGAAAGCCTCTTTGATGGATAGTTGGAAGGGTGGTTTAAATACACCGTAAAATCCTCGGTGTTAATTTAACTCTGAGTGTGAAAAATCGAATCAAACCCAAGTGTTTGACCGCTTGATGGTTAAATTAACAGTTCCACAGCCATCGTGGTAGATTTAGTTTAGAAAGTCAAGTCAATACAAAACAAAAATATGTTTACATTTAAAAGAACCAACCAGAGTCAACCAAAGTGGTGTGTACACTGTACAGCATGTGCATAAAACAACATGAAATATACTATAGCAGACAGACAATGACAGAAGATTATTTCAAATACTGCCCTTCGATATTTCTACGTTTCATTAGTTCGACTAAGGGATAGGGTTAGGTTTAGGCTTAGGCATAGTTTTACTGAGGTTAGGGTTTGGGTTAGGTTTAGGCATTAGTAGCATTCACCAGGTTAACATTCACCAGGTTAGCATTCACCAGCGTCAAACTAATGCGACGTCGAACAAATGTTAGGTCGCAATATTGACACACTCCCCCCTCCGCCAAACAGTTGCCTTTTACATCTGTGTCTGTAGTCATGTACGCTCTCAAGACAGACTCAGAGCTCCGCAACTGAATCTGTCAGCAGCTGCAGTTAAAATATGTAGAGTTAGGAATGTTAGTGATGTAAACAAAGACATGTGGACCGGAAGTGGATGGCTGGGGCAGCCCTCATTTGTACTACAGTAGGCTACCATATGTACTGTAGCCTAGTGAATGGAGACTTTGAAGGAATTGAATGAATGTGCTTGTGAGGTCAGATTGACCGTGCCCTTTGACTAAGTATTTCTTCCCTGTTCATCCTTGGGTCCAAGTGGACAATTGTACCAAATGTCATGAAATGGCTGCACTGCGTTCCTTAAATATTGTGTTCACAAGGTTGCAAGAGGGGAATCCCTGCTTGGCCCTGTGGCGCTATTGGGCTTATAAGCTTCAGGGTTTAGGCAGGGTTACTTGTCAACCAGTGTAGGTGTATATCTGACACCAGAGTCTACATTTCTCAATGGAAGAGTAGGAAGTCCTCCTCCAACCACTGCAGTGTTATATTGCATTGTAACACTCTACCACAGTGGTTCCCAAACTGTGTGCCGACTCTGCCAAGGCACACACAAGTCCAGGTGTGGCTTGGGATTGTGTGACAACCAAACGTTATTGTTGCAGTATATACAACACAAAATGTTATGCGATAAGAAGATTGTTGCAGAGGATATTTTGCACAGTTATAAATATGCCTTGAACTTTTCACTTGCCCATATTGTGCCTTGGGCGCAGACACATTGATGAGCACTGCTCTAACATACAGATCGATTAAAATAACTACGGTAATGCTTCTCAAAATCAAGTCAGAGTACAAGTTAATTGTACGAGGATGGAGAACACATTGTAAATGTACAGAGATGAGATAATGGGATGGCACCTGGGATTCAGCTGTGTGTGTGTGTGCGTGTGCGTGCGTGCGTGCATGTTGGGGTGCAGGCAGAGAGACAGGAGAGTGTGTCATTGCAAAAGCTCACAAAAGCTCTGTATTTACACAAGGATATCCCAAGGGATTCTGCAATGTGTGGTGTGTGACTGTGTGCATGCACGTGTGTGTGCGTGTGTGCGTGCGTGCGTGCGTGCGTGCGTGTGTGTGAGAGAGAGAGAGAGAGAGAGAGAGAGAGAGAAATAGAAGGGTGTGCTGTATTGTGTGTAGAGACAGGCGGTGGAGAGGGGGTGTTAAACGGCTGGTGAAATTATAGGGCTCATAATGTAATTCACAAGTCAGTGGAGAAAGTGAACAGTAATATAACCCCATTCTCCAGCAACTCTGTATTTGATTTATTTTTAAATCGTATAAAAAACACAACACACATCTCAGCTGAGAATGTGAAAGTTAATTCTCACTTTCAAAACCAATCACTGCCCATATACCCACGCAAAAAGGTTAACGGACAAAAACACCTCTGGACTCGAATTCATTTTTTTCTTCCTCTAACAATTGGATTTATACGTACAGTATAGCCAAGAATCAAGACGACACTTATAAAAACGGATAAAAACTCATGTTAAAAACAGAAACAATGCACACGGTTCAACATAGAAATCTTTTTTCTTTTTCTTTTTTTTTACACACTCGACAGCAGCAGTAAACAACAAGCGTTCATCCATTAAGTCATAAACATACTATGACATCCATCTGTGTCATCCGGTAATGGTATAATGGCACAGGATAATTGCAGAGGGTCGTTAAACTGGGTGATTACAGTATGGAGGATAAAGATGGGGTCATTATTGGATAGGACCTTTACTGTACATTACGTTTTACTTAGTCACTTTGTAAAATGATAAGAATTTCTACTCAGTCTCAATGACGCAAATAATTCCAAATAATAGATGTAGGCTAGTTTTATTATAATTTTCTTTCCTTTTTTTTATCTAATGACACAAATAATTCCAAATATTCTATTAGTTGTAGGCTAAATGAAATCTCCGCCATGGAGATTATGATGTCATCCCTGTCCATCCTTCTGTCTGTCTGTCCTCCTGTGAATAGCTTATCTCCAGCACCACTGGACCGATCGGCAATCAGCATGAAACTTTACACGCACACTCTCAGTAGGCCAAGGAAGAAACTCTGCCCCAAATTCTTCAAATTGGCTACATCGTGGTGAATACAAGGTTATTTTGCGTTTCTTCTTAAAACACTTTTTGCACTACTCCAACAGATTTTGTCTAAAACTCAAAGAAATCGGTATACATTATCCCATAAGTCATGTGATGAAGATGTATCAGACTTTTAGTCAGACTTACCATATTCCATTCTGATTGTCTGTGATTGACTTCCACATTTGCTGGCCCTGGATAGTCAACCTGGCCTTGCAGAGATCTGCACTCAGAGGAGCGCACTTTTATATATTTTCTATTATTCTATTCAGGCGTTGATTTTTCTCTATTCAATGGGGTGCCTACTTTTGCATTTTTATGGGAGTAAGGTGTGAAAATCGGCAAAGTAGCAGGAATGTGGATGAGTGAGACGACTCAGATGAGGGAGAACTGTCTATAACTGGGTGCCTTAGCAACCAGGCGTACCCTATATTTCCGCCCATGATATTTCTATTTATAAAACTGTATATGTCTACTTAAATGTAGACATTTCTTTCTTGACTAATAAACAAACAACCAAACATGAAATGCCACTGTCACCTGAGTAGAAATGACAATGCTAATACTTGACTTGTTCAGTAGGCCTTCTCTTCCTTCATCAGACATCCACTGGGGTGCGTTTCATCTGCCTCTGTTCATAGTACAAGCTGTTAGTTGTGTGATCATGTCTGATCGTGTGCCACCCCTTTGCTCGTTGTCATTGGTGCCTTGGCCAGCTTTAAAGCACTCCTGTCCTGTAATGATAATGAATGCAGCGTGCCTAGCGGCTCACTGTCAATCTACCTCCCCTTTTCCCATGTCCCAACAGTCTCAGGTTACAGTCTATTACTGCGCTACTCCCATATTGACCCGTGGTCAAAAAGGAATCGCAGACAGGAAAGCCTGTTTTCTACATCCGTTATCTGCAGTCCACACGCCTAAAGGGCTCAAGGTCTGTGACTGTTGACCTATTGGAATGGCAAATATATTTCTGTGGCCCTGCACACAGCAAAGGAATGTCAATCCAATCACCAGAAACAAATGGAGAAGACATCCCGCCGCTGTAAGTGCATTCTGCAAACCACTGATGTGTTGCACCTCAACATTTCAAGGCAGGCCGTCAGCAGCGAGCTTGATCCCTGATCCCCGAGCCAGGTGCTATAGTGAGCAAGCGGCTGCACCAAGTGGTGCGAAGCCTTTCCAGTTGCACACCGATAGGCACAGAATAGTGAACAATACATTCTCAGTTATAGTCTGTAATATGACTATTTTGTTTTCGGTGAGCGACAGGTTGTACAACAAAATATAAATGAGAGCTTAGAGATGCATTCAGTATGGTTATGACGTGGTGCTTGTGCTATGCATTGGCATTCAGGGTTCTTTGAAATGCGCTGCAGGTGCTTCAGTTCATAGCAAATAATCTGTGAATATGTGAAGGGATTATCGACGAAGACATTGATTAATAGGCAGGGCAAACTCGTCATTAATAAAACAAGAAAGGGATCTTCTAAATGCGCTTGCTCTGTCCATGGCAGGTTGAAGTAGTCCATGCTGCTTCTGCAAACTATAAAGGGATTATTTATACCTCATCCTCACCCCTGCTGTCTTCCTGTCCTGTCCACTCCTTTTGGTCTCCACATAAAAGCAGGATCATTGTGAACAAAGCAAAAGGTTTGACAAACCTCTGGACACCTGCAGTGGACCGAGGCATTCAGTGCACCCAGGTTCAATAAGGCTACGGTTACATCAATAGTGCCAGAGAACATTCAAGTAGGCCTATAGGGGACATAGTGGTATGATGCAAGCCTCCTACAGTAGTTGTCAGTAGAGTCAGGCTAGGAGAAGATTCAACACAAGGTGCACACATGGCAGGGCTCAAGCATAATACTTTGTCATGCGATTAAATCACCCACGAAAATAGCTTTAGTCACACAGTACTCAGTGCCTCAAAATTTTCTCTGGTTGCTTAGATACCATGGGCCGGTTGGTGAACAGGCCATATGCTCCTGGTGAGTGCGAGGTGACGGGTTCGAGTCAGACCCCCATCTTGTCTCGCAATCTCTCTCCTCTCTCTTTGCCTTTGGCTGCCTGTCTCTCTACACTGACATAATAAAGCATTAAGAAAATGCCCAAAATAGAAACAAAATTTGATTATCCCTCGATTTTAAAGGAGACCGTGTGACAAGGGGGTTTAAAAAACATTAGATAACTAAGCAAACCTTATCTTCTCAGATAGCAATAACAACCTCGACATAAATCAAATCCGCGTGGTGCCAGAGAGATGGGGTGATAACTTCTCAGACTGGGTCGTTGCTATGGGAACATGACTCATCACTATACTAGTCTCTACGCTTCACCTGTGGCAGCTGTACGACTCATGAGAGGTACTTGGTGTTGCTTTGTGCTCCTACCAGCTTCTGTTGTCAATATCACAGGTCTAGCAAAGTGAAGAAAAAAAGTTTCCAGACTTTTACTTTATTGTCATCAGCTGTCACTGTGCCACCCAAACTCCAAACCAATGGGGGTCAACATGTGTGCATGAGAAGTGACACGAGGCAGCAGGCTAGCCATCTGTCACTGTGATATCATGGTATGTGATACATATTTAAAAAGAATAGAGGTCCGCACACAGCTCAATGCTCCACAGTGTTTATTTAAAACATAAAGTTAGACGACGTTCCGGCCATCAGCTGGCCTTCATCATACATATTTATCACAAGCCCAGCATTTATTTGCCCTGAATGAGGGGGTGATGATATGCTTGTGCTGATTGGTCAGCTTATGTATGCCTGCCATCCCTAGCGTCAGCTGACCAATCAGTGCAAGCTAAAATGTGAACTGGCACCACAAGCGACCTCACTGCTTATAGTAGCGACACCCAATCTGTGGGCAAGGGCCCACTGGTGGGCTGTGAGGATATTGTAAGTGGGTCTCCAAGTAGGCAAACGCTGGTGTTTCACGCCGAAAATAGACAATCTGCAAGCTCGCAAAGTGCCACACTGCGACATGTTGTGAGCTTGTAGATCTGCTATGTTCAGTGTGTGTGACACCATTGTACTAGAGTTTAAATAGAACACGAGGCACGCCTGCAACATCCGAGCCAACACTCTTCCCACACTGTCAGAGAATCCCAGTGGGATTGGCAGTCTCTCGTTGATTGTAATGTTAATTTGTTAACTTAACACGATGATCAAATGCTATTTTCTTTGTCTTTGGGAGTAAATAAGGCAATGGTTAATGAACACATTTTCACCTGCCATTAATCATTGCCCTCATTATCCAACCTCGGGCACTGCATCTGTTCTATGAGACTCTGGCTGAGGCAGTGCTGAGGTTGGCTAATATTGTGCAATGACAAATGGCGGGAAGATTTCAAGATTTAATATATATAGAAAATAGAACATGAAATGTTGTTCTTCTCGGCCCTTTTCTGTATCTTTTCATCGAGAAAAGATACAAAAATATATAGTGAAAAGTTCCGGTACCCCTAAAAACAGAAAATGAAAAGAACAGTCACTGTACTGTAGCAGCGCAGTGTATTAAAGTGCATTTAGAGAGAATGTTTCAGTTTGATGTTGACAGCTGGTACATGCTTCAATTCGACGTTGAGAACTGGTGATGGTGGGTAACAGGGTAGGAGAGGGGGCAACCATGGGCATGTTCATGTGTAAGGAGGCGGTGGGGGGGGGCACACATTATGTTCTGCTGCATTTGGCACAGAAGCTCTTGTACCTCTTCCCAGACAGCAGGAGAGAAAACAGAGTGTGGGAAGGGTGGTGGACGGTATGTGTACAGTGTACACAGTATACATACAGTATGTGTATGGTATATCTGTGACCATATGGATGTCAGGGAATGTGTGGTCATGAACCTGAGAACTGGCAGCCGACCTCTGTCTATCCTATCCTATCTAATAATTGCATTAGACCATTGCCAGTGGTGGACAGTAAAAAATACATTTGCTCGAGTATTTGTATTTCTGAATGCTTTTGACTTTTGCTTCACTACATTTCAAAGACAAATATTGTGCAGCCTGAAACGATTGAGAACCTCTGCCTTAAAATGTGGATTCTGGGGTGCAAGGCAAATGTTAATAAAAGTGGCATTTTAAACATATTACGCATATTTTGATTATCTTAATAATATAGTTAATCCCAATTATCTTGGCCACAATAATCATATTTTGAAATGTTCATATTGTTCCAGCCCTAACTACAGGTGAGATGGTTCTTGACAGAGATGTGTCCATCTATGGAGCAAACCAAAAAATCAACACCATTTAACTATTTTTATTATTTAGCTTTTTTTCCCCTCTTGGCTGTGATATTTTCACTTCCCTGCTATTATTGTCTGTTATTATTGTCTGTAGAGCTCTTTGCAAACACTGTAAAAAGGTGATAACAAGATAGTGTGCGTGTGCGCGTGCGTGTGTGTGTGTGTGTGTGTGTGTATGTGTGTGTGTGTGTGTGTGTGTGTGTGTGTGTGTGTGTGTGTGTGTGTGTGTGTGTGTTTGTTTGTGTGTGTGTGTGTGTGTGCATGTGTGTGTGTGTGTGGGGACCTCATGTCCCCACACAGATAGTACAATCCTTGCACAATACCTTGTGGGTACTTATTAATAGGTCCCCATAAGGTGTTTAGGGGTTAGGTTAAGGGTTAGGGTTAGGGTTCAAAATGAATGGAATGTCCCCACAAAGATAGTAGACTATGTGTAATGTCCTCACAAAGTAGCAATTGCAAACCTGTGTGTGTGTGTGTGTGTGTGTGTGTGTGTGTGTGTGTGTGTGTGTGTGTGTGTGTGTGTGTGTGTGTGTGTGTGTGTGTGTGTGTGTGTGTGTGTGTGCGCGTGCGCGTGCGTGCGCGTGCGTGCGCTCGTGCACGTGTGTGTGCATGTGTACGGGTGGGTGGGTTGGTGGTTGCGTGTGTGGGTGGGTGAGTCAGAGAGTGAGAAGGTGCATGTATCGTTAATAAATGTTAATGCTTGATCAAACGCCATCAGTTAATTTATCCCAACCAGATGGAACTCTCTTCAGGAGCGTCTGGAGCAGCTTATGAGGAGCATGTCTGCAGCATCACAGACGTATATCTCCAGCTACGATGCAACCCACCGCCCAATATGCTTACACTGACTCTGTGCCAGTGACTTCAGATAAGCAGAGGAGCTCTTGGCAGCACCGGACCAATCCAATGCCACAAGCATTGTCCAAGTCTGCCGTAACTAGCCGGAAACCTGTCTTTATCTGGAGACACAGCTGTCCAGAGGTTTATGGTCATCTACTGCTGCCCTGACCTGACGCACAAGGCCTATCTTTTCATCCTGCATCCTCATACAGGGACGTGCAGAGAATATTAGAGAGGCAGGGGTTGACATTTCTAAAAGGACCTTTTGGTGAAAATATCAAAAATAGCAGACCTCCAAGCTCACAACGCGTTGCAGACCTGAGGAGGTCTGAAGAAAAGCCATCAGGCTTGAAACGTTACCAAAGTAAAAACCATATACTGGGAACAGCAAAATCGGTGTGCAGACTTTTTCTCTTTCTTCATTGTTGATTACCTTTAGTCCAGCACCCAGCCTATATGGCTCTGGCTGTTTATCAGCTTATGTTTCCATGAACCAGAGGTGAGCCTTTGCACCGAGAACCGAGTTGGCCCTGACCAATGGCGAGTCGACCATAGAGTTATAATGGTTCCAAACCGTAAAAGTTGGTTTGCGGCCAGTTTGCAAGAACGAACCAAGGTTCCAAGAAAGTTGCCATCCCATAGGCGGGAGAAAGAACCCGAACCAGTTCTTTGCCGGTGGAAAAGGACCCATAGTGAACTCTATATATGGTTATGTCTGACTCATAGTGACGGGGTGGTCCGCTGGCCGCCCGCCCACCCAAATGTTAATATAGGATAGGGTAGTCAATAGATTGTGTGTGGAAAGTGTTGTGCAGGTTGCTCAAAAACCCATGAGTAGTAGGAATTTCAGTGTTTTTCAAACTAATCAAAATGATGGAAACTCTACTTTGGAAACCAATTCGTGTGACTCGGACATAACCCCTCAAGGGCAATATCGTACATTTGTGGCAAATTGGTGCATTTATATAGCGCGTTTATCCAAGGTGCTTTACAATGATTGTGCATTACTTCAACCATTCATACACCGATAGCTGAGGGAACCATGCAAGGTATCAAACTGCTCATCGGTTCAGTGTCTTCCTCAAGGGCACTTCGACACTAACTCTGGGGGAGCCCGGGATTGATCTGGGGACCTTTCGGTTGCCAAGTGGCCTCTCTACCCCCTGTGCCAGTGTGCCACTGCCTCCTCATTTGGTTTCTCCCAAAAATACATTATGAATTAACCGCCCTATTTAAAAAATACAATTATAAAGTGCAAATATCTGCAAGCTCACAACACAACAAGCTTGTAGATCTGGTATTTTCACAATTTCAGAACAACCTCAGAAAGGTTTTGTAATTTATGGCATAAGAAATAATAATAATCCTTTGAAATAATACATAAGAAACCTAAAAAAAAAGGGGGGGGGGGGGGGTAAAAACTACGATATTTACTCTGAACCCATTGTTTGGGAACCAGTGGGTTAGGTAATGCATCGGCAGTCGAGTTATATTGGAAGTGACACCCCATCAGGCCTATAAATAGCTTTGCACTTCTCCCCCAAGAGCCAGCTGTACAGCCGGCTCCCAGCAGTTTGTATGGAGGTAACATCACCCTGCATGCTTTGTCTCCCTGACTCACGAGCACACGCACAAACACTGCCGCACACACAGCGTCAGTGAACCGGTAGGCCTACAGTATATAGGCTACTGTTTTGTTAATGGCCTTTAAAAAGTGAAAATGATTGTGACTTATACTTAATCATACATTTTGCGTGATATGATGTCTATAGAGGACCACATAGGCTATGCCCCACAGCAGGTGCCCCTGCTGAGATCATGCAATTCTCCAGTAGGCATCTTAGATACATAAATAGATATATAAATTCACTCCAATTACTACTGGAGAATTTCATGATCACAGGGCCTGGTCTGGACATAATTATGCACATTGTTTTGGGCAAAATTGGCAAATACTTGAATTCAAGCATTGGCCTCAAGACAATGTGCATAATTAACTATGGGACAATGAAGCCCTCCAGGTTGACCTACAAGCATATCCAGTAATGAGTAATAATGACTCAACAGTATTGTATCCACTGTAAACCCACATTTCAAGTTGGAGCGCAAAGGGCATATGCCTAAGGGAACAGGACAGCTTTCCATTGATTGTAAAATGTTTTAAAAAATAACATATTTAAGCAATATTTTATTATATATTTAAGGGGGGGAAATACACACACACACACACACACACACACACACACACACACACACACACACACACACACACGCACACACACACGCACGCACACACACACACACACACACACACACACACACACACACACACACACACACACACACACACACACACAACACACACACACACACACACACACACACACACACACACACACGTTTTTTAATGTTTCATGTTTTTTGTAAATGAGCCGAGCAGGTTGCAATTGTATGTAAGCCTTTCTGCCTTGTTAACCACAAAACGCGGCTTTACTGAGGATAGCGTTTCACTTTCCCTGCAGCTGACTCCCCCCACACCACAAACGCACGCACGCACACACACACACACACACACACACACACACACACACACACACACACACACACACACACACACACACACACTCACCGTCGAGCTCTACTATAGTCTCTAGCCTATAATTCCCAATAAATAAAAACATCATACAAATTGGCACAATAGGCCTACATTTAATTTTATACTAGCCTGGCTCCAAATTTCAAATTGTAGGCCTGTGTGTGAGGTTTTACTTAATACAATGCGGGTCTATACTTTATTGACACGCAAATCATCATACACAAGAATATAGGCTCCGTGCAGTTGCCCTGGGTCAATGAATAATTCATTTCAGGAAAAGGGATCTATTTGCCCACGTGCCTGTCGGTCCCTTGTGTGCTGCACCTGCACCTGGCGGGCAATTAAATCCACAACATGCCTGGGTTTCACTGCGCTCACACACCGCCACGAGACATTGATTTGCGCAGGTGTGATCGATGAGAGATGATGGCACGTGCATATAGACTATATCTGTCCATGGAGATTAATTTTCACATAGCGTTTATGCCATCCAGCTAATCTAAGTGAAAAAGAAAGCAATCAAACGGGAGAAAATGTAAACTGAAAGAAGGTTACCTTTATGTTTTGTGACAAGTTAGGCTTACTCGCATGCATGTCTATCTGATAGCGCCACCCCATCACATGGTGGCGGGTGCAGCAGGTGAATAAAATATCCTTTAATACTCGGGAATGTCCCAAAAATGGGTGAACCAAAGGAGAAGTTAATTCCCATGCAGCTCATTTACTTTTCTTTTGGAATGCAATTTTCATGATTTTGCCACCCTTAATTCCTGATATCTGTTTTTCAGTTTTTCTTTTCTTTTTTTTTTCCTTTTGAAATTTCACGTTGAAGAGTATCTCAAATTACTTTACATTTTTATGTGAAATATTTTTTTATGGAATATATTATAGGCCTATATAGCCTACCCGGCGTTAGTGAAAATTAAGGGTTAATGTTCTAGGGTTAATGCATGCGATATATTAATAGGCTTCATCACCAGTCGTTGCGCCCCCCAGCCAGCCAGCAGTGCACACGTTGGCGTCTCCGAGCGTCTTACCAGGTGGTAGCCTAGGCTAGTGTCACTGTGTTTAATCAATACCAGTGGATGCTGCCGACAAGAGAAGATATACAGTATACTATATACGCACCAGCCAACGTGTGCGTCACACGGCCAGTTTTAACTGTAAAAGAGTGCTGTTGCTCTTTAACATGAAAGGAAAAATAATCCCAAAGTTTTGAGAAGCGAAAAATGGTCGCGGCGCTCTGCACGGGGCGTGCGGTGCGCGCACCTCGCCATTTCAGCACTCTGGACAGCGCCTGAGGAACTTGGAGATGAGGCTGCATGGGAACCTGGACAACTGGAGTTAATCTCTCTCTCTCATCATCTGGAAAGTTATATGTTAATATTCGGGGTAACCATGATGGATTTCGATTCCTTTTCATCAATAACAGGTGCAGGCACCCCGAGAGTGGACTTTCTGAAGTGAGAGATGGACTTTGCTGAAATAATCTTCGCGTCGTTTATCGTTGTGGTCGCGATCGTGTCATTGTTGTCGAACTTGCTGGTGCTGCTATGCTTCGTCCACAGCACCGAGATACGCCGACAGGTGCCCGGCGTCTTCACCATGAACTTGTCCTTTTGCAACATACTTATCACTGTTTTGAACATGCCAACCACCTTGGTGGGGATTATAAGAAATCAGCAGCCTTTTGGGGATTGCGCTTGCCATACAGTGAGCTTTCTGGAGACCTTTTTGACGGCAAACACCATGTTGAGCATGGCAGCTTTGAGTATAGACCGGTGGATAGCGGTGGTTTTCCCGCTGAGTTATTCCACAAAGATGCGCTATAAGGACGCGGTGATAATGGTGTGCTACTCATGGCTCCATTCCCTCACCTTCTCGCTGATTGCGCTCCTGTTTTCCTGGGTCGACTACAGCCACATTTATGCGTCTTGCACCTTGCAGCTCAGCGAGGAGCGCGACAGGACTAAGTTTACGATTTTCACTGTCGTTTTCCATGCCACTAGTTTCATGCTTTCCCTTTTGATCCTGTGTTTCACATACCTAAAGGTGTTAAAGGTCGCAAGGTTTCACTGCAAAAGGATTGACATTATAACAATGCAGACCCTCTTCCTTCTGGTTGATATTCACCCAAGGTAGGCTACTTCTTTAATGTTGTAGGCTACTTTCCTGGTCCATTACACCCTTTATTCTTTATGTCCATATCATATTACATTATAGCCTACATATAATAATAAGTTAGTAAGTTAGTAATAGTACGTTTATGTCAGGCTATTTATGTGGAAATAATTCGATCATAGTCTTTTCATAATGTTTTCAATATAGTTCTGAATACTAAAAGACCTTTGCCTTTTCAGTGTGAAACAAAGGTGTTTGACTGAGCAAAAGAGAAGAAAACAGCGAGCCACAAAAAAGATAAGCATCTTCATTGGCTCATTCATCATCTGCTTTGCTCCTTATGTTTTCACCAGGTAAGCTGAGCAAACAACACATAAAACAAACAGCAACAAGGATTTATGTCATGTCAGTTACAGTGTAATTGAACTGAATACCACATTCATGTCTCAAATTATTTTGTTCTAAAAGTAATTTTAAAGTCATTGGTATCCTGGCCCAATAAAACACCAACTCTCTTGTCATATTGGGAAAATACAAACTTGATAATGAAGTATTTCAATGAGGCTTTATTGTTGTAGATTTATCGTTCTACATATTGCACAATCCACAAACAGTTATTTAATGTTGACTATCACCTTACTTGTTCATTATTATCATGCTGCTAATGACCCATGAGGTGACTGCAATGAAGAATCAATACTTGGTGTCACCAGTGTTGTCTCGGACACCCTGGACAGCGGTTGCTCTTCCACTAAACAAACCGACACTGACTGGAGCAATAGTGAATAACAAGCAACACAAGTTGACTGTATGCACCTATAGTGAATAACATGCAACATACTGTAAGTTGACTGTATGCACCTATAGTGGATAACATGCAACATAAGTTGACTGTTACAGACTGTATGCACCTTTAGCGAGCATGCAGTTTTATCAATATGTTTGTGACCGTAGGTAGGTCACAGTTATTGTGAAAACCTGCAGCAATTGTGTCATGCGTTACTCTTCCCTGTCACACTGCCTGTAATGCTTGCCTGTAACGCCACACACACGCACGCACGCACGCACGCACGCACGCACGCACGCACGCACGCACGCACGCACGCGCACACACACACACACACACACACACTCTGTCTCGTTTGCGCTGCTCCACTGCACTGATTGCACTCAGCTGCGACCCCTGTCTGGGTCCTGAGTCAATACAGCCCAAGTCTCTGTGTATGTGTGTGTACATTGCCAGATTTACACTGACTATTTTTGTAATTCTGTATTTTGCCCGCGACCTGCGGTCACTTCTCGCCCTTTTAATGCGTTTTACTTGTTGGGTAAACATGGCAATGTGGAATGTTCACCACTCTTCCCTGGGGCTTCTTTGTTGGTGCCCCGTTTCTTTCTGCCACATCCCCAGGTTGGCCGAGCTGCTGCCTGCCGTGGGCATCAACCGCCACTGGGGGATCGTCAGTAAGTGCCTGACATACAGCAAGGCGGTGTCCGACCCCTTCGCCTACTCCCTCCTGCGTCAGCAGTACAGGAAAGTCCTGGTCACCGGTGTCAACAAGCTTCTCCGCCGTGACCTGTACCCGTCGTCCGGCCACAACAGCTCTTTAGACACCGAGAACGACTACTGCCTCCAGAGGATCAGCTAATGACTCCTGCACCGAAGCCATAGACATGATGCTACAGTATAGGGCCCCCCCGGAAGTACATGCCTTCTGGAGAAGAGTTGGAAGAACCATTGGATGGATGGATGGATGCAAGGGCGTCACAAGGGTGGGGAAAGTGGGAGTGAGTTACTAGGGCCCAAGGTGGAGGGGCCTTATACTTTAGCTATTGAAAAATAGAAGATCTACAAGCTATGTGAGCTTGTAGATCTGCTAAGTCGTGAAAATGTGTTAAAATCATATCATTTTGGGGGTCCTTCACATAAGAAAGTTTGAGCACCACTGGCATAGAACTGGGTTAAACTCCCTCCCCCTATATGAAGAACATTCATGGGGGGCCCTCAGTGAATCCTTGTACCCAGGGCCCAGAATTTGGTGCTACACCCCTGGATGGATGGATGGATGGATGGATGGATGGATGGATGGAAGGAAGAAAGAGGGGGAGGACAGCATGTTGTTAGCGGGAAAAAGTGCAGAGATTGGGGGTCAGATTGTGAGTGGGAGAAAGAGAGTGCGAGAGAGAGAGAGAGTGAGAGAGCGAAAGGGAAATACAGTGGGTGGAGAAGAATTAAAAGGTGATAATGAAGGGGAGGATAAATGGGGAGATAGAAATACGAGAAGGACTAGACAGAGACTAGGGGGGAGGGAGGGGGGTAGACAGACGGGGGCGTGAAAGAGGACAATGCTTGCACATAGGCTTCAGATGGTATTGGTACAGTATATGAAGGGAGCCAGCCCAGAACTATGATTCACTGTTGATGCCATGCACACACATTCACATTCACACGCACACACACTGACACGCACGCGCGGCCTGTATTCAATTAATTAATTTGGTCAAATAAATAAGTCATTAAGGCCTTGCAGAACGGTAAAGTGCGGTGTCACAGCAGGGGAGATCCCAGATGTCTCTAACGATAATAACAACCACATGTGTCATATGACCTTTTATCATCCACAACACAGGGACATAAAGGACTATGGAATGTACAGTATGTGGTGGAGGGGTAGACATGAAAGCTGCATTAGATGGTAGCCGCTGGCTGTCATTGGCTGGATGCCACAACACTCCAGCCACATCAGGATAATGTCCATGTCTTCACCAAATGGAACTTGGTGTGGAGACTTAAGTGCTACACATGATGTCTGTGATGGACTACTTGGCTATTTACTGGTCATGGCTAATGTATATTTTGACGTGTGGCAGTATTGCTCGCTGAAAATATTTTTGTCCGAATGGCACATTGTACGACAAAGTATACATTTGGCTTTTGCATACCTGACAGTTGTTAACAGTGTCATGTCAATCACTGCATATTGATGCACTTTGTATAATTCTAATTCTCTCAGAGCTACTAGTTACAAAAGCCAAAAGCAAATGTAATTTATATACCATTGTTATTGTAAGTTGTAAATGAATGTAGCTAGGTGGTCTACTTTTGACTGAAATGCATTTGTACAACTGTAGTTTATTTTGCCAGTTGACAGAAGACATTGTTTGTATGGATATATACATGATGTTATATATTTTGCACTGTACAGGAATAATTATCTATTTGTTTAGAGAGAATTATCTTAAAAAGGAAGCAGTGTGATGTAGCATATGAATGTTTTCATGTTAAAAAGTGCTTTAAACACAGTTTTCTGTTTGTGCCAGATTTAAATATTGTATGGGATTTCTAGGCTGGTTATACTGTAAGAAAAGTCTGCTTTGTCAAAACCGATTTATTTAGACAGTACTCTAGGCACAAGTGTTCAGTTTCATCCTGTGAATCACTTTCTGCTGTACTTTAGCAGTGTGATACGCTGTTTGTGAAATAAAAGTGCAATAAAAGTGGTCAATTAAAAGAAATGTTAAGAAATTACATGTTTTCAGCTCGAGCACAATTTAAATGATTCTAGATTAAAATGACAAGAAAACACCAAGATACACCAAAAGTGTTTCCCTCGTAGTTAAAGCTGTGAAATACAAGCCTCCTACTGAATTGGATTTGCTTTTCACAGATAACAAGTAGCTAGAATAATTGGATACTAATTGGTGTAGGCCTGCTGTACCAGTAGAATGCATCATTTAACTCAAATATGAGCTTAATATTGATTAGACAACAAATACCATCCACCAGGCTCTCCACCAGGCTCTCACATTACTTTCCTTTTCCTGAAATTCCCTATTTCAGTAACACAGCTACTGGGTCCAATTAAAATGACGGATCAAAGACTCAATGTGTGGTGTTGATTTAATCTGACTACTTGCTCTTTGGCATAGCTAAACTAAACGGACTCATTAGTTGAATTAGCTGTAGCTGTCTTTGCCCTCTGTTATGACAAGTCTGTGCTGGTGATCTTGTTTCATGCTTGTTGACATGCTTACACTTGTGAGGATGACGGACGGCAGTGCAGTTCCTACAACCCTTAATTCACTCCATACATTTTAGACACCTGTCCAGGTGATGTTCTGCACAGTGATGAACCGTTAAGTCCAAAGTACGGTATGTCTGTGTGATGATACACAACATTACAGGTGCATTGTTGATTCAAGCAAACATCTAAAATATAGGCTGCAGCTAAGAAGATCCTTTCTGTCAAAGGAGTAATTAAACAAGCAGCTTCTATACAGTTGGAATGTAGGTTACCCCAGCTATTAATACAAGCATATAGTTTCCTCTGGATTTAACTTTTTCTTAAATTACATAACGTGTGCACTGTGCAGCATCCTGGGATGTTCCTTGGCTGAGGAAGGACTTCGCATCTGTTCTGTTCTATTGTTGGCGTATTGTGGAGGACTGCCCCATAGGTCGAACTCCCGCTGGGTCGACTGAGGTTAGGGTTAGGGTTAGGTTAGGGTTAGGTTTAGGCATAGTTTTACTAGTTTTACTAGGGTTAAGGTAAACCCCTAAACATTTTTCGGTCTATTAGACGTCTAATATACGTCTAAAGGCTCGTCTAAAATACGTCTATATATAGCCGTTGAAATAACGTCTAATCAACGTCTAGTCTAAGCTTAGACGTCAAAAAAACGTTCAAATCTATACCTCTATTAGACCAATTTTAGACCAACGTCTAATAGACGACTATTGCTCAGTGGGAAGGTTTAGGTGGTCGTACCAAAGGGAGTTCGACCTAAGGACATGTGACCCTTATTGTGACATGGGGAATGCAACCATTTATTTCATGCATGTTAATTTGGAAACAACCTGTGAACAATAGACGTAGTTGCAGAGATCCTCCTCCTTCTGTGTTCAGGAGTTGAGTTGTTTGGAGACTTTTTTATGAGTTTGCAAATAAAAGAGATTCCATGCTAGAAGTTGCTATGCTTGATTGAACCTGTAGTTTGTTATAAAGGTACTGGATTATACTGCCAAAGACTCTGGCTTCTCTTACTGGCAAGAGTGCCAGCAAGAGCAGCCAATGGGTTGCCCATTGGCAATGTGACTCCAAATGTGCGACAAATTCACATTTGGAGTCAACATTGCCGACCCCTGGGTTATACGATGACTGCCGTCCAAGCTTGACTGCCAGGGAACACTAAAAGAGAATTAATCAAAACTGGAGATTACTGGCTGTCCACGGGCCTTGTCACTCAGCTTCTCTGGCGATGTGCCATTGCTGCTGGTGGCACCAGAGGTCCCTGATAGCCACCACACTGTCCCCGGAAATAACTCACCTACAGGAGGTAGTGGTACCAAATTACCTCAGTACAAAGGAGAGGGACACCGAAGCCAGTGACAGGGGTCTGGGCACAATGCTGTCTCAAGGGAACTGAGAAAGAGTGGCCACTTTACAACAGCTGGTCTGAATTACTCATGTGACCTGATGGCCTGATGGGAGCGGTTGGCAGTTTCATACCTACAGTAAGATGATCACGAGTCCTTGACCTGGTCCTCAACTTTAAATATGGGGTGCCATGATCCCCCCCCCCCCCCCAAACACACACACACACACACACACACACACACACACACACACACACACACACGCGCACACACACACACACACACACACAACATGACGATCAGTTATTATGATTATACTAGGAGGAAGATTTTTTTTCCCAAAAAGTGTACAGAAAGTGTTAAAATTATGTTTTTATTATGTGGCCACACCCACCAGTTCATGCCTAGACAGTGTTGCCAGACGTACGATAATTATCGTATTTGTACGATAATTATCGTATTTGTACGATAATTTGACCCTCTGTACGATGTACGATCAATAATTCCAAAAATGCCCAAATGTACGATAATTTCGGCATATCATCAAAAAGAGCGTGAATTCACTATTTTCCCTGGTAGTCAGGCGGAAATTCTGGAAAAAGGCCTTCTATAAGCAGGTTAGAGGCATTTGGGGGTAAAAGTGGGTAACCAGGCCATTTTACATAATTCAGGGGTGCAGAATCTGAAAAACCTGGTTACCAATCAAAATTTTGAGTTTTTGACCTTCTATTTTGCATAACAAAGTGGCTACCGAATTGTACATTTTGAACTATTTATTCAAGCAATATTTCTCTTTCAAAAAACGTTTCATTATTTTATGATATAATCAGGGTTTTGCGAACACCCAGGACAGTTTTTGAGTTGCTTGATTCAGTTTATATTTAGATATTTGATATTCATTGTATCAGACACGCCCCCTTCCTATACAAACCCATTGTAACTTCAAACTCCAATTTAACCATGATAGATTTAATGAAAACACCCGTCCTTTTTTCTGGTGACTCCTGACGCCCTCCTAATACGTGAGCAGGTTGTGTTCTTTCGATAACTCCTTTCATTTCTTTTTAATAATTTATTTTTTGTATTTATTTATTTTTCATTCTCCCAAATAATTATTAAAAAGAAACTAAAAAATGTATCGAAAAACACTGCCTGTTCGTGTATTAAGAGGGCGTCAGGAGTCACCAGAAAAAAGGACGGGTGTTCTCATTAAATCTATCATGGTTAAAATGGAGTTTGAAGTTACAATGGGTTTGTATAGGAAGGGGGCGTGTCTGATAAAATGAATATCAAATATCTAAATCTAAACTGAATCAAACAACTCAAAAACTGTCCTGGGTGTTCCCAAAAGCTTGATTAGACGATAAAATTACTAAAGGTTTTTTGAAAGTGAAATATCCCTTGAAGAAATAGTTTAAAATTGACAATTCTGCAGCTATTTTGTTATGCAAATTAGAAGGTCAAAAACTCAAAATTTTGCTTGGTAACCATTTTTCTCAGATTCAGCACCCTTGAATTGTGTAAAATAGACTGGTTCCCAACTTTTACCCCAAAATGCCTCTAACAATCACATTTTTCAGAAATACCACTAGACTATGGCTGCTGATCTGGGATCTGGTTTGGCTTCTCAAAATAAGCCAGGAAATCAGTCAATCTGACCCTAGATCTGTACTTGGAGGCATTAAAAACACTGGTTGCATCTTTCCAGACCAGTTTCAGGCTTTTATTTGTGTAAGCTCCAAGAAGTTGCCTGCCTCCACACAGCATATCTGATGCGTTTTTGTCACGCAGGAGTCTAAAACGAGGTCGTTTCTTACACTAAAGACGCATTTTTTGGTGAAACTACGTTTTTACGCGAGTGATTTCTCTTTTTTGGCCGTGTACGATAGTTTCATGTCAAATACGATAATTCTGAGCCTCCGGTACGATAATTCAACATTTCCCATCTGGTAACACTGTGCCTAGACGAATTTACCTACGTCATCCCACAACGGAAAGTTGTCAGGTGGGTGTTAACCCAGCTCAAGTTAGCCACACAGTGTTGGGTGTATGGTAAAAGGGGAGGGAGGATTTTATGATGTCATTAAATCAGTGTTTTTCGATCAGGCCTTTTGACTCAGAGGCTTCCAGCTTTCAGGAAGAAACCAAAAAGACACAGGGAAGGCAAATTTGCACATTATAACCACACCCGGTGGTCTATTATAGTAATGTTAACTCCATAGACACATACAAAACAGAAAAAGTACAAAACTATGGCACCAACTCTTTAAAGAGCCTAAAGGACAGCTGGCCTGGTGGCTCAAAAGTATAAGTGTTTACGACTTTGAGGTACACCATCGAATGCACCATCTCTATGCTGACCTTTACTGTTTTGATGACCCTGCAAGGAGTTAGAATGTTGGGTAACCTTACTAGCCTACACGGGAGCACTGCTGGTGCTGGTTACTGACTAAAATTTCAGATATAATTTCAGTTACTGAAACAGAACCCAATGGCCATACTTCACAGCCTAATAGTGACCTCACAAAGTGGCCAGAGGCATAGTTCCAGAATGTTTTTTATGTCTTATTGTGTTATGTTGAGGGATGTGTTGATTTATGTTAATTAAACAACATATTATTGTTAATTCACGAAATAAAAACTATAGGTCTACTAACCAGCAAACCAGCTTCTGAAACGAATTAAAACTAAGTGAAAATGATAACATATAAGTCAAAACTAAATGAGAATAAAAACAAATTGCCTCCCAGTCTCCCTATGTGTAGGCTACAAGACAAGACAAGATAAGACAAGAATTGATTTATGTGTTTGGAAAAACATTACTATCATCCAAAAGTTGCCTTGCCTGACTGAACCCACATTTCATTGCATTAGTATTTCTAACAGTCAGCACTGGCAGTAGCCCGTGGTCTTGTTCAATCCGTTAATTGGATCTTCAGTGGAGTTGAACGGCGCACAATCATCAAATTAGGACAGGGAATATGCTCGCCTATTGGTACACAATGAGATTTGTTGAGGCTTTGAATAGGCTACCTGCGCTGATTGTTAACCCTCTCCCTCTCTCAAACGTCAAAGACATTCATGTTAACGTTCGCAAGTTATTTCAACCAAATAAGGTTGCTGAAAAGGTTAACCAAGCAAGACGCGCCTTGTAACTTACTTAGAACATGCAGTGCTTCTCAAAACTTTTCATGTCAAGGACCCCCAAATTTACACCTTTTAGACCGCGGACCCCCATTTGAAAAGATATGCCAGGGACCCCCATGAGAGAAGATTGTTAGCTCTATCAATGATTCCCACCCATTTTGATTTCAAGGACCCCCAGTTTGACATGCCTTAGTCTACGGACCCCCATTTAATGGCATTTCTTTCTGGCATTTCTATCTGTTAATTTAATTCTCAGAGTGTAGGCCTACAAAATGGAAACAAATGGACCCATTATTACAGACCATTTGGTTCCATACCTATCATTTAGCTGGGGACCCCCTCCCTCAAGGACCCCTGCCTGGGGGTCCCCGGACCCCACCTTGAGAACCAACGACTTAAGGCGATAATAATTGCCCACGTCATTATAGCCTATGTGTGCAGCAGCAGCTCCCCCGGAGTAATCTACCTCAAACTTTTCCCATGTAATTTGATATCCAACCGTAATGCGTGTAATAAACTCGCTTTTGAGGAAGTCCTTGACATTTTCCGTAGGCTTCACAGAAAATGTAATGCAACTGTCTGGACTCTAGAGTGGGATACGTGCACGCGGGCCAGTGCCAGTGCCACATCAAAATGGGATACAACAGCATGTTACGGAAAGGTAACGAAGTTGTGCGGCTCTTGATGGGGATTTTAACACTTGTCTCGTGTGCTCCTCCACGATGTGAGCCAGGACAGGGATTTCAAGGTAAAGTTTCTCAAGTTCTCAACACATGATTGCTATTTATGTTTTAACTTCTTATTTAAAGGAACAATGCTGTTTGATAGAATAATGTTGCATGTCGTAAACCGTCCTGATAAATTGCTTACCGAGTTAATGTATCCTATTATTTAAGTCTTCAAGTGTGAAGCTTAACTTAATTAAGTCTGTTGCTTTGTGGCTACATTGTGCAGTGACATAGCCTAATACATAGCAGCCTAGATGAAATAGTAATTTGAGTTTACATGAAAAGTATAAATAATGCCGTGGAAAAATGCCAAACACCTTGGATTTAACGAGGTGTTATTGACAGACAGGCATTTGGGAGTGATGTTATCTTGTTGGAGTTCACATCAGGAGACTACATTCATTGGCTACAATATACATGTATATACTGCCATCTAGTGACTGGTACCTAACCTAACACTACTAACATGCTGATGTGTCTCACAGGGAGATGTAGACATCTGGTTGAGGAGAAACGTAAGTAGCTTATTCTTCAGCATAAATAAGTGGTCTGTTGACGTTGTATGTATTATTTATGGTATAATTAATATAGGCCTATGTATTATTTATTATTAAGCTTTTGACTTGCTGTGGTTCTGAAAATCTGGGCCTGGGGAACCAGAATTTCTATTTGACAAGGTTGTGAACTGCACTCACTTGGTGTAAACAATTTGATGGCTAGAATGAAAGCCAGAAGTACTCTGACTGGGCCTACAACCACTTGTGTAACTGATCCAGTCTTTTAAATGTCAAGAATGATGGAGGAGGTGATGTCAAGACACATCTTTGAACATGATCGGACTCATCTATGACATTAATGAGGTTTTAACCAATGATGCTTATGGATCATTTATGTTGGCGTTCAACTGTCAGTCTGTCACTGACTGACTAGACTACAGCAACATACAAATTAGGGTTTAGATTGCAGCTCTAACTGGGCAGCCATAACACTACAAGTTATACTACAACTCAGTTATTTTAAATACATTTTGTTTTTAATACATGCTACAGTATCAATCAAATATTTTACCAACAAGGAATTGTCAGATAGGTGTTGGTGGTGGTGTGAGTTAATTAGGGTGAGTAGATTGTATTATCCTGCTCATAACCAGTTAAACCCTATACTTCTTTGACAGTATACTAGGCCCCCTCCTTTTTTCCCTCTACATCAAATGTCTTTAGTGCAAATAGATCTGCTATCTTTGCCAAACGTTCATAGAATAGGGGCGCTGTTGCAGATCTGCTATTTTTATGAAATTGTGAAATTGTGAAGGACCCCCAAAATGATATGAATTTGGCCACGGACCCCCATCTCAAAATATTTAGTTCCAGGGACCCCCCAAGAAGAAAAATTTGAGTTACAAATGTTCGCTTAAAAATATTTGCACATATTTTCACGACTTTTCAAAAATAGCAGATCTACAAGGTCGCAGCGCGGCACTCGGTGCCGCGCTGTGAGCTTGTATATCTGCTATTTTTCAATAGCTAAAGTTACTAGGGCCCCTCCACCTTGGGCCCTAGTAACTCAGTCCCACTTTCCTACCCCTTGTGACGCCCCTGATCACAATTGTCCAATTCACTAAGTGGCTTAGTCCGCTGCTTAGCCCGGTGTATTTGATCAAATTAATCGAATAATGCCAGTGTTTCTTTCACACAACAACAAAGGATGAGGTTATGACTGAAGTCACAGCAGGCCTCATCTCAATGGGATGTGGCCTAAAGGCTGTAAAACCATCAGGTATATTTTTAGATGATGATCAATGGCAGTATGAAATATTCACATTCTAATTTCCATGCAGAGATAATAGAAATGGTTTGATGATTGAAGACATTACACTGAGGCAAGTTACCTAACGGTTGAGAAATGAGAGTTAATCCTCACAAAATATAATTGGTGCACTCTATATTATGTATTTTATTATATTGGTAAATGTTATATTCATATTGGATTGATATTGGGCGGCACTCATTAAAAATCCCAGAGTGATACGTAATGCTCATGGCACTTTCTCACACAGTCTGGACAGGTGTTTCCTCTGGTTCTTTTAGCAACATTTTAATGAAGCTAATCTGCTTCAATTGTGGCCTTTCCCCCATTCTCAGCCAAATGCACAGAGATGAGTCTGTCTTACTGTGACGACATGCCATACACCCAGACCGTCTTCCCGAACCTGCTCGGCCACAGGACCCGGGACGAAGCTGAGGTGGGCACCGAGTACCTCCTCCTGAGTGTGGTCCACTCGCTGCTCAACGGAGAGTGCACCCCGGACATCCGCATGCTGGGCTGCTCGGTGGTGGCCCCGCACTGCGAGAAGGGCAAGGCGCTGAAGCCCTGTCGCAGTACCTGCGAAGGCGTGCGTAAACGCTGCGCCCATGCCTTTGAGGGAATAGACATGGCATGGCCCTACTTCCTGGACTGTGATCGCTTCTTTGCCGGTGATGAAGAGGGATGCTATGACCCTCTGCAAGGCCTGCGAGGTAAAGGACTGTAGCTAACATAGTGCTGACTGACTAAGTGCAAACTAGGCTAAGTGCAGACGGCCATTTGTGTTTCTGCTCTGCACGGTTAATTATACTGAACTGACATCCCAGCTTGAAATTAGTACCTGCTCATAAGGCAAGGCATTTTTATTTGTATAGCACATTTCACCACAAGGCAATTCAATGTCCTTAACACAAAACATCAAGCAAAGGAAACAAAAGAATAACATTTAAAGAAAAGAGAGGGAAAAAAAGGAAAAATATCTCAATTATTCTTTAGTTGTGTTTTAAAAGAAATAAGAGTGGCAGCAGTCCTGCAGTTTTTGGGGAGTTTGTTCCAGATATGTGGTGCATAAAAACTAAATGATGCTTCCCCACGTTTATTTGTGGTTGTAGGAACGGAAAGCAGACCTTTTCCAGATGACCCGAGAGGTCTGGATGGTTCATGATATCGTAGAAGATCAGAGATGTATTTTGGCCCTTAACGAGACCACTTGTAGTATTTTGAAATCGATTATTCGACACATAGCGAGCCAGTGTAAGGATTTAATAACTGGAGTGATATGCTCCACTGTCTTGGTATTGAGTAGAGCACCTTAAATCACTGTTGATGACTGAAATAGTTTTATTCTTTACAGCATAACAAGCACTATGGAAAGCTGAGAATAAATCAGAATTACTATGACAATATAGACCCATAAACCTAACCGGCAGTCTGGCACCTCTTTACTTCTTTATTAGTGTCATGTGTGTTCTATACTGTATGACAGCATCGACATGGAATGAATGTAGGAATATGAGGGTATATCAATAAATCCACTGATGAAAGGAATTGCATGTACTTGATGTGTAGGCACGTTTTTTTAAGTGTGACAGAGTGCTACGACAATTAGGGCTCTCTCTTGTGTATGAAATGGGTTACGCCTCATGCAGAATTAGCTTCAGTAATAAAACAAACAGATGTCTGGCAAACACCATGGAGTGACATAAGTATTTTGATTTGATTTTGATTAGACTCCCTATCCCTCATGCACTGCGGTTACACCATGGAGTGACTAATTATTCCCATACTGACATTCATTTCAACCCAATGATTTGTTCCTGTTTTGATTTGCTCTGACTCCCACCCCTCATGCAGTGCAGTTACACTGTATTAACTTCTTAATAAAGGGGATTTTATGGAAAGACACTAGATTACAGTATGACAGTATAATGAGAGATTTGGAGAAAGATGATATAACCTGTAACCACCATTACTTGTCTATTTGAATACAGGTAAACTCGACCTAAAACAAACTCGACCTCATTCGCGCGACCGCGTGTTTCCCAACGAGTCTGTGGCCTTAAGCTAGATGCAGAATAGACCAAAATCTAAACTTTGATTCTGGGGGTCCCTGGAACAAAATATTTTGAGATGGGGGTCACACATTTTGGGGGCCCTTAACCACTGATTGGCACATTATACAAAATGTAGAATGTAAACAGTTTTCTGAAAAAAAAAAGAAAAAAAAACGTATGTTGCTATCAGTGTTTCTCAAACATTGTCATGTCAAGGACCCCCAGAATGATATGTATTTGGCCACGGACCCCCATTGCAAAATATTTTGTTCCAGGGACCCCCAGAAGCAAAGATTTGATTTTGGTCTATTCTGCATCTAGCTTAAAGCCACAGACCCGTTGGGAAACGCGTGGTCGTGCGAATGAGGTCGAGAGTTTTCCTTTTACTGTCTATTTTAGCCACGACACACAGTCAGAGAATGTGATCCAGATTCAGAAATTGGCTCCACCAGCACCATGCATCCTCATATTGTGAAGTAGTATTATTAGGGTTATGATTGTGTTGGATGGAGTTTATGTATTGATTGAATTAATCATTTGTGGATTTTCCATTTCAATGATAAAAAGCAACCTCACAATACAGTATGTCTTAAAAAAGGGCATAGTTTGATCTGTAATGCCTTGTAAATAGACTGTTAAAATCAGTGTTTAATACACAGAATGCTTTCCCTGTGGCTTAGGATTTATGAGCAAGTTAGGAGTTATTGATATTATTTATTATAGGTATGAAGTAAAACCATAAATCCTTAAATATCTTTGATGCACAGCAGATTAGAGTTGAATATATAGTTGAACCGGGCACAGTCATGAGTGCTTACAAAGACTTTCCATGCTTTCTCATATTACTTTCTGCAGTACATACCGGACTCTCAAATCTTTTTTATAGGCTGGCTGTCCTACTGGAATGGATACGGCCTTCCGATTTTATTGATGTGTGGCTTCCAAAGGTAGACGGCGGTCTGTCTGACAATGTGAAAGCACAAATAAAAAAGTTATCAAAATTACGAATAATGTTTTTGAAATAATGTTTCATAACAGAGGAACAAGATGATGCGCCAGAAAATATTCCACTGGAGGAGCCCTCCACCATGATCCAGTTCGTCTATCACACCAATGCTCAGATGATCAACATCTTAAAGAAAACCGCAGCTCGATGCTCGGACATCGCTGCCACCTACGTCATCGGCCGCAGCTTTGAAGGCAGAGAGCTAATGGTGATTGAGTTCTCCAACAACCCTGGTGAACATACACTACGTGAGTGTTGTGATAGTACTCTTCATTTCTTTATTTCTTTATTATGTATTCAACAGAGTAAAAAAATAAGAGTGAGGAGAGAGGGAGAGGGGGAGAGAGAGCGAGAGAAGAGTTAAACGGTGTGGAACGTGTGGAACGTGAAAAGGTCAAATTGCAGCCAACTCGAATAAGAATGTTGACAAAGTTGGTTTTCATAGAAATATGTTTTCTGAGGTTTCTTAAAAGATAAATGGTTTCTGTTAAAGCACTAGGAAAAGTATTAAACAAAAGAATGATTAGTAGTATTTTAAAGGAGCTATAGTCAACTTTTTCATTGTAGGGCCGACACTTTGTTTACATCCTGACCTAGTCTATAGACTAGAATGTAAACAAAGTGTAGGTCTGACAATGGCCAAAATGATTATTTTATTATTATTTTACGCTTTTTGTGGTCATTTTTTAATAGAAACACATATATGAAGCTTATTTTTTTATAAAATATTTTCGAAACATTATTTTTATTTTAGCATCCGTTTTTCAAGAAAAAGTTGACTATAGCTCCTTTAAATGGTATGTTTGGGGTTGCTTTGTATTTGGTGAGTTTCAAATAGAGTAAACATTACATTGTTTTCAAATGATGAACATTTAGAGCTATGAGACAATCAAGGGGATCTCATGATTTTGAGAGCAAAAATAAGATGCGTTTAATTATTGACACATCACCCTTATTTATCTATAGTTGAACCAGAGATCAAATATGTGGGCAACATGCATGGAAACGAGGCCATGGGCCGCCAGCTGCTTCTCTACTTGGCCCAGTACCTGTGTTCAGAGTATCTGCTGGGGAATCAGCGTATTCAAACCCTCATCAACACCACCCGCATCCACATCCTCCCCTCCATGAACCCTGATGGCTATGAGCTGGCCTCAGGAGGCCTCCAGGACAACAGCTATGCTGAAGATGAGGAGGTCAGTGTGGGAATGTGTGCCTCTTCTCATCAATTATTGTTCACCTATTATGACACGAACAGAGATGCTATAGGTTTCAGGTGGTTACGGTTGCCATATTATTTCACTTCACGTTCGCTCTTCCAGCTTGCAAAACCACCCATATTAAAGAGGTGGTGCCATAGTTTTGTACTTTTTCTGTTTTGTATGTGTTTATGGAGTTAACATTACTCTAATAGACCCCCAGATGTGGTTATAATATGCAAAATGTCTTCCCTGTGTATTTTTGGTTGTCAATGACATCATAAACTCATCCCCTCCCCTTTTACCATACACCCAACACTGTGGGCATGGCTAACTAACTTCAGCTGGGCCACATAAAAACATAATTTTAACACTTTCTATACATCTTTTTGGAAAAGATCTTCGCCTCAGGGCGACATGCAAACTCGTCCATGGCCATCTGGCCAGTGATGTATATCGGACCAGTTACCCATATATGGAGATCCATGTACTGTATACTGTATATTACATCCCTTTTATGCCCATACATGGAGATCCCTCTCTGAACCAGCCACACAGATATGGGCTGTCTTTCTCCATATATGGGCATTCCCATATGAAGTTCTGTTAGATATGTGCTTAATATTGACAACATCAGGGATCTCCATATATGGGCATAAAAGGGATTCTGTTAGAGTGGTTCCCATGACATCACAACATAAAATATCTTGTATGCCCATACATGGAGAAACCTATCTGAACCAGCCACACAGATATGGGCCATGTCTTGGCCATCTGGCCAGTGATATATATCGATGACATCAGGGAATTTCATATGGGCATAAAAGGGATTCTGGGGAATACCTATATATGGACTTTTACATAGGTGATGTCACCTGTGATATCACCTGTGATGTCACAGTGATGTGTCTGGGGAACCACAGTGTCAGGCGTGACTTTCAGAGATACACGGATACGTGGACAAGATGTGCCGGACATCACAGTGACATCAGAGTATGATGTCAGAGTGGCAAACCCATAGACTGTAAAAATGTGTACACGTCCTCACGCGGACAAGCTGTGACGTTTCTCATAGTAAACTTGCGATCTACGGTGCATTAATACCTGATCATCATATTTTATGGTGGAAAGAAATCATTGGCACCCCATCTTTAAGCAATGCGTGTATATACGTCTTATCATTCATGATTTCCACAGGGTCCCCGATATGATGCTCAGGACATCGGCCGAAACAATGCAGAGAACCTTGACCTGAACAGAAACTTTCCTGACTTGACATCGATTGCCTACCGCCGACGCAGACATAAGGGCCACATCACAGACCACATCCCAATCCCAGACTCTTACTGGTTTGGTAAGGTACAGTATGAATTCCTATCCGTATATGTAAATACTAGCATTGTATACTAAAGTATGTAGTACTATACCACTGCTTTTATAGAAACAAGATTAATGTTAAATAAGTGGGTATATCTTATTGTGAAGCTTATCCCTTTAGCCTGAATGAGGGGTAATTTAATCATTCTTGACATTCAGGTTGCACCAGAGACCTATGCTGTTATGAAATGGGTCCGCTCCATCCCGTTTGTGCTCTCTGCCAACTTCCATGGTGGAGACCTGGTGGTATCCTACCCGTATGATCTCTCCAAACACCCTCTAGAGCGTGAGATGCTTTCTCCAACTCCGGATGAACAGGTTCTGGACTCGCATGAACACTTTTCTGTATAAGGAAAGGAAAAATCTATTTCCATATTTGGCTTAAACTGTGACTGTATTTTTTTGTGGATTGTAGGAAAACTATCTTTCAGGTTGAATAACTATGACACAAATAATGAGTTACCTTTGGTAAAAAATATATATTTATTTTTATTTAGATTGCATGCAGATTGATGTTATATTAATCTATGGATTTTCATGTGTAGATATTCAAGCTTCTTGCCAGAACATATGCAAATGCCCACGCCACTATGGCAAATGACACTGCATGGTGTGGGTCATCTCGCAACAGTCAGGGAGGTATCGTCAATGGTGCACAGTGGTACAGCTTTGCCGGCGGTAAGCTGATAAACTGATGAAAAACGTATTGTAATAACAACAAGGGTTTCATAAATGGTAGTAGCTCATTAACGGGCAGAATTACACCCATGGTGCATTGCATGAAAAGACAGAGCCGACTGGAGAAATATAAAAATACAAAAAACGATACACTTTTAACATTTTAATTAAGTAAAGACGTTTTGATGAAAGTATGTTTGAAGAAGAGGTTTTTAAAAGAAGACAAGCCTGAAGTCCTCTGGCAGGTCGTTCTAGAGTGGAGGAGCCCTGACAGAAAAAGCAGTGGCACACTCAACCCTTGCCTGAGGAGTTTGCACACAGACTCATAAGGCGTTTATAACTCAGTAAAAATAAGTCCTAAAAAAGACAGGCAACGAGTGTAGGAATAGTTATGTTTAGATATAAGGTTACAAATATGTTTAAAAATGTATTGTCATTAGGTATTATGTTATGTTTAGATACAGGGTTAAAAAGACTATAGGCATTATGTTGGATTCTGGTTCAGGAACAACAACCATTTTAAATGGCTGTGTTCTACATTTAATGAAAACATATAAGTGAGTGAAATTATAGCTGCTGCCACAAGAGGGTACTCTTAGACAAATTCTGACATCACACAATGGTCCATGACTTGAAGTCAAGGGGGAAAGTCTATATGACATTTTCGGTATCCATGCGTGGATGCATTTGTGTAACACAAAATATTATATTAAACAATAGTGTTTTTAATTGTTTACATTTTGTCCCCATGTTTCCTCTATATTTCGTCAGGGATGCAAGACTTCAACTATCTCCACACCAACTGTTTTGAGGTCACTGTAGAGCTGGGCTGTGATAAATTTCCTGCTGAAGAGGAGTTGTATACTGGCTGGCAGGAAAACAAGGAGGCGTTGCTTACATTCATGGAGGCAGTAAGAACAAGCCTCAAATCATTTTCCTTTGGCCTGCATAGGTTTTTTATTTATTTAAATGCGCTAGATAATAAGTGACATTTTAAAAGTACATGGTTATTCACTGTGCCATAATTCAATAATCTTGAGTTGGATGACAACTTACTGGAGATTGTACAGTATATGTCTTCACCGTATTAAAATGAATAATGTTATATTGTGTGTCTTGTATGTTTTGGGTACTTAGGTCCACCGAGGCATCAAAGGCCTGGTAAAAGATGAGGATGGGAATGGTATCAAGGGAGCGCGGATATCGGTCCGAGGAATAAGGCATGATGTCAGCACAGGTAATAATGACCAGCTGACTAATAATTTGTGCCATTTTACACAGAAGTGCTTAATTGTATTAAAGGTATCAGATTGATTCTAGCTTTACAGTTTCAGCAGTGTCCAGTTGTATCCGTGCGCATTACAGGCAACACAAGTGGATTGGAATTGAGTGAAAAACAAAGATAAACCCTGATTAGCTGACTGTATTCAAAGAGACAAGTATGTGACCTGCAAGCTTAATTTATACTTTGCTGTATGGTGGGAGGTGAGAGACAAAGTATAAATTGGGTGTAACGCGTCTCGTGGCGAAGTTGGAATTAGGCATTAGTCACAAGACAACCCCACCCCCGCCCCTAAATCTCCCCTCCCCAGCTGAAAACGGAGACTACTGGCGCCTGCTCACCCCCGGCATCCACATCGTGAGCGCTGCGGCCCCGGGATACACCAGGGCCATGAAGAAAGTCCACCTACCAGCCCACATGCGCAAAGCAGGAAGAGTGGACTTTGTGTTGCAGAAGGCTGTGGTGGAGCCCGACGTTGAGGACTACTCCATCCCCTCAATGGGCACCTATGAGCGCTTCGACCCCTACAACCAGTACGAGCGCTACACCTCCAGGGGTCCTCAGCAGAGCACTGAGGAGCGCCAGGCGAAGCCCTGGTGGTGGAGCTATTTTGTTAGCTCGGGAGGTGGGGGAGGAGCAACCCCCACCTGGCTGCTCAGAAACTATTAGAGCTTATTTGATTTTTTTCTGGAGGTGGATTAAGCACTTCTCTCGTTATTATAACGTGTTTGTTATCATGCAAATGATGCTGCATAAAGTGCTTATGCTGCGGCAGTGGACAGTAGAAAAGCGAATTGGCTGGCCATCAAGTTAGCTTCAACAATGGGACCTATTTCACAGCACTTATTTGATAGGTCACATAGATAAGTAAATGCATGCCTTTAATAGTCAAGTCAAGTCACCTTTATTTGTATAGCACATATAAAAACAACAGTAGTTGACCCAAAGTGCTTTCCATAACAAATAGAATTAAAATAGAATTAAAATAAAGCATAAAAACAAACAACAACAAGTTATAGTAAACAACAACAAGGTACAAAGATCAAAAAAATCTATAAAATACAACAGAAGAGAGCATGAAAGCAATATAGTGAATTTCCTCAGACCAAGCTAAAAGCAATGGAAAAGAGATGTTTTTTTGGTTGTATTTAAAACTTTCGATGATAATAATAACTGAAAAGATCTGCGCGGAGAACTTGTTGCTGGAACAAAATCTGGACTCATTCGAGCTACATGTTTCTGAAATGTGCAAATGCAAATATGATTAGCTTTGTGTGTGTGTGTGTGTGTGTGTGTGTGTGTGTGTGTGTGTGTGTGTGTGTGCGTGCGTGTGTGCGTGCGTGCGTGCGTGCGTGCGTGCGTGCGTGCGTGCGTGCGTGCGTGCGTGCGTGCGTGCGCGTGCGTGTGTGTGTGTGTCGGTATATGGATGGATGGATCTCTTTTTTTGTTTTTGTTTTGGGGTACCTCTTTTTCGTGGAATGGACTATGTGTTATATTCGACTCGTATTATATAATTGTGCAAAAATAAAAAAAAGATTAGTAACTGCAGCAAATTATGGATGTGTTTAATAGATGTGAACTATGCTATCACAGTTCTGGCACAGAAACACAGAGGTAATGGAACAGACCCAAAAGCTGTGAAATCAAGTTCAGTTCTGTTACCTGCAAATATCTGAGAAAGTTATTTTCATTTCAAAGTAACATCATAACATGCAACAGCCTTAGTGTATACCAGTAGTGCATACGTTATGGTGTATGGTGTATACTGTATAGCCTACCAAACGGATTCTATGGAAGATGGTCCTGAACACCAATTTACAGTTACGTAAAGCAGTAGAACAATCTATTGTTTGACACAGTCTTATACTCTCAGTCAGTTGTTGCAACCGACAACTTTGATGGAAAACAAGAATGGTCCAATAACTAAATAAATACCACAATGAAATAAATGAAATTGACAATTTAATACATAAAAAAACAGAGTGACAAATGAAAAACACAAAAAAGTGTGGGGACCAAGCTTTTATTTAGAAATATTACTGTTCAAAGCAAGTCGCACTATTCAGCTGTTGCGCTGGAGGGGCAGTGGAGTCAAGGAACATCGACTAGAATTTGTGAAAGTATGCAATAAGTGCATGGTTGAACTTTAATTTTTTAACCTAGTGATCTATGATTGTTTAACTAAAGAAAAGGGCTTCAAACCATACATCATGGGGTTATGGAGTATGAAATAGAAAAGGTCAAATCCGTATGGCATAAAAGGAATAAAGGGGCATGGAAGGAGCAAAGATGGGGTGAGGTGATGATTATTTGAAGAGTGAAGAATGAGGGGATGGTGAAAGTAGGGTAAGATGGGATGTATGGGGGAAGGTCTCCGACTCTCCGTGGTCCATTGCCTTCTGTTGCCTCTATTTTAATCTGGAAGAGAGGTATAGCATTAGTCAATGTTGACCCTCCCTCTGTAAAATTACACCACCATGCACACTTTTCTCCGAAGTTAGACACACACACACACACGCACGCACGCACGCACGCACGCACGCACGCACGCACGCACGCACACACACACACACACACACACACACACACACACACACACACACACACACACACAAAACAAGGTGTAATATAGTCAAACTACCACTAAGGGGCAGTCTGTCTTAACTTTTGCAGCAGTTATTCCATGAAATCTGGTTCCCAGCTCATCCACATGGCTGCATGCAATACAATAAACATACAGTATCAGTGGTGTAAGTAACTAAGTACATTTACTCAAGTACTGTACTTAACTAACATTTTTAGGTATTTGTACTTTACATTCCAATTTCCAATGATTTTACTTCTACTCAGAGTCAAATATTGTACTTTTACTCCACTACATTTATTTGAACACTTCAGTTACTAGTTACTTTGTAGATTTTGATTATTATTACAAAACATACATTAACCACTTTCAGCCATATATTGTTCATTTGAAATAGACGGGATGGGATGTAAATGGGATCATGTTACTGATGCATGAAGGCATTTAATCACTTTATTAATGTCAGAAAATTAAATGATTTACACAAATTGCATAGGAAGGTTTCAAATAAATACAAAACATATACTCATATTTAATCAATTAGCAGGGAAATATTGTCAACTTAGTAAATAATAGATCAACACATGTCAGAGTAAAATTCCATGTGTCATATACTCCAGTGACAGTATTGATTGAGCATCATAAATGGAAATAAGAGTTTAATAACACAACCGTTTTGAGGAATTTGCTTCAGATCACAAAGTCATTGTTTTGTCTTTTAAAACAATTTGTGGTGAAAGCTAAGCAAAAAACAAAGAAAACTTTTGATAATTTGTGTGATTGACTGTTACATTCAAATCAGAATCAAATGTATTTGCCATAGCATATATGCATAAAGCACAATTACTCAAACAGTTATGCATTTCCAAAATAGTTTTTCATTACATTAAGTGGGCTATTTACAGCTAAACATCCTGTCGCAGGAAAACTAAACTAATTGCTAAACTATAGAGCCTAAAAGTGAGGATATAGTTGGACATGTTTGCATCGTAAAGGTCACACTAAACTGAAAAGTGGACTATAGGTAAAAAATTGAAAATAAGCTTCCACCCTAAAGCCACCATATTTCAGAGGAGGTGGAGCTGATAGTTACTGCCACACCATTTAGGCTGTTGCAGACTTTAGGACTACTAGACTGAGGTCAATGCCAAGCTAAAACCATACACAGCAGTCCATAGGCGTCAGTTTGGTCTGAGCCTTTATTATCTCTATAAGGGAACGACTTGTTTGGAATTGTCACATGCCCAGAGCAAGCACAGGACAATCCCATATGGGATTGACCCTGTTTGCTTAGCTGGGACCCGTCCCCCAAGCCTGCCCATGTGAGGTGGGGTGCTGGGTCACCACGTTCTTGGGGAGGCTGAGAAAGTAGCATGGGGTTGCCCTAAACTGCCACCTTGCATTAGCATCGGCTTGCTAGCAGGTAGGTAAGAAATGCCTCATTTCAGTTCAATGAACCAGATTCATTCAATTCTACAAAAAGATGGTAATATATGTGTTACTCTCCTGAAGCTCAAGTTCTCAATTATTCTTGTTGAAGGCCCAAACCAGCAAGCTAGCACAAGGGCCTCCTATGGTACCAGTATCACCCACTACCTGCAGTTATCATTGTGGTTGCTATAGGCAACACACTATTATTCTAGGTCCGAGACCTTTTGTCCAGCTAAAAAAGCAGCTTTTGTTAACCTTTTGACCGAAGTTATCTGGGTTGAAAATAATGAACAGTTAAAAGTTGTCTATTTTCAACCATGACCAATCAGACAGGATTGGGAATTGGGGAATTAGCTAGGGGTTAGCGATTAGTTCATGATAAAAACAATGACATTGTAAGTAGTGTTTTCAATATTGGGAGACAAACAGACTGGAAATGCCCCTCTGTTCCTCACATTGTTTTCATATTGGGTGTAGTAAATGAATGAATGAATGAACTGGTTATTGTGACGCAAAGCTAGTAGTACTAATATGTGCTATTAGTCACTGTAATATGTAGTACTGCTTCTGATTGGTTATGCTCTGTTGTAGTATTGAACTGATTGGCTAACTTCTTTATGACAAGGACAGAAACCAATCAGTTCCAACAAATAAAGCATTTTGTTGGATGAAATGATAGCATTGATATTTATATGAATGGAGACAGTTCTTACGAAGTCAGACATTTTATGTTATTTGTGATGTATCCTGACTGTTTTAGTATTTTACAGACATACATTTGCGCACAGTTTTGTTGTTATTACTGTATACATTGAAAAATCTAATTAACCCGGAGAGTGTAATAATGGACCGTTCCACTCAGGATTTTACAGCGTACATGTTATTATACAGCATTGCTGAAGACCTGTGACCAGATTAATTTTTGAAGAACCTCACAGGGACAATTCCCTGTGCCCTGCCAAACTAACATAATTGCAAAAACAACATTTCATTTCCTAATAATGGCTCAGTGTCAAGTCCAATTCAGTCTGCTTGTTCGGCAGCGGCAATTAGTTGTGCAGACAACTCCTCCAGTGGGTGATAATAAGCCACTTTCTTTGTTACAGACCCTGAACAAATGTGGGCAGAATATATGAAGCAGAGATAATGTGGCAAGTCGAGCGTGAACGTATACAAATCCAATCGTCCCTGCAGTAAACCCCTCGACTATGACAACAGCAGGTCCAATTGGTTTAAGGTGATTTCTCTTTAATAGTGTTGGGATCCCTAACCCACAATAGCGCATCACAAAGGAAATACATCTGCTCCTTTGTGGAAGTCACTTAAATGTGCAAATGAAACGGCTGGTTGACTACCAGTGGTTTATGAACTCGGGAGGCATGTTGAGGTCCAGTGGGTTTCTTTGTTGCATTTTCCTATTTCTTTATTTGGAGTTGTGTCTATGAGGGTGACGGTCAGAGGTCACTGTACAAAAAGGCCACCCACACTAATTTGACCAGCAGACTCCTTCCTGTGACTGATCCATGTTTGTTGACATTCTGATCCTCTGTTTTGTGTTAATTTCATTTTGATTTGTCTCTGAAACGCTCCGCTTATTCCTCCTTCAGGGGCATCAAAGGCGAGTTCTTCAGGAAGACAGCGTCCTCTTACTCTCTCCCCCTTAGTGGCATGTCATGTACTCAGAGCTGCTTGAGACAGGTAAGACACCATGCCAAAACCCCTCTCAAGAGTACCCACCTTCCGTTTGTAATGCTCACCAAACCTGTCCAAATCTCTGATGCCTGACAGCGTGTCGCAGGTTTGAATCCCGATCCCGACGACCTTTGCTGCATGTCACTCCTTTGTCCTCTCTTTCCCTGTTTCCTGCCATACTGTACTATGAATAAAGGCAGAAAAGTCCCCAAAAATGAAATTAAATAATTGAAACCCTTTGATTATTAGAAGGAAACTATTCTAGAATAAAAGCATTGAAAAACTCATTGGGTGCAAGCTCTGTTTATATGGTAATGGTACAATAAGCAATCAAATCACGCAAGCAGGCCGCCAGGCATGTATGGCAGGATAAATCAAAACAATCCCATACAACCTGATATAATGCAGCAATGAGAGATTAAATCTTTGAGTAGGTACATTAATAAGTGATGTACAGTATGTCCAAGAATAACCTATAGTTGCTCTTACTTGTGTGTGAAGACATTTCCTGCATTACTGCATTTTCCATTGGAATTGACGCAACCTGCAGAATGAGTTGTCATGCTGAGACAAACAGAGGTGGAATTTTCTCTCAGTTAACGTTTCCCCATCACATTTCAACCCACAATATATTCAGACACTGTCTGTGCCAAACACATGAGAGTGTTTCTCATAAATCAAAAGTCAGACATATATGTCCTCTCGGGTTTTTGCTACTCTGAAAGCACTGAAGACGAGCAGTCAAACTTAATAGAAGATTTGTTTCACTGATTTATTAGATTAAAAATGTAATAGTTCCAGGCTGCATTGTAAAAAACTACTGGGACACTTGCTTGCTGAGCTGTTTGTTCTATCTATTGAACATATCCTCCCTTTGTCTTCAATAATAATCGGAAAAGACTTTTATGCTCCTATAGTAGACGTGATGATTTATTGTTGGGTTTCATCAGGCTTATTGTCTCAAAAGCAATGAACAGAAAACTCACTCAAGATAGCGCATTTTGTGAATGAACTTCCTCGGTCAAACCCAATTCACAATGTTAAATAGGGGTATTCCTGGAAATGAAGTTTTCTGTCATTTACTCGAAATGCACTCCTCTTGGGTTATCGCGCCTCCTAGCGTGCGATACAGAGCTACACATATGCTCCCGAATGACACAGTCGGAGGGTATGCCAGTCAAACGCCCCGCCCCACCCGTGGGCATAAGGCGCGAGACTGGCATGTGTACTTCCTCTTCCGTTCCTCTGCACGCATGAGATACGGACGTCTACACATGTTACTCTACGACAATTAATTAATTCTTCAAGTTACTCAGTATAAGACCAGTTCGAATTCAACTTTAGCCTTAGCGGTGAGTAGGACCATCACCCACGGGTTTCGTTCAACTTGGTCTGTTCTTCTCTGTTTTGTTCTTCGCTGTTTGCTGCTAACGATAACAAGCGGCTAGCCTAGGTTAGCTTAGCTTACCTTCGTCATGTCTAGCGAGGGTCTGTTTTCACCACCCCTCCCTCGACGCTGCGGGGATCCGGAGTGCAGCCGCTTTATCGCCGCTGAGGACCCGCATTCCATCTGCCTGGGCTGTCTGGAGCTACAACACGCTTGGCAAGGTTTCTACTTCCCAAACAGCTGCGTGTTCTGCGCGACGATGGACGCGGCCGTTCTTCACCAGCGTCTGCTGGTGGTCATGAACATGGACGCTGCAAGGCCCAAACAAAGCCACGTCGCTCGGGGAGCTCAGATGGAACACGGCGCTCAGATCCCCGCCACGCCAGGACAAAGAAGCGGGCCTGTTTCCAGCACCGCAGCAAGGTTTGTCCAGGCGGCTCCTAGTGTTTGCGAACCTATCCGCAGTAGCTTCTCTCCGATGTACACTATTTCTACCACAGCGCACAGTGGTGGAACCGGCATGTTCGGCTCTACCCCGCGCTTCTCCTTCACGCCCGGTCCTGGTTTGACCAGCACCGGGCCTCTCCAGGCCTCCGCCGCCCTGCAGGCTAGCCTCCAGGGACCACTCCAGGCGGGGCCATTGTCTCCGGTCGCCGCCGAGGCGGCCACCAGTGGGACTCCTCACCCCACCAACCCGTTCCTGATGACTCCAGCGGTCACCGCCCCCCCCTCTTTCCCCCCTCTCTTAACGTCCCAACAGAACGTGCCACGTAAAGTGCCTCGTGGCTCGGACGAGTTTGGCACCTCCGAGGAGGAGGAAGATGCCATGGAAGGAGAAGAGGAGGAAGATGAAGAGGAGGAGGAGGAGGACGGTTTGGTTCAAGAGGAGACAAGTGAGGACATTGTGATGCTAAGCCCCCGTCATGGCGGCACCCCTCGCACCTCACCCCAAGCCCCCCCCATCGCCCCTGCCAAGAAGGCAGCGGTGGATAAGGAGAAGGTGGGCGCCACAGCAGAATCCACCCCACAAGAACTGGACCTGCTGGCAGTGGTTGAGCTGGCGGTGGCCAAGATGGGCCTCACTATGCCAGTGGAGCCTCGCCCTGCGAGCTCAACGGAGATCAAGTTTGCGGGCAAGAGAGAGGTACAGACACCAGTCCCTCGCTCTCAGAAGCTACCCGCTACCCCGGGGCTCAAAGAAGCTCTCCATTCCACATGGAAAGAACACAGAGAGCCCGGGAAGATGGCTCTGTCAACCTCACTGGCGGATGAGGACAAGTTTGGCGTGGGCGGCCTTCCCCCTGTGGATGTCGCCACTAATCAGTTCTTCTGTGCCCAGTTTAAACCCACGGAATGCCCCTTCACTCAGGAGCCTGTGCCCAAGTTCAAGAACAAGGACGAGAACAAGGTCTCCAACATGGTAAAAAATGTTTATAAAGCTGCAGGGCTCTCTGTGAAAAGTTTAAACGTGGTGGGGCTGATGAATGGAGCCATGGCAGAGATGCTGCTCCAAAACAAGGACCGCCTCCCTCCTGAAGCCTATGCTGAATGGGATGCCATGCTACAGCTGGCAATAGTGAGCAACGTCCATGCCATCCAATGGGCTGGCAGAGGGATGGACGTCGCTGTCAGCATGGAGAGGTTCAGGTGGCTGCAGAAAGTCCCCTTCCAAGGCGACGAACCAAAGGCCAGCGAGAGGCGAGAGGAGCTGAGGGGCCTGGACACAGCCCCCAACAGTCTCTTCGAGGGAGCGTTACCCTTCCTCCGTGTCATCACCGACACCAATAAAGCCCAAAAAGAAGTGGTGGATGCTGTTTTGGGTAAACCTGATAAAGGGAAAGAACAGTCAGGTTACTCAGGACGCTCTTCCCGTAATAGGGAGAGATATCAGGGACCCCCCCGACAGGGCGGGAAACCCCATCGTTCTCCTAGAGCTCCGTCTTCCTCCTCGGGCACGAGCAGAAACAGAAGTCAGAGCAACCAGGGCTCCCAGCACCAGGAGATGCGCCCACCAGCTCGCCCTTCATACAGTGCAGCAGTGAGGGGGCGTGGGAGAGGGTCGAGAAAATGACACTTTGAGAAAGAGGGCCTTCTCACCCTCGGCGCACGGAGACAGGGTCATGGACGGCTCTCCAGCGCGCAAGCACAGTGCACTTTTGATCCTGCCACCCAGGGTGGAGGAATCCAATGTAAATGTGAATTTTGTTACTGTGCCAAATGTTTTCTCCCCAGTAAAGAATGTGTCTGCGAAACAAGGTCTCTTCTTTCACAATGCACACACAATGGAGAATCCCCAGTGGGGACATCCATATATAAAATATGCATGCCCAGTACCACAATCACAAACACAAACAGCCTTCAAGGAAACCCCCTTAAGGGGCATTTCCAATATAAAAGGTTTAATTGTTCCACAGCCTCAATCCTCCCTTCCGACACGAGAGGGCGCCAAAGCGCCAGTCAAGGTAAGAAGGTGGCAGAGAGGTCTTTCTTGTTTAGCTGTCCCAGCCAGAGCTGCGACAGCAGTATTAAACAGGGTTTTAGACAGGACGTGTTTACAAGAATGCGTTCCTTTTTACACTCCTCCTCTGCCTCCTGTCCCACCGTGCAACAAAGTGTTGTCGCCGGTGATAAAGGCATTAAACGTAAGGCCCTCGCGTCACAGCAAGACGGTGTCACGCTCAGTAGTAAGTCACGTGACTCAGTCTCGAGTCCCTTTGACTTCCGCGTTACCGGTGACGTCAGAGTCGTGTCCGGGGATGCACATACCGTGCATTCCTATCAATCACATTCCGTTAGGTCTGACGTCAGCTCCCATTCAGAATCCTTTGTCAAGGCATTTAACTCAATGGAAAGCATGCAAGCCGTGTCCCTGGGTGCTTCGCACCGTGAGGCAGGGATACAGGCTACAATTCTCAACCCAGCCTCCCTTGTCAGACAGAGTGATATTCACGCATGCAAAGGGGCAGGCCGCTTTGATTCTGAGGGAGGAGATTCACTCTTTATTGGGGAAAGGAGCGATCAGGGAAATTTCCACAGATCAGCTCGGTCTGGGGTTTTATTCTCATTATTTCGTTGTGCCAAAGAAAGGGGGGGGGCTGAGGCCCATTCTGGACCTAAAAGCCCTCAACAATTTTCTGGTAAAGTACAGTTTCAAAATGTTGACGAACGTAGCGCTATTGCGCTCGATCAGAATCAACGATTATTGGACGTCCCTCGATTTGAAGGACGCGTACCAGCATGTGGGAATTTACCCCCCACACAGAAAATTCCTGAGGTTCGGTTTCGAGGGGAAAGTGTACGAATACACTGTTCTCCCGTTCGGCCTCTCTCTGTCTCCCCGCGTGTTTGTCAAAGTGACACAAGCGGCTATAGCTCCCCTGCGGCAGCAGGGAATCCGACTTGCGACGTACCTGGACGATTGGTTAATAAGCGCAAGTTCAAGAGAGGAGGTGACACGTCTCACCAATGTGGTGATGTCGCAGTTAACCTCTCTGGGGTTCAACATAAACTTCAAAGAGAGTATGTTAACACCAGCTCAGCAGACCACCTTTTTGGGGATCTCGCTGGACTCAATAAATATGACGGCTCGACTCTCACAGGAGCGATTAGTCAAGATCGTGGCCTGCGCGAAATCTTTTCGCGTGGGCAGAGTGGTCACGTACAAGCGCTGCATGATTATGTCAGGGCTGATGGCCTCAACTATCCATCTACTCAGGCTGGGCAGGCTGTATATGAGGCCTTTTCAAAAGTGGATGTTGGCACTCAAAATCCACTCGACACAAGGTCGCCGCAAGGTCAAGGTGTCCCCAGGGTGTGTGTACACACTGAGACCGTGGGTGGACGTGACTCTTCTGTCCCAGGGGGTCAGTATGGGCGTGGTGGTGTCACGGAAAGTGATCACAACGGACGCCAGCCTCAGTGGTTGGGGCGCAACGCACGAGGGCCGTTCGGTGAGGGGAGTTTGGGACTCCGCTCTACAGAAGCGGCACATCAATTTCCTGGAATTAAAGGCAGTGTTTCTGGCGTTGAAACATTTTTTGCCTTTTGTGGAAGGGTGTCACGTGTTGATCAGGACGGACAACACGACGACCATGTGCTATATCAACAAGCAGGGGGGCCTCTCCTCCCCGGCTCTCAATCAGCTGGCGCGGGATCTGACGCTGTGGTGGGAACCACGTTTGGCGTCGATCAAGGCGTCGCACATTCCGGGGCTTCTGAACAGCGGAGCAGATCTGCTGTCCAGGGGGGAGCCCCTTTATGCAAATTGGTCCCTCCACCCGGGAGTGGTGAGACAGATTTGGAGCAGGTTCGGTCAGCCTCAAGTCGACTTGTTCGCGTCAGCAGAGAACGCGAAGTGTACACTTTTCTTCTCTGCGACGGGGCCAGCCCCACTGGGGCTGGATGCTCTGGCTCACGACTGGCCGAGGGAACTGCTGTACGCGTTTCCTCCGTTGGAACTGATCCCCCAGACTTTGGAGAGGGTCAGGCGGTTCGGCCTCAAACTATTGTTGGTGGCTCCGGGGTGGGGCGTGTGGAGGTCGGAGATATCTCCCCTCCTTTACGGCAACCCGTGGCCTCTGCCGCCAATCAGAGATCTGCTACGGCAGGCAGGGCAGGAGATCTTCCATCCCGACCCGGCGAAGCTAGACCTTCAGGTTTGGCCCGTGAAGGGGAGTCTTTGAGCGCTTTGGGTCTGACACCAGGGGCGGTTCAGACTATTCAAAGTGCTAGGGCTTCGTCCACGCGGTCGGCTTATGATAAGAGGTGGAGGATCTTTGAAGACTGGTGTGCGGAGCGTACGTCACCGGTGGTGGCGTTTGAGGCTCCGGTCCAGCTTGTTGTGAATTTCCTTCAGGAAAAGTTAGAAAGTGGTCTTGCCTTTTCTACCATTAAAGGCTACTTGGCGGCGCTGTCAGCGTGCCATGTGGGCTTTGAGGGTAAGACGGTGGGTAGGCACCGTCTGGTGGCTCGGTTTTTAGCGGGTGTGCACCAGCTTAAACCGGTTACTAGGTCCCTTTTCCCATCGTGGGATTTGGGTGTGGTGTTGGACGGGCTGTGCCGTCCACCGTTTGAGCCTCTGGAGGCGGCGAGCTTAAAGCTTTTGAGTTTTAAGACTAGTCTTTTGTTGGCTTTGTCTACAGCCAAAAGAGTCAGTGATCTACATGCGTTATCGGTGGACCCGGTGTGCATGAGATTCTGTGAGGATGGCAAGAAGGTTCTGCTAAAACCCCATTTGGCGTTTGTCCCAAAGAACCGTGTGATTATACATGAGCCAACCGAGTTGGTGGCTTTTCATCCTCCTCCGTTTTCTTCGGAGGAGGATAGGCGTCTACATTGTCTTTGTCCGGTAAGATCCTTGAGGATTTACTGTGAGAAGACGAGGGCTATTAGAGCGTCAAACCAACTGTTTGTCACTTTTAAAAGTGGTCCTAGACGGAAAGCGGTGGCTAAAGCTTCACTTTCAAGGTGGATTGTGCAGGCCATAAAGATGGCCTACACTTGTGCTAAAGTCCCGGTTCCTGAGGGCCTAAGGGCTCATGACACTAGGGGAATGTCGACCTCCTGGGCTCTAGCCAGGGGTGTCTCGATCCAAGAGATCTGTTCGGCGGCTAACTGGTCGACTCCGTCGACTTTTGTGGTTTTTTACCATTTGGACGTGGCTCCATCTTCATTGGCGCATTCGGTCCTGGGTGTTGCCGCCTCCTCTAGTTAAAGACTTTTTCCCCCTTTTTTATAGCTGAGACCAAGTCCCTTTGCTCTCGGTAAAAGGGGGAGACCCTGTTTCCTTATAAAACGGCTGCTAGTGGGCCTATTAGTGAATAGGCGGGCTCCAGCCTGTCAGGGTTTTATGAGGCGGACCTGGTCGGCCTATTAGTTCATGAGGCGGATTTCGGTCTGTCAGGGTCTTTCTACTTTCTTCCGCTCTCGAGTCCGGTGGGCTCGGGGCTCCGTGGGGGAGGGGCCACGCCGGGGGTGTGGTCTCCTGTCAGGCGGAGCGGGCGGATTTTGAGGGTGTGCGCTTCCGGGGGTTTATGTGACCCAAGAGGAGTGCATTTCGAGTAAATGACAGAAAACGAAAGGTTTCGTACGAAACCATGGTTTTCTTAGTTTAGGAGAAATGCACTCCTCAAACGCCCCTTCGCGCGCATGTTGCGTGCAGAGGAACGGTGTTGTTAAGAGGAAGTACACATGCCAGTCTCGCGCCTTATGCCCACGGGTGGGGCGGGGCGTTTGACTGGCATACCCTCCGACTGTGTCATTCGGGAGCATATGTGTAGCTCTGTATCGCACGCTAGGAGGCGCGATAACCCAAGAGGAGTGCATTTCTCCTAAACTAAGAAAACCATGGTTTCGTACGAAACCTTTCGTTCAGACGACAAAAACTACACCCAGAAAGACATGGGTAGTGAGCTAGTGACACGGGACGAATAATGAATTCATTTGCTGAAAATGGATATAATCAGATCATTTGCTTGAATGGTCCGAAATTTAAATGCCTGCTTCTAGAAGCAAGTAAACATAGCATGGAATTATTGCTGTTCCATGCCTGTTTGACCTAGAGAGAAAGAGAGTGTGTGTGTGTGTGTGTGTGTGTGTGTGTGTGTGTGTGTGTGCGCATGCGCGTGCGTGCGTGCGTGCGTGCGAGAGAGAGAGAGAGAGAGAGAGAGAGAGAGAGAGAGAGAGAGAGAGAGAGAGAGAGCAGTATGTGTGATAGTACAACTTCAATGCCGTAATTAGGTTTTGACCATTTTACTAACTTAACCTCAGCTACTAATGGGCCAATCTGGGAACCCATCGTCAAATGAAAAACAGCGCCCTCTCTGTTTTGTTTGAATTTACCTTGTCTCTCTAGAGAGATAGGGTAAATTCATACAAAATATATCTAAAAGCTAATCATTGCATTACAAACGATATGTGACCTTGTGTTTTGTAACAGAGAAGTATTTGCCTGATTGGACTTGGGTCATGAGGCAGTCCTGTTGTTCTTTTAACATGCAATTATTGCAATATTATGTTCCATTGGATGCAGCGCTCAGGCCAGCATGTGTTCCACTCCTTTTGATCACAGAAGCTCTCACTTGTGCAACACTTGACCACATGTAGGATTTTGAACATTATTCAAGTTTTCTGAATGTGGTTTACCATATTGAAACCACTCTATACAATTCTTGTATTGTTTTGTGCCATATTTACCAAGCCTTCAATTTAGCGTACCCAGTTAGCAGCACTGTGGCCAGCAGGGATGGGACGATAAGCGATATTATCGCATATCGTGATAACTTTTTTCATTTATCGTGATATTGTCCTCCGTCATGCACTGGGTTCAATTCACCTTTTATTTGCTGAGCTGCATATCCGGTACCACTTAAACCCTCTAGAATTGGTAAAAGGTACTTGATACAGTCTTTTTTTCTCACTCCATCAAATGTCTTTGCCAAAAAATAGCCGATCTACAAGCTCACAACGTGTAACAACACAACGCGTTGTGAGCTTGTAGATTTGCTATTTTTTGGCAAATGTTCTGCCCATGGAAAATAGATTATCGCGATAATATCATAAAAAAAATGTCTTTTGTCACAATAATCGTGATATGAAATTTTCATTTTGGCCCATCCCTAGTGGCCAGATATGCTTGTTAAACACCCACTGTGTCACCCTCTTTCCTTTGAAATGTTTACAATGTTTGCATTGGCCACAATGCAGAAACTGTCCATTATTCATATTCTCCAAGTATTTTCATTGAACACACATGAGTTAAAGTTTGCGATACTGTACCTTTGTTTTGAATTTAGTATTCTATGTTTTATACAGTAGATGGTGCTAAATAATTCAAGATTCTTGTTTTAGTAGTGGTATTTTGGTGATGGATTTGGTGACGAGCTTGACATCAGATGGAGCGGTGCTCAGAGATTTAAGCCCAGAGAGCCTACACTGACAAAGATTCACAGTGACTGGATTATTGTTTGCCAAGATATGATCTCTGAATGCCTGTGCCTGGAGCCTCATGTACGACTAACCAATGTATTTATGAATATTTGGGCTTTCGTACACTAAGACAAACTCCTAATCGGGGGAGAGCGAGAATATTTTGGCGGGCCACCAGCAGTATTTTATTACATCCTATTTATGTTTTGTTCCATACTGTATATAGCCCTGGCCTGGTGGTGCTGATATCATTTGACTCAAGGAGAGGTTTTAAGATGTTGATGATACAGTATCACTCCATTCAGGCTTGAAAACTAATCCAAACCGGACAACAATGGACGATTTGTACATACTCATGGCACAATTCTGCTTCAGCTTGTCAAGCACTGAGTCTGACATTACTGTACTATACTATAATGCTCTATTCTCCTCTAGCAATCAGGTTATTAATGTGTTGCATATTTTACTATGTTATTATACCAGCCAATGCTTAGTTGTGAATTTGCAGTCAAATTATTCACACTGATACAGTTTGGCAAGGTCGCTTCTCTCCCTTAGGGCATCTTACTGGTTAATTATATGATAGATAGCCGAACTCAGTATCAGTCACTCTTGTGGTTGGTAGTGTTACACAGACCAAATGAAGCGTGCTCTCTTGGAAATATGATCAAACGAATGCCAAGAAACATTTAGTCAGACAGTAGTGTTAACCATTAGTTTAACCCCTATAGCGTTCCTTTTCTGTACATGTCATAATAGCCGCATTAGCTGAATATTCACCAAAGAGATTTGGTGTAGAGGGGAAAAGGGAGAGGACCAAGAATAGGCCCCTGTGGGAACCTTGTCAAATGAAGTATGCAGTTGGGTTTAAGTGGTTAAACAGCCTAATAGATAGAAGAGATGATGCTAGTGTTTGCAAGTGTCATTCTGTATAGCCACAGGGGCATAAACATTACTTGCAATTAAATGTGTATTCATTGGCACCGTTTAAATAAGGGATAATCATATTTGCACGCCCAATTTAAAGATACAGATTTTCCCAGTGACCTCTAGGTATAAGAGATGAAAATGAACCGGACCACTAATGTTAAAATGTGTAGATCATATCACTGCTTCTATACTATTTGCAGCAGCGGATCTCCCCAATGCAATCCCCAACTATTCTCAGTAATGCACAGTCTAGACACAGGCAAATTAAAGGGCAGAATAAAACATAAAGCACAATTGAAATAAGTGTTCTTGATCTTAATGCACATTACTGCCATGTCCCCCGGCCGAGTACATGTCCATGATGCACCCCAGCTACTTTAGCTGTCGTGCAGCAACATCTCTGTGCCTTCGCTGAGTGCACTGATGCTTGGCTTAAGCCATTTCGCAGCGCCCTGGTTAACTGAAACCGACAAAACTTCTGATTCCAGCCTGATCTTAGAATAACACCCCTGGCGGTTACAAAGCTGTCTTGGCACATTTCATCTATGTGTGGTCCCATAACTGCATTTGTAGCTGACAGAATTACAGTGGAAGATGCCTTCACAATGTTACAACTGTAGCCCAGGGAATGGAATTAAATGGGAACACTGTTGGAAAAAACAACTATATATATTTAGTTGACAGTTACGCTAGGGCTTTGCCGGGTGAGATGAGCGTTTACTTTAGGGGAATATAAAACCATGGGCAGCAAAAGTGACATAACAAATAAAAGAAGATGACATTTGGCCACTTAAAGCCTAGTGCAGGGCTGGCCGTTGGCATAAGCTATGCAGTTGATAAGGGCCACAACCACTAGGCGGGCCAGGGGCACCCCACCCTCACACACACACACGCGCGCGCGCACACACGCACACACGCACGCACGCACGCACGCACGCACGCACACACACACACACACACACACACACACACACACATCAATAGGCTATGCGCAGCAGCCATATTGGAGAGAAGTTGGGTCTCTTCTCACTTCCTTGCCAAAGGTGTTGCCAATGATACTAATGAAGGCTCTGTTCCATTTCATGTAGCACAGTGGTTCCATTTGTATGCTCTCTGAGTTACATACCTTTTAAGGGATAATTTGGAACCCCCAAGTTACCCTGGAGTCTGGACCACACTTTGGGACCCACCAGTGTAGCCAACATGCTCAATATCAGCACCCTGACTCTGTTTGACCAGAATGGAACACAGCCTTCATTAGTATGTGGTGAAGAAAAAAGAGTTGAGCCGGAAGGCAAAGCTCTCTGTCTACCGAGCAATCTTCGTTCCTACTCTCACCTATGGTCATGAAGTGTGGGTCATGACCGAAAGTATAAGGTCGCGGGTGCAAGCGGCCGAAATGGGTTTCCTCAGACGGGTGGCTGGTATCTCCCTTAGAGATAGGGTGAGAAGTTCAGTCACCCGAGAGAGACTTGGAGTAGAACCGCTGCTCCTACACTTGGAAAGGAGTCAGCTTAGGTGGTTCGGGCATCTAGTACGGATGCCTCCCGAGCGCCTTCCTAGGAAGGTCCTCGATGCGCGTCCCACTGGGAGGAGACCCCGTGGCAGACCAAAGACCAGATGGAGGGATTATATCTCCAAACTGGCTTGGGAACGCCTCTGTATACTCCCTGAGGGAGTGGAGGAAGTTGCTCGGGATAAGGAAATCTGGAGGTCTCAGTTGGAACTGTTACCCCCACGACCCGATTCCGGATAAGCGGTTGAAGATGGATGGATGGATGGAGTAACACCTGTGAAGGAAGTGAGAAGATACCCAACTTTTTACACAGGAAACCATTGAAGTATCTCATAAAAAAGACACCTCTGAAGCTTGTCATAGTCACAGAAATTGTTCAGACTAAATTGAGAAACCTATGAACATTCCCACCTCATTCACACTTCTTGAGAAAGCTTGGTCTTTCATTCTTTCAGTGACGCCTGTTCCTGTTCAGTCATCTCTGGTGATGGTGATTTTGGAATATCAATACCTGATTCTATACTTTAAAAAAAATAAAAGTAAAGTACAAATACCAGTATTCAAAAGATGCACTTAAGTACTGTATTCAAGTAAATGTAGTCTGGGATCAGTTCACTTTACGGGGTTTGATCCGGTCGGGAGCGGAAACCACTTTACGTCATGTTGTAGTCCTAGACGGACTACACTTTGGCCGGAACTATCAACCGGATTCAGTTTTAACCCAAAATATTCCCCTGCACCCAAGGACATAGTTTTAGGGCCTACCTAATAAACACCTTGATGCGGCGTAGACTTGCTTTCGAAAAATACGTTTGGTATGTGCATCTTTTAGTCCAACTCGTAGCGACTGGCAAGACTATACACTAGGCTTCTCGAGCATTTTAACTCATTTAGTGCCCATGGAATTAACGGATTATAAAGTCCACGATGCCAGTCTCAGGTTGGCATCACCCCCGTTATCTTATTTTGAAGGCCAGAAGTCCACAGCGCAAACACTTCCGGTCTGACGTCATCGCGTCCTGCGCCGGAACCGATCGTTGTCCACGTGGAGTTGTGTAATGGCGGACCGGAGCTTTTATAACTGTGTAACATAAGCGAGCATCTGCCTCCATCCTAGCTTCTAAAGTGTAGTTTTGAGATAATGGACATTAAAGATGAGATCGGCCGTCCACCTCAATGTTATGGATGGGACTATTTTGTGCTCGTGGAGCCGTGATGATGCAAAATCAGCGACGGATTTCGTCTCCGGACCTCCGGCCATTGTACTCGGTAATGTATCCGCCGTTACAGTAATATATTACTTTTCACGAGTATACTCGGGATTGGCACCATGTGATACTCGAGTACTTTTCACGAGTCTTCTCGGGATTGGCACTATATGAGTTAATAGGGATTGGGGAAACAAACGAGGGGAACTAAATCAAAGCGACGCCGCTTCTTCCAGTGGTTTCCGCGCTTTAGGCGGAAAACAAACGGTCTGTTGTGAACGAACACCAGGCTTTCTCCCCAGAAAGACTGGTAGGCGAGGTTAAGTAAATGTACAGTGCTACTGTCCACCACTGGGCTTTATGGTTTTACAGCACATTTTTGGACAATGAACCGAATAATCACAGGTTCAGGTGAGAGTGTGTGTGTGTGTGTGTGTGTGTGTGTGTGTGTGTGTGCGTGCGTGCGTGCGTGCGTGCGTGCGTGCGTGCGTGCGTGCGTGCGTGCGTGCGTGCGTGCGTGCGTGTGTGTGTGCGCGTGCGTGCGTGCGTGCGTGCCTATTTGGTGGTTGAGCTGGGTTGTATTTTGAGGACACCAAAAAAATTGCTGATGAATTGAATACACAGGACTTCTGTACCTTTTGAAAAAATAAAGAATTCGATCAAATAAATCAAAGGGACACCATATTGTGGGTGGGTGCAGCAAAGGATAAAATGTTAGATGACTCCAGTTTAGTATATGCCAAGATTTGCTCTTTCCATTTAATCTTTATTCAGAATTATGAGACGCTTCAGCATATTGTGAAGTTATAAGCACTTGAACCCTATACACTTCATTGACTGGGGTCCCCCAGGATATCCATGGCAACCTCCTTTTATTCCCTCTACACCAAATATCAGTCAAATATCAATAGTTCACCTATTACATGCCCAGAATAGGGACACTTCATTTGGTTAAATCAAACGGAGTGTAACTAGCCCAGGGGCCATTTGATACGATACATTTGAACATGACACCAGACGAAATGTCATGCAACAATCTAAGAAGTAGTGTACTTGATGTATAATGACATAAAATAAAACAGTAATATCAGGTTAATTTGTGCCATGCCATCCAAGTCTGTCTTAGCTGATGGTAACAGTGCTACACCTCACTCTATAAAAAAAGTAGGCCACTGTTGTTAAATCCAGACATGGACTGCAAATGTTTTTGCATTGATTCAATAAGGAATAATGCAGGAATAACTTGAAGCTAGTTGGTGGGGTTTTACATGAGGTTTCATAGGTCCCATGGACCCATAAGTCCATGTACACTCTTACAGACCGGAAGGGTCCATTTGGTTGCTAACTATAAATAATGTAGCCGGAAAACCCCCGGGAATCGCCTCAAGGACCCCTGGTGGTCCCCAAAACCCCACATTGAGAACCAGTGGTTTATAGTATATAGGTTAGTCAAAAGTAATTCCAATGAGTCAGTGGTTTCAACTCAAAGCTCAAAGCCACTTCATCAGGACACATGGCTGATGATGAAAGGTCACAGGAGGTTTCTCTTAACCTATAAGCCAGTGCTTGTTCTCAAAGCTGGGTCTGGGGACGCTCATGGGTCATTGAAGGAGTTTCAGTGGGTCCCCAGCCGAAATGTGTTAATATAGCATCCAAATCAGTTGAACCACTTTAAACCTACATTAGCATATACATTGGCTATTTGAAAATATTCTGAAAACTTTTAATTAACAACAGAAATCTTGTATAGGGGTCCCATGGCACAAGATATGTTCAAATGGGGCTCCAAGGCCAAATACATATTAATTTGGGGATCCTTGATATGAACAAGTTTGAGAATCACTGCACAACACAGAACAATTTATCCAAATAGCTAATGCCATGCTAAAAGCAGGCTTAAATGATTAGCAGCAGGATTTTGTGCAAGGAGAAAAAAAAGAATGAAGAGAAGAGCAGAGATTCATGATTCACACCATCTTCTCTTGTTCCCCCACTTGTAACACATCTACAGTAATATTGCCTATGTCAGCATGCAGTTCTTGGACTCACATGCAGTAGTGCAGACTGCAGACCCATGCTCAACCAAGGCAGTGTGTATTATAAATGTAGTTGGGGGCTCTGATATTTTTCTTCACAGCGTGCCCAAGCTAACAAGTTAATTAAGCGTAATCCTCTGCACATGAACTTTAAGCTTGTATTAGTAGTCAAAAGAAATCTGCCGTTAGCTGCACTGAGCTAATTATGTGATGATAAATCCTGTATGGCGTGAGGTGATTTCTCAGTGCTCTTTAAAGATAGTAGAGAACATGGCAGATAACTGCTTGGAGCCTTTGCAAGTCAGCTGCGGCTAGGCTAAATGTGGCAGCAAGTGTCAGGCCAAATCAATACACGCTTCCCAGGATTCCTTTGGTGCTGTAATCCAGGCCGCGGCGAGCACTGACCCCGGGGAAACCGGGGCGCTTGTTCGCTTGGCCCTTTTTCTCCAACAGCAGTTGCACTTATGGATATGACAGCAATGAGCAGAAGCTAATGACCTTTAAAAAAAAAAGAAAAGTGCAGTTTGTGTAATAAACTGCTTAACTCATACAGTATCTAAAACCCTCTTCTCCACATTGGCCTGCTAATAGAAAATAGCAGCTCTTGGGATAGTGTGTACTGAATTTATGCACTTGTTGTTTGGCTGAGGACTGAGATAAATGTGCTTTATTATTGGTAAAAATTGCAATGAATGACATATTGTATTGTTAAATATTCCCTTTCGATATAGGCTAGTATTCAATGACACTCCTTAACAATGTTGGTTTGATAGAAGTTATTTATTGTGGATAAGATGAGATTGCTATAAACCACATTTTACCAAAGCTTGCGTCCACATATTTCTGTGAGAGAGGCTCATAGAAATATACGGATGGTAAGCTTTGGCAACTTCCAGCTGATTTCACAGATCCTATTAAGTTATAATCTTGTATTATCTGCCTTAAAATAACAAGAGATAATCCTGGCATCAGGCTAATCAGCCATGTAATTGAGGAATCTCCTACCTAGGCATACTGGATGCCTCCGCAACAAGCTCAGTGCAAAGCAATTCATGTGTAATGAGTCATTTATGGAATGATCATGTGAAATAATCACATTAAAGAAAGAGCAGCATAAAATAAATGACCAAAAAAGAGGTCAGGGGTTATTAAAATTGTTTATACAATACATAAAATACTTATTATAGGTCACATTAATGTGGATATATATTTTTTCCCCCCAAAGACCCAAGTTTATTGGAGCAGCAATTGAATACTACAAAAAAGCACATACAGTACTGTATCTCCTTCCTCGAGTCTCCAAAACAGATGATTTAATCCACATAGAGGAATAGGAGATAGAGAGGGGAGAGCTTTCTGAGAACATTGTATGTAAGTGCTACTCGGCTACTTAAGTCAGTCAGGCAGTCATTAAAAATGTAAAATTAACGTTTTTAAAGTGGAACACGATTCTGTGCACACAGGGGCAGTGAAGCGCATGCTTGCATATGAAATGCATTCGGTCATCCCCCCGGCAACAGCGAAGGATGGAGAGGTGCACTGAGTGAAACAAGAGCAGATTGCTTTTATTCTTTATTTAGAGAGTTATTCTAGATCATGAGTCACACAGACGCCCTACCACTGTAGCATTTTCCTTGCTCAATTGAGGCTGTTGGCGAAGAGGGTCTCTGTAGGAAGGTGGAAGTTGCGTTCAAAGGTTTCTCATTTGTCTTTTGGCCATGTTTATTTCATGTGTGCTGTGAACGTGTCGCAAAGCTTGTTGGGCTGTTGACATAACATAAACTGTGCTTTTCTTTAACTTATATGTGATATGCAAAGGGCTGTGGCCCGGATCATCTAAGCCTACAATACAGTACAGTAAACTTACCTTTGTGCAGCCAAGGCAAGTTTATTTGTGCAGTACATTTCAACAACAAGGCAATTCAAATGGCTTTACACAAAGCATTAAGCATTAAGACAAAGAAAAAATGAATTTGCTTACAATAAAGACATTATATGTATACAGTAGGTAAACTAAAACTAAGAGATTAAAATCTGCTAATTACTGTGCAGAAGAAATGATTATAGAAACTCGGAAAACTAAATATCTTCAGCTTTGATTTAAAAGAACTGAGAGTTGTAACAGACCTGCCGTTTATGGAAGTTGTTCCAGATATGTGGTGCATAAAAATTGAACGCTGCTTCTCCACGTTCAAAATGCAGTCCTGTCCCAGATGACCTGAGAAGTCTGAATGGTTTCAAGATCAGAAATGTGTCCTGACTCTAAAATATTCAGTGGTGCAATATAAAACAACGGTAGTGTTTTGAAACGAAATCTTTAACGGACAGCAGGGAGCAATTGGCAACTTCAAATGCTCTAAAATCCTGCAGAAAATGTGGTAGCCTACCGACGTGATAAGTGAACAACAGCTCAGTTGTAAACCTAATAAGCATAAGTTCAAATGTACTGTACTTAAGTATTAAAGTCTTTAGGCAATCTCAAGATCTGCATTCTTCATTTAGGCAATCTCAAGACCTGCATTCTTCAGCTGAAATATACATTCCTGTAACACACCTACAGTAGGCTCTACGGCACAATCTCAAAGCTCCTTATATCCTACTAGCCCTTACCCGTTCAAAGATATGAGCTCCGAAATGATGTGCAGTGTGTGGGTTATGGGATGTGCACTGTGCACACAGTATATGAGGGATGGAAAGTAACTTTAACTGGTGCTTGCATGCTAATATGTAGGAGCATCAATGTAAGAAATACCCGGTACTGTAGGCTAAATAGATATAGATACACCATAAAAATGCTAATATACAGCATACGATTTGTGAAAGTGACAAACGGGCTTCACAGTTATGTCAGGTGTGTTCATATGCTGATGGTGATGCGATTTCAGATCAATTGCTCCAGCCACCGAGGAGAAACGCTGTGACAGACAGACAGACAGACACTCACTCACTCACTCACTCACTCACTCACTCACTCACTCACTCAGACAGACATTCGCAAAATTATAGTATAGATATGCAGTAATATTTGTGTAGCTGTAATATGTGTAAAACGTTTTAAATAATAATAATACAATAATAAATGATTGTAAAGCTCTACAAATTAAAAAATATTATTAGTATGTTTGTTAACAGTACAGGTAGTGCAAAGGTGCAAAAGGATAACACAAAAAGCCACGCGGGCTTGTTTCCAATGTGGTCCATTGTACTCAATTCAACAGCAATACATAATATACATAAAAAAACAAACAAAAAAACACAATACAATATATATCTGTAAAAAACTCAGAAAAAGGAGTGGTGGGGGCAAGGTGCAGAGTATACTACTACCACTGTGTTAAGATGTGTTAACCTAGGGCCAATTGTATTTTAAGGTCAGCCATCTTCTTTTAGGTTAGTTTTAAGTTTGGGTTGGGTGGGGAGCCGGGATAGTTAATGGGTTTTGGTTGGACATTCCACGTTTTGGTAGCAGCATAGTAGAATGCATTTTCCACCATGTTTGAGACGAATTTTGGGGGAGCGAGCCGAGGTCAGACGAGATCCCTCTGGTGTTATGCCCATTTGGGCATCATTCACTCTATAGATAGTTTTAGTATCTGGGCATAGATTTTCTGAGTGCCCAGGTAAAACAAAACGGTTGGTTATCAATGAGAACATCAATCAGTTCCTCTTAACCTCTTAAACTCTAATACTTTGTTGACCAGAGTCCCCCAGGGCTCTATACTTGGTACTCTCCTTTTTTCCCTCTACACCAAATGTCTTTGCCAATACCGGTAGCCAACCTACAAGCTCGCAACGTGTCTCATTGCAACACATTGTAACCTTCTAGATCTGCCATTTTCACCAAATGTCCATGCACCCCAGAACCTGCATGCTATGGTTGAAGTGGTTAATAAACTGACGTTATTGTGACACGCTGTATTATGCATCCAGGATGGGTATACTTATCTTCTAAGAAGGAATGTTCCGACTGTTGAGTTACTCCAAGAGTCTTCAACAGGAGGTCCGGGACCCCTAAGGGGTCCTCAGATTTACTAAAGGGGGTCCTCCAAATCTTTGTGTGATAGAAACTTTTTTCTCCTTTTTCATATTAACCACTTGAACCCTATAGTGTCCATATTCTGAGAACTTTATCCAAAAATAGCAAATCTACATGCTCACAACACCTCGCACTGCGAGGCGTTGTGAGCTTGTAGATCGGCTATTTTCGTCAAAGAGGTTTGGTGTAGAGGGGAAAAAGAGCAGACTAAGTACAGAGTGAAAGATCAAGTTTATAAAGTAATGACTGTTCAAGTGGTTAAATATTTGAAAACACAAATTGACATGAATCCATAATACACCGATGATTCTGTTGTCAAACGATGAAACTATATGAAAAGGTTGTGGGGGTCCCTGCTTCATCTCTCTCTCAACTAAGGGGTCCTTGGCCTGAAACCGTTGAAGACCCATGAGTTACTCAGTTTATTAGATGCATCTTCACATCTCATTACAGCTCCCAGAGCTCACACTGCACAGCTCCAAATTAGGAACACTTTCTCCCTGAGAATGTAAAGGCACAAATCATTTCCCTTCCTTGTCATCATCAATCATAATTACATAACAATTTCTTCACCTTGGACCAATTTGTGCCACCGAGATCAAACGGTGGTGTTAATGGGAGACCAGATCTCTGTAAAGGTAATGTATTTCATGTGGTGTGAGCGGTAGGCAGCCATTCAAGCCCCAAGCCAGCTAATGCAGTTTATCATTTTGGTTTGCCATTGAAAGGTGATCTGAAATGTATTACCCTCCCCGCTCTCCCCCAGCTAGAATTTAAATATACTTCATCATTGACCCAGTCAGTCCTCTAGAGACAATACCCTGCTAATACACCTAGCTGGTCATTCAATCTAATAATCAATTCTAATTGATTATATCCTAATTAGGATACATGTTTATCATTTTAAATAAGCCATTTAGGCTTTTGTGTGTTATTTTGCGTTGGCCACTTACTCATGGTGCTCAGTATGGTGATCTGCTTCTCAAATGTGATTGCCTTTTTTTATTGCAAATGACAAGTGAACAAGACCCAGTCATCGGTGCATTGATCTCAAGACATGCTGGGCCTTCAAACCTCTACCCAGAAGTGCAATATGACTCTGTCTCTGTTTTTACAAACTGAGCATCTTGCTTTATATATATAAAATGTCAATTCTCAGTATGGCGTTATAGACAGTTGATCAAACTCGTTGCAATGTATAGTAAGAAGTTTTAAATAATGAAGAATGGTATGCTCTGTGAGAGTAGGAATAAGACAAAGCACTGGGACAGTGACCTTTTAAAAGGCTTGTGGTCTAGACAATCACATTAACAATTCTCAGCAAAATTTACAAATTTCTTCCCACCAATTGCATAGATTTATTTCAGAATGTCTCAAGTGCTTTGGAGGCAGCAGTGTGGCCATACCCAGTGGGTGTAATATTATATTGTTGGGAAATATACTGTGAAACTCAGATTTCTGCAGATGAAAAGGCATAGGCTGTTCACTATTTCTTACATTATATGTTTGTAGTTAGCAAGAGGCGCTTATTTCACACCCCATGTACTGTAGTTTAAACAGCCTGTCACTTTAAACTAATGTGATTTGAAATATTGCTGGGTGACTGCTCAGAATGCTAATGCATGGAAGTTGTATCCTGTGGCTCCATGGCCAAAATCAAACCCAGATAGCCATGAGGAAGAACCCAGCTTCAGTGCCAACTTGAGAATGGTTAGTAATGGAATCCTTAAACACGACCTGCTTTGATCATAGACATGGTAATCTATAGGTCTAATCCCCCCACAGTAATTATAACCATGGAACATGGTGATATACTGTATACCTCAAGGAGCTGATGAAGACTTTAGACTACTGTAAACACAGTGAAACACAGATCAAAATAGCACATTCTCTAGCCGTACTCGTATAATATTTTTTTAAGTTTAACTTTCAGTCATTTCGCTGGGGACCCCCTGGAACCCACTCGAGAGCCCAGCCCACATTCCATCCAAGCAATACACGTTTTCTTTTTTTTAATCAAATATTCTATTACATCTAATAGACACATGCAGCACCATTATCAATTACAACATGTCTTTACTGTAGCTTTTGCCTTTTACAACTGGTTAATACAAGACATCAGCTTGGTAAACAAACACTATTGCATGGCCATATAACCGTTTTCCAGTTTTGAAGTGTGACCGTCTAATGAGGCCTAAGACATTGTATTCTCATGTGCTGTTGCTGTCTACAGAACCATTGTGCTGCTGTGCTGAGTGTAATCGTGCAAAGCTATCTTGCACAGACACTTTAATGGTGGCAGCAAGGCAAAACCTGCAGCCCAGAACTGCTCCACTTAAAGCAGGGTGATGTGAAAGAAGCAGACAGGCGAGAGTGGAAGGCCCTGTACTCATGCAAAATGCAAAAGAAATGCGATTTTATTACAGCTCCCTAATGGTGACATAACAATCTGTTCAGCCACTTCCCCCAAATCTCAAAGCATTTTTGGGAGAATTATTTTGGTCCAAAGGATAGGATGGGTTGGAGTGTCTTGCAGAGTGACTGGTGAGTTTATTTAATTTGAGGGCTTTGATCTACTGTCCATTGTGATAGTTGCATATGACAGAAACTCAAAACAGCAAACATCGTGATGAAAAAGAAATGTTACTCACATGAAACTGTAACCATAAAGCCTTCCTAGAATAGAATGTACCTGTCATAAATCTCAGCCTGTCTTACGCTAAGTGCAGTATAAATGCGTAATAGTGTGAAAGGATGAGATAGCCTCTCTGATCGAGATGCAGAAATGCTCTCTGCGTTACTGTACATGCTCATGGGCACACATGAAATATACATTGGATCCCTCCTCTGGGAATTTCCCTTAGTTGAATTCCATTCAATTTACCATGAAGAAGTCTAGACCATGAATTACTGAAAGTACTTTTGATATTTTCTTCCTTTACGTTAAAATTAATGGATTTTCAGTTACAGAAATTGCATATTTCCTGTAATATAAAATGCAGGTTTTAGGCATAATCTGTGGTATGGGAATGTTCCAGTGAAACATTGGTGGTCATCCATCGTATTCATTTTTAATGAGCAGCATTTCACAGTTATCCTTTTGTAGATATACCGTAATAAGAAATGTAGAGAAATAAAAGTCTCTGTTTCCTTTTTAAGGATTTCTGGAATTAAAGTGTTGAATAATACATGGCTGAAAGCATCTTCCTCTTCCACTTGCATCCTGCCTTGTACACCAGGTATAGGGCAAGTAAACACCAATATTTATGAAGTGGTGTTTGGTTTGTGAACAAAGGGACGATGTATCACTTAACCTCACTCCCTGCTGGAAACAGTAAATGGACAAGACATCATACCGTAGGAAGTTAGCTTTTGTCTTTCAGTGAAACATCCGTCTCTTCCAGAATCATGAATAGGAAATGGAATTGCGTCTTCTCTTGCCAATTGATGTAGAAGCAAGGCCAAGTTATATAAGGTGCAAGGTGGACAGCGCTGTGAGACAATATCATGAGTCCTGGACCTTGGATTCATCATTCAGCATTGTTCCACTCTGAGGGCGTATAGGAAACAAATTGTTTTCAGGGTAGCACAAATGTTTGCCGTCGGCAATGTAACATAAAGTAGTGTGATGTGAACTAGTTCCTACTTTCATGGAAGGTAAATGGCATACCCAAACACGTTGATAGTTACATGACGATGTTTGAACTCTGAACTTGGCTGTTTATCACTGACTGATTTTGACAGCCATGCTAATAGTGGCTTGAATAGCGGCTGACAGATTGCATGAGCTTCTCCTTAACGTCTCTTCCCAGTGTGGATTATAGAATGATGAGTGTCCAACCTCAGGCTGCTGTCATGTACTGTAGGCTCAGTTTGGCAGATGGGTGAAATGTACTGTGCTGCGAATCTGCACCGTCTTTCATTACTTCTACTCTGTGCAGATGCAGTGGTCGAGGTTTATTATGGACCCTATAGAAAAATATTAGAGGCCATTATTTTATACAGATGTAGCAGAGAGGGGGGGGGATTCCCCTTTATCTGAGCAGTACAGTAGATGTTTGGTTTCCCCTCGTGGGAAATGGGCGTTTGAATCCAGGTAGTGACGTTGGTGTTTTCCATGGGCATAATCTGGGTTCAGTGGTTAAATTGTATTAAATATTGATTCACACAGGATGTCATACATTTTTATAATATAATGTTTATCCCCTTGATTTTGAGCAGTCTCCCTTATGGATAGGTTGAGAAGTCCAAGGAGAGACTTGGAGCTAGAGATGCTGCTCTTTCACCTGGAAAGGAGACAGTTGAGGTGGTTCGGGCATCTATGTTCCTTTGTGTCTCCCGAGGGAGATCTTCTGGGCATGTGGGAGGAGACCATAGGGAATATGCATACCAAGGACCAGATAGGGAGATATGATCTCCACACAGGCCTTGGTACAATTTGGGATCCCCCAGGATTAAGTGGCTAATGAGGCCTGGGGAAAAAGAAGCCTGGAAATCAATGCTGGAACTGTTACACCCACGACCCAACTGCGGATTGATGGACATAATAGTCATAAAAACTTGTACTTAGTTTCTGCATAATCTGGCTTGTACAGTGGGATACAAAGCCTTGGTATACTGTAAATCACTCATAACTTGAAATACTCCCACTTTTACATTTGCTCTGGATAGATACTTTTAGATGGTGATTTGACCAACTCATCATGATATCACCACAACAAGGAATATGTTTCTGGATTGATAATAGTCTTGCGTAGCCAGACATTCAGAGATCTCTACCTACTGAAGCTACACAGAGATATCCAATTGTCTAGCTGGGAGACTAAGTGGAGTAGCATTGGTTGGCAATATTATTTGTAAACAATATTTTTGGAATTACAGAACACTTAACCACTTAAATCCAAGTCCCCAGAACCGCGGAGGATTATTGAAGGCAAATCTCTTATTGCAAGACGTCCGCATTTACAGTAGGACCCTACTGCGCATGCTTCTATCGTATAGTGCGCCTGCTCTATGGCTTCAACATTGGAGTCAATGTTTAGTTATGTGGAGGTTCCTTGGAGGTTATCACATTGCTATGATAATTATAAATAATTGTTGTAACAGACTCTATACCAACATGAGATGCTCCTCTGTTTCTCGACTCCAAATAGTGCAAAATGCAGCCGCCAGACTTCTTACTAATAAGACCATTCTCAGATCACATGTGCCACCGGTGATGGCTGTACTTCACTGAATATATATTATATAAATCACTTGGAAAACATTACACAGACTTGCAGCACTTTATATCTCTGATTTATTGCAAACAAATTATAATGTGAGATCTCAGGTCCTCGAGCAAAGGCCCTCTGGTTTGACTTATAAGACCAGACATAAAGGACCACTTCACCTCTGGGACAACCAGATCTTATTTTATTGTTGTTTGGGACACGATCAACACAATCCTGAGTTATTTTTTGTGTTCAATATTTGTTTTTAGATATTTTAGTATTTCAGCATGCTACAACTGGTCATATGATAGCATCATGTAACTCAGGATTGTGTTGATCGTGTCCCAAACAACAATAAAATAAGATCTGGTTGTCCCAGAGGTGAAGTAGTCCTTTAAGGGTGACTGCATGGGCCTTTGCAGTGGCTTCTCCCTTTCTGTGTCAGTTGACTTTGTTTTAAGAAGTTTTACTCTCTCTCACTGCAGGTTAATATTTTATTGCTTTTATTAATATTGATGTGTTATTTCTCTTGTTTACCATGTTTTAACTTTTTAACTTTATACCGTAACTATGTTTTGAAAAAGGCGCTTTATAAATAAAGTGTATACTTACTTACTAGGCCAATCTAACCTGATGTATGAGCATGATGTTTTGGGGGTATGTTGGTTTTATGAGGGCACAGCATAGGTTTTCATCTGGCTACGACCTTCCTTGGATGATATCACAACATTTTACTCGTTTTAAGCCTACTCCATGGGGTGGATGTGCATAAAAGACCTTCAGACAGACAGAAAGTGTCAACTTTATAAAAACAACTTTATTTATCTTTACTTTATTTTAACTATTATTATATAGACTAGAGTTAACTGAAGGTGTTTTTCCATAAGTCAACGTCTGTTTTTTCCATGGCTAAACATCCATGGTTTATTGCTTGAAACATTGGGTAATAATGTGTGGCTAGTTCTGCTGCACAATCTGTATTGGTGTATCAGCCGAAGCCATTGGATTTGTTTCAGATGAGCGGTTCAAACTGAAATAGCTGGAGTGTTACAAATTGTGTTTCACTTGGGATTCCAGCGAGGGCCAGAGAACTGGTGAACGGGTCATAGCCCTGGCACAGAAGCAACATTACAGCTTAGTGCTGGTCAGCACCACTTCAGAGGCCGCTGCCTCAGAGGGCAAGTGGGATGGTATTAGTTCATTAGTTAATCATGCTGCCGCTTTGCAAATTCTGAAAAGGACAGAATGACAACCCCACAACACATTGCCACAAGTACTGATTGCTGTGGTAGGTGCCTGCCATTTGATTTCATTGTGAGATAATGATTGAAAGGTACTGTACTTTTGATTTGTTATCGTTTTCCACCAAAATGACGGTTGTGATATTAACCACTTAAAGTTATACCATGTAACTTTTTTTATAAAACAAATCTTAAAATTGTCCCAACTGTTAAATCGCTAAAGTTTTAGAACCCCCACTCCATTATTTTCAGCTTCTAAAGCCTTCTCTTTATATGTTTTCTATGATCCCTACCGGGGACCGGTTTTCGCGGAAAAATTGCGTCATCACTCTACCGGCCAATCACAGCGAGGGTTATACACTGCCGGCCAATCACAGCGCATCTTGAAGTGGGGTCGCTATGGCGGCCATATTTGTAGTCGCCCGTGTGTCTCTATACTCAAAAGGTAATCTCGCCTACCAGGCAGGGTGAAGTAGTCCGTTTCTCCGGAATGCCTGAACGCACAGGAACCAGGGACCCCTCTAAAGATCGATCTCGGCGAGGTGGAGGCAGACGCGGGGGTGTGAAGGTACGAAAAACGTCCGAAAGACGCGGACGCGACTGCGGTTTGCTATAGGGCTACTGACCACTAGTTGAGCATCTTACACAGTATAGCTTTAAACTGATAATACTTTGTTGACTGACCTTTCATACCTCTACACCAAATCTTTATCTACATGCTCACAACGGGTCACGTTGCAACTCATTGTGTGCTGGCAGGTCTGCTATTTCAGCGGAATCTTCTCCTTATTATTATTGGATGGCTTGCCCAGAATAGGGACGTTAAGGTTCACGTGTTTGATATGGACAGTTTGCATAACCTACATTGGTGTTGATGTCAAGGAATGAGGTTAATTTCCATCACACCATCATGTTATGAGATGGTAGTTGAGTTTAAATGTTGTAATGACTCAGTCTGTAAAAGAGCCACAGGTGCATCTGTCTGGCACCCGGCCCTCTTGCAATTAGCCCGGAAACCAACGATCTCTCTTTGGGTAGACTGCATCAACCACTGCTCTACGTTCCACTCAACTGCTGATTGCTCAGCGATATGTGCTTTTTCATGCTATGAATTCCCTCGACTCGCCGCATTCATGGTGATTTGAAGCTGTCACGCAGGATGAGTTGTACGACGTACAGCTGTTCCGCCTGTAGGAGAAGCGGCCTGGCGTTAAGCGAAGTGGCTTCAGGATAGGCGATTACATTTCTGTGGTGAGAGATGTGGGTCAGGCGATCCTGTCGCCAATTGTCTGGAAGAAGAGTGGTGTAAATCAACAGGAAACACACCAGCTGTCAATTATATGTAGCTGTTCACACTATGATCTCCACCCGAGTCAGCATTTTTCACTACATACAGTGAAAGCTGCATGATGTAGGAACAGGGATTTTGCCAATTCCCTAGCAGTTTAGGGAGTTTACAAAATCACTATCCTGGTGGGTTAGGTACTGTAATTTTAGGAAAAGCTTACAGAATTTTGGGAGCTTGTAGATCTGCAATTTTCACTGACCTGTCATTAACTTTAACTCTAACCTTGTCCTAACCTGTTCTGATTGATTAATTAGATTAAAAAGCAAAATGTTATAATAATGATACAATAATTGTCACATGGAATGTTCACTGTGACACACTCACGCGACGCACACACACACGCATGCCCATACGCATGCACACACACACACACACGCACACGCACACACACACACACACACACACACACACACACACACACACACACGCGCGCACAAACGCACACACATGCACGCTCGCGCTCGCACACTCACTCACACACACGCACACACACACACACACACACACACACACACACACACACACACACACACATAGGCCTACTTTTGTTATGATACAAAGAAAAGAAAAGACTCCACAAACTGTAACTCCTAAAACACCATATTTTATTTGTATGTTTTGGCGTTCATGCCTTCTTCAGAATAAAAAGATCTTTATTTGAAGAAGCTAAATGAGGATAAAGTGTTGCACTTCAGGAACTACATTACAATGTGTGCACTTTACTACCAATATACAGTAGTCTGCAGCATGTTGATGTAGAGGGACGCACTAACTGCTGTTAAATTGGAGCACAAATGATCAGACAAATAATTGTTGTTTGATGTTATCTACTATTAATAATCTAGCGCCAACTTGCTATGGACCATGAAGAAGTGATACATTGGCTGCGTATACGCACGCACACATGCACGCTCGCTCGCACACTCGCACCCACACACACACACACACACACACACACACACACACACACACACACACACACACGAACACACACACACACACACACACACACACACACACACACACACACACACACACACACACACACACACACACACACACACACACACACACACACACATTTGCATGCACACACATCAGAGTGCACAACATCCTGCAGACTCCATGCCTCCCAGTGACATGTAGTCACCGTAGCCTCTTCAGAATTCAGTCGATAGGCTTCCATTAGGAACAGCTAGGCTGTCAAAGCAACCTGTGACCTCCTCTCGCCCCCTTGGAGCCCACTGGCCTCTCGTGTCCGTCTCAGTACGAATCCCAGCCCCTTCGCGCTCGTCAGCCACAATTCCCAATGTCCATTAGTCTCAAGTATCTGTTTCCCTCAACTTGTAGTATTGATTTCTGTGTGCCTTTTTGTACAAAGTATGCACACTGATCTTAAAACAGGGGCGGTTTTGTGTGCTGGATGGATTTCTGTCACCGGGGGAGGGAGAATTGAAGTTCCTGTTCCTATCTCTTAAATGATTTTCATACCTTATCACTCTTAATGGCACTGGCACTTTCATCGCCTCTTTGTAATTGCCTGGCAGCTATGTGACTGTGCTTAACAGATGTGTCCAATAGTGTAATGATATCTGATAGACAAGCAGATGACATGGAGTTGTGAAGTCGGCTAGAGGGCTGCCCCATAAGGTCAGACTATTTCATCAGTGAGGCCACAATGAAGTGACCTGTTGTTGTCATACATATAGCAGGATGTCACAGCAAGCAGATATATAGTGCACAATATGGCCATCTGTCCCTGGAGAATATCAGTGGTTGAAAAAGTATTCTAGTTTTTTACTTAAGTGAAAGTATCAACATGGCAATGTAGAAATACTCTGTTACAAGTAAAAGTCTGGAATTCAAAATGCACTTGAGTAAAAGTACAAAAGTATTGGCATCAAAATGTACTTCAAATGGCCAAAATGTATATAGGGCTGAAGTCATTAATGTTTTGTAATAATAATCAAAATCTACTACGTAACTAGTAACAAAAGCTTTCAAATAAATGTAGTGGAGAAAAAGTACAATATTTGCATCCCAGATGTAGTAGAAGTAAAGGTAGGCTATTGGGAATTGGAAATACTCAAGTAAAGTACAAATACCTAAAAATTGTACTTATGTAAGTGTTTAGTTACTTTACAGCACTGCTTGAGAATATTCATCCATCTTATTCTACAGATCCCAAGTCCCAAAATGGGAAAGGAGACACATATGGACCAAGTGCTTTAGGACGCTATAGCCCCCAAGTTTCATGTTGCAGGCAGGGATGTGCTGGGTCCCGGCCCTGATTCAGCCCGGGAAAAGGAGTTGGAGAGGCCCTCATTGCGCGCTATAGAGAGCGATCTCTCTCCATAGCGCTGCTGCTACTCAAAGATTTGTCATTTCAGATCATGACAAGTGACAAGTCAGTGGGCTAATTACATGAGTTATATTTCGTCGTTGTCGGGTGGAAACCTTGTATGTCCAAAACCGTTTGTTTTGTATTTATCATTTAAAAAATGAATTAAACTAGTGAAAACAGCCGATCTACAAGCACACAACGTCTCGCAACGCGAGGCGTTGTGTGCTTGTAGATCTGCTGTTCTCACTACCGCCTAGCCCCCAAAATGGATCGAAGGCCGACATTTTATTTTGAATTTTTTCCTAATGGCCGGCCTGAACCGACCGGCCGTTCGGGAGTTGGCCCGCTTTTCCCAATGGCCAGCACGTCCCTGGTTGCAGGGACCGCAAAGTATTTTACATGAAGAACTGTGCATATATGACATTCAGATGCTTTTCACCAGCATCATGACATAATTTGCCACCAGGGTGCTTTTGTGGGGGGAGGATGGGACGACCTTTGACTTTATTTATGTCTTCACCGTGCATGCGAAACCTTTTCATCAGATATGGTCATTGTAATCCCTTAGCCCCCATTCAATTTACAGGGGCACTTTGTCACTCCAGACCACTAAAGTCGACTAAATTAATGGATCAATAAGCCCTCTGAAAGCCTGGCGGGAGGGTCCAAACCCCTCAGTCCTTATCGGGTTACCAGTCATAATGAATGGGGTGTTGTTTATGTTGTAAAGTGCAGTGTCATTGAGTCCCCCGAACAAGCCACTCTCTCAGCCAAGAACTTAGAACCCCACAAGAGAGAGATGTGATGGCGAGACTGGGACAAAGTATGAAGCAACTTGAACATGGAGAAGAAAAGTTAAACAATAATTTGCATTAACATTGAAATAGTTATTTGCTTGCTATCCCGCACAGCCCCAAATAAATCATAATTTGTATTTACATCTCACCCGTTGGTATCAGTAACTATGCCTTCAACAGTTCCTTGGACATTTTTGTGGCTCAGTAAAGTGTGCATACTTTGTAATTGTAATATTTCATATCACTATCAAATGTTTCTGTTAGATAGATCAGCTGGGAGTGAAAAAGTCTCAAATCTGAAAAACACTTGCCCAAAACACACCACAAAATACCACACACTTTTAATAAATTCTGTTATTCCTGTGTTCTTACCCAGGTTAATGCATTATCAATGGAAAAAAATAAATAACATGAAATGAAAGTTTGAGCTTTTGAACTCGGTGAGCTTCATTCTGTTATAGCGCTGACAGTTCTCAACCAGAGAAATGCAGCCATCCAAAGAAACAGCCCTGAGGATGCTCCCACAACATGTGCACCATCTGCATCAATTTATTCTCAACAGAGAGAATAATTTAAGATCGGGCAAATTGTTCTCTTTATTTTATGGTTACAGGGTTCAAAAGTAAATGTTAACAAATTCCATTAGAACTGTCTTGGAGTATTGGGGGGGGGGGGGGGGGGGGGGGGGGGGGGGGGTGGGGTTTGAAGTGAAAACTGGAAGAAGACCTGTACTCTTTAACCACTTAAACCCGGCATATAGACTTAGGTACCGTCCACAAGAATACGATTTACATATAGACTTAGGTACCGTCCACAAGAATACGATTTTTGGTAAATCCGCAAAAGCTTTTAATCATTTAGGCCAGGGGTCTTCAACATTGTCAGGCCAAGGACCCCTTATTTGAGAGAGAGATGAAGCAGGGACCCCCACAACCTTATCATAGATTCCATATTGTTTGACAGCACAATCGTCAGTGTATTTTGGATTCATGTCAATTTGTGTTTTCAGATATTTAACCACTTGAACTGTCAATACTTAATAAACTTGACCTTTCACTCTGTACTTAGTCTGCTCTTTTTCCCCTCTACACCAAAGCTCTTGGACGAAAATAACCGATCTACAAGTTTACAACGCCTCGCAGGGTGAGGCGTTGTGAGCTAGATCTGCTATTTTTGGCAAAAGTTCTCAGAATTTGGACGTCTGAAGACGTCGCCCTCGGCCTCGCATCTCCGCTTGTTCAACCAAATACGCATATTTCCTGAAACGATGATGTTACAGCCCAACCTCTCCCTTAACCTCCCTTGGCGGCCCCCATAGGTGTTGCGTTATAGGGCTTTTACAGCAAAATGTACTGCTCCATTCTTTGCTCTTTTTGGTGATTTGTGGCAGCTTTACAACGTTTTGAAAACGACTCAGTGAATCGTCTTGGTATGGACGTAGTCTTAGTAAAACGGACCTGGGTCGCCTCTAGTGCAATGGTTCTCAACCTGTGGGTCGGGACACCCAGAGGGGTCCTCAAATTATTTTGGGGGGGTCTCCACTCCCCAGATGTTTAGTTAAGCTAAATGTTAACATTGTTTTCTCACTCAACAGTAAACAGAACAACATACACAAGTGTATACAATCTGCACGATTCTAAAGTGACAATTATAAGGACTTTAAAGACCTTTGTATTACCTCTGGTCCAACATTGATCAAATTGTCAAATGAGTCATACATTATGAAAATGGCAGATCTAGATCGGCTATAATAGATGGAGTCAAACTAAATGTAATGCCAACGCCTACAATTCCAAGTGCTTGTGCAGGGTGTTCAAAATAAGATTATTTTGGGGGTCGCGGCCTGAAAAGGTTGAGAACCACTGCTCTAGTGTACTGCTTTTTCCCCTCTACACAAAATCCCTTCACCAAAAATAGCAGATCAACAAGCTCACAACTCATCACGTCGTGAGCTTGTAGATCTGCTATTCTTGGCTAATCAAGAATATGGATATGGGGGGTTTAAGTGGTTAAAAGTCATTTTCTGTGTCTAATGTGACTCAATGGATAGAGCTCTGGTGTTGTTGTGCGTTTGAATCCAGTTTATAATCTGCATGACATGACCTCTGTAATGAGGAACTGTTGCTGACTATCAAGTTAAAACAATAATTCCATAAATATTTGTGTTTTTCCCTCCCTTTTTTTTACCCCTTTTTTACCGGAATGCTGAATTTTACAATAGTTACAGCTCGGCTGTAATGTGTGATGTTAATTAATAAGCACAAGCATCACAATTAGAGGTGCTTGGCTCATCAGCTCTGGTCTGTCCTCCTGAGGCAACACAGTAAACAGTAATTGGTAGCAATTATAAATATCATACTAGAATGCACAGAGAGGGCTTGTGGCAAAACCGCCCTGTTTTTCAGTGCATTCAGAGCTAAAGTGTGAACTTAGATTAATTGCTAATTATTGGGGTTATTAAACATCTGTTCAAACATTCAGGTCTTGTTACAGACGAGAAAATGATTGATTTGGAAATTTCAGTCCGAACTGTCATTCTCGGTTATAAAAACATAATGTGATATGACAACATGTCAGACTCCAAGTCCACGCACACATGCACGTACACACGTTCACTCACCATATAGTATATAATGCACCATATACTCAGTCAAGGTCTTGTGCATACAGAATGGGTACTGTAGGACTCGCACATGCATAATGGTGATGTACAGTCTTCCATACTGGCATAGATTTACCATCTCAGTCTTTTCACTGTGATTGAATGCGATGTATCTGCCCTCCTTAAGGAAATCTGAACAGAGCCACGGGCACACTGGTGGCAAAATGTGGCAAGCGCTGGTGCCTGCGTCTCTGTTTCACTGCGAGCATTTGCATGTTCGTGGCATGAGAACGCCTTGCACCGCAACCTTTCAACGTGGCCACATTATCACTTGCAATTCGGGATCAATGATCTCAAAACAATGGTTCTCAACAATCTTACATTTAGCCGGGAATCAAAACCATATGGCATGCGGGGTACTGACGGTCAGATTGAAGAAATGCGCTGACAGCTCTGGTATAGCCTTGAGGTCCTGCATCAGCCAAGCAGAACACCCCCCCCCCTCCCCCCCCCTCCCAACAAAACCAACCCCCCCACCCAAAAAAAGAAAAGAAGTAAAAACTTGCAGCTATATTTTTCTGTTAAAAAAACCTCCTTTGAATAGCCACTGTTGGCAGTAAGTCAATTGCATGTATTAAGCTACCCTACAATGATCACCAGTCATCAATAGGCCCTAAATGAGTGCACATGGTGTCCTGGCTTTGGCTTGTTTTTGATCAGCTTGAGATTTTAATGGATTTTTCTTCGCCTCTGACAGGCCAGGCTGGGGATTACTCGCCAACCCTGCGGCAGACTGCAGGCAGCCAGTAGGGTCATTTGAACCTTGTGGTTGGAGAGCAGAGTGCTTAGACACAAAAGAGCGAATGCTGCGTTCACAAGTGTTCGACTCGACAAGAGTCAGGAAGTCTGGAGACTGTAAACCCCACCCGGCCCCGCCCCCCCCCAGCACAAACGCAAGCACACACACACACGCACGCACGCACGCACGCACGCACACACACACACACACACACACACACACACACACACACAGAAATGAAGTCATGCCACAGGCACATGTGTACGTACGCACGCACACAACACACACACACACACACACACACACACACACACACACACACACACACACACACACACACACACACACACACACACACACACATACCCACAAATGATTAATACTTTCAAAGAATTCCACATTTTCAACACATTATAAACACTGTAGTGGCTTTAACATTGGCTAAAACACATGCAAACATATCACTCATTACATTCACCCATTCACACACTACAGTAGGAAGCCATGCAAAGTATCAACCTGCTCATGGGGAGCAGTTAGGGGTCAGTATCTTGCTCAAGGACACTTGGACACATCACACTGGGAACATCCCATTTCCCAAACAGCCACTCTATCTCCTGAGCCACTGACCTATTCTTTAGAGTTTAGAGACCACTTCTTGATAGCACTAGCTGGTCAATAATGTTTTGTTTTGGCCACTTAATCTCACCCACCGCTATTTTTAAGACCCTTCTAATGGTCCACACCGCCAGGATTTTGCCTACCTTTAACGTGGGCGCGCGCGCGAATCCATTGCGCGATGGTTCACCGATTCCATTCACAATACGATCCAGGCACGGTAAGCAACAAAACACTACAGCCTTCCATTGCTCAAAGCGAAACCGACGAAGCGCCACGCTGGTGTTGCATAACATTGAACCGGATGACATTTCGGCAGACAGGATACAGGCGTCGTTGTCCCGCCCCCCCATTTCCGGTCTGGAACATCCAGATCCGTTTTTTGTGAATAGCGGCCTTCCATAGAGCGCTATGGACGGCGAATCGGCGATCATACTTTTTTGTTTTATAGTTATTAAAGCTAATTGATACCTCGTCATATTCGTCATAAGCAGAGTGGACCCATAAATATAGCTCGTCAAGCTCGTCATAAGCACTGGATGAGTTAAAATTGTCAGGGCTCAAGGTACAATGGGTAAACCATGGACAGGGACATGGACAATAAACAAAAGAATAAGGAAGGAAGAAGGAACACAAAATAAAATCATTGCATTTGAAACTGGATTACAGTATATCTGTATACATTATGCCTTATTGCATATTCTATAAATCCTGACACTAAACTACCCCCCCTCCCATACCCCCCTATTTTTGCTAAACATCTCATCATTATATCATCATCACCATCCTTATTACTATTTATTTTAATTGCATTATATTTGTGTGTATGTGTATTATTTTTGTGCGTGCGTGTGTGTGTGTGTGTGTGTGTGTGTGTGTGTGTGTGTGTGTGGTGTGTGTGTGTGTGTGTGTGTGTGTGTGTGTGTGTGTGTGTGTGTGTGTGTGTGTGTGTGTGTGTGTGTGTGTGTGTTGTGTGTGAAATATGATTTTTCTTTCTTTTTTTACTTTTCTTTTTCATATCATATCATATCATATCCAGTAGTATTGTTGTTGTCTTGCTGGCCTTCCCACAATAGCATTTTATGGATTGTTCCTGTATTAGTGAGTGTACACACACGCACGCACGCACGCACGCACACACACACACACACACACACATACACACACACACGCGCGCACACACACTTCTACTAATCTGTAAGTGATTCAAGTGATGGTGGTACAGTACTATTAGTCTAAGTTGGATTATTAGTATTTACCAAGGGCCCCTGCAATCTGTTGGACAAAGAGAAACAATAAAACCCTATCCAACTGAGTGGATTTGAAGGCTTAACAAGATCAGTGAGAGATTCCATTGTGATTCTGATGGTTAAGTACTTTTAGGAAAGACATAAACTCATTCAGGGGTTAACCACATGAACTCTAGCCGCTATTCTGGGGTGAACATTCAGTGAAAATAGCCGATATAAGCTAACAATGTGTTGCAACGTGCTGTGAGCTTGCAGATCAGCTGATTTCGGCACTCAAGACATTTGGCAGAGGGTAGACCCCTGGGGGACACCATTCAAGTATCATAATAAATACAATAAAAACTTAGGAAACACACATTTTTCGTTTGTGAACTAGCAGTTTGTGGGTTAAACGTTTATTTACCAGCACATCATCACTTGTAAGCTTTGGAACGCTCCAAATGATGTAACCAGTGGTAACCATTGTTGGTTCAGAAATCACATTCTCTGAATAAACTTTTAAGTTATACAACTTTAGTAGATTTGAAATGATAAAAAGTTATATCTATCTATAAATGTGAGAAGTCTCTGCGTGTCTGTCTGTCTGTGTGTCTGTAATCCGCGTATCTCGAGAACCGTTCGTCCCACCGGCTTCAGATTCGGCACGCGCGTTCCCCGCCGCGGCACGGAGTGCAGTGCCGGGTCTCGACCCGACCCGACGCGCGGTTTTCCCGAACCGGCGCGAAACGTTCGGAATCTCCTTATGCGGGGTTGATTGTTGACATCAGGCTGTTCCGGAGGAAATCGGCGCAAGCGCTGACTCATTGTGACATCACTCATAAAAGGCTCTGACATCACGTACGCCACATGAGTCAACAAAAAATCTCTGAATATCTCCATATAGCATATATGGGCATAAAATGGACGCAGAATCACAAAGATCTCCATATACGGGCATAAAGGGACACAGACAGACGGATACAGAGATCTCCATAAATGGGCATAAAATGGACGCAAATGGCATATATGGGCATAAAATTTACGCAGAATCACAAAGATCTCCATATACGGGCATAAAGGGACACAGACAGACAGATACAGAGATCTCCATATATGGGCATGAAATGGACACAAATAGACAGATATCTCCATATATGGGCATATGGGCATAAAATGGACCCAGAACTATATCTGCAGTGATCTCCATATATGGACATAAAATGGACACTGACAGACAGACAGATAACAGATATCTCCATATATGGGCATAAATGGACACAGGCAAACAGATGGTCAAAACGGGACCTATGACAACAGGTATAATGGGGTTTGCATTAAAGGGCGGGGCATTCATTCCCTATTTACATCGTTCCCGAGTTGGCCAGGTCGCCGACTAGAAGCTGGGCCGCCCAAAGGGCGGCCCAGCTTCTAGTATTATCAATTTATGAAAACATCATACAGCTATCTTTGGTCTGAGGTTTATCTGAAATATTGCACTGAAAAGATAATCTTGTTCTATTAATGCAAGTTAAAAGTTCAAGGAGGATTCTCTGACTTTTATCCAGTACTGATTACCCCCATAAATCTAAAAAAATATATATATATAGGCCTATATATATAGTATATATATTCAACATGGTTTATGCTGATGGTATACAGTACCGTTACGGTCATACTGGACATTATAACACAATCATTCAGGACGTGTACAGCTTGACACAGCATGAAACCAATAACTCCAGTTTGCCTTCTCGTGTGGCTCACTATGCAGACTGCAGAGTAATGATGCGTGATCCTGCGCGCAGTCCTTTGAAAAGGGATGGTAGACAGGAATTCAGAAGAGAAAACAAGTGATTGGTGCACAGACTAAGTGGTTGAGTGAACTGGTTAACGGCGGCAGGGCCTTTGAATGGCTGTGACAGTGAGAAAGCAGCTCGAGAGGCTCCTGCGCTGAAGGAGGAACTGACCCGGAAACGCTGTGTGAGTACAGCTCGCTGGGTCACTTGCGCACTGTATCCAAAATACACATTCCTTGAACCACTTGAACCCCAGCATCCATATTCTGGGCGGGGGGGACATTAGCTCAGAATATAGCAGATCTACAAGCTTATTTTTGGTGAAGAAATTTGGTGGGAAAGATTTGGCCCAAGTACAGTTGCAACTCAGGTCTGTTACTTTTTACCACATAGAAAGTTCAAGTGGTTATTCTCTCCCTCGATATGTTACTAAACTACACTCATAGACAGACACACACACAGACACACGCACACGCACACGCACGCACGCGCACGCACGCACGCACGCACACACGCACGCACACACACACACACACACACACACACACACACACACACACACACACACACCTTTCACCCTGTTGTCCCTATTTGGGCATTTCATACAAAATAAAATGTAATTAACAAAGAAAATAGGAATTAAAAATAAGAATTGGCAATGCGAGGTGCTGTGAGCTAGATTGGATATTTTGGAAAATGTTTGGGCTTATATACCGTAGGTTAATTTAATTCTAGAGGCTTGGCCATGCAGGGAAAGCTACCCATATACTAAAGGCCTGTCCATAGTCTCTCGGAAATCGAACTTTTCTTCGGAGAGTTCCACCTTTCCGACGTGTATCTTTCCAAACTCTAATTTGGTTTTCAGAAGTCGCAAGTGACGTTATTTTGTAGTCGACCCGGACCCTTCTGACGAAAAGTTCGGTTTCAGAGCGACTATGGACAGGCCTTTACTTAAAGAGTGAGGAAAAGCTTGTCTGTGGTTGTCACCCGTGTCAGTCAGTAGCCACTTATTTCAAACTAAACAGCTTTCTTCAGTCTTGTGTATTTACATAGATTTATTTAAGAAAATCTCAAAGCATCTTTCCAACCGCTATCGAGTCAGTTACTTTAAATCACTAGTCCTCAATGTGGGGATCATTTGATGGGGGTGGGGGTTCCACATGGTCCCCAGCTATAAGCGACTGACAGTTAAGAACCAAATGGACCGTTATGGGCCTCTAAGAGAGTGATATCAACCATATGGCCCCATATACTGTGTATCAGTTCCATTTATACACTATATAGCATAAGGATTGTACAGAGTGGATTTGGGTCACAAATGGGGTCTGTGGCCTAATGCATATCAAACTGGGCGTCCATGAATTTAAGAAGGTTTAGAATCACTGCTCTACAGCACACAACCTTGTAAATGCATGTAATACACTTTTGTGACAATTTCTATTGTTAATGGCATGACAAAGACTCAATTTAACCTACACCTCACATTAAATATGTTAGATAAGATATTAATTTATTGATCCCTCTGAATCAGTAAAGGTTTATCTGATTTAGATTACATTTTAATTCACAGTGTACATATCTTGCATTATTAGACTCCAGTGGTGGAGTATATGTTTGAAAGCACCTTCTGACCCAAAAGTCATGAGATTGTTTATACCAACTTTTTGATGTTGCTCCCAGTGTTTCAAATCAGCAAAGCCTATAATCTAACCTGCAGCTTCATAGTACACAGTGGTCATGTAAACAAACCCTTCGAAGTTCCAAAGTAAAACCATACATTCTTTGACTCGTGCTGTGTTCACACTCAGGCCCTTATAGTGTGACATGTTGAGATGGATGGAGCATATTGTATTATTAATAGCAGGTTTAAATGTTGGCATAGATGTTTTATGCTTGTCTGTGAGCTTGTATTAAAAAGTATTTCGATATTCTGTTTTAGCACATAAAGAATGTGCCTGCTACTAACTCCAGCCTGGACATTAAATTAAAACAATTTAAATTGTATTAAGAAAGTGTTAATTTAAAACATCAAGTAAAAATACACATCAGATTGTATACCAATATTCCATTATAGCCGTCTATAGTTTACTTTGGTAAACGGTTTGTATTAAACAGATAAAAATACATGTAAATACATAATCATTTAATCATGGTTGGCAAAAACAACAGGCGTGGCTTATAACACAATTCAGAAAGACAACGACTAACTGGCGAGGAGAACTGTTTGTTTTATCTCTCTCTCTCTCTCTCTCTCTCTCTCTCTCTCTCTCTCTCTCTGTTTTATCTCTCTCTCTCTCTCTCTCTCTCTCTCTCTCTCTCTCTCTCTCTCTCTCTCTCTCTCTCTCTCTACGCATGCTTCTAGTCATGATGATTTATTTTATACATTTTAATAAAACATATACAATAGCTATATCTATTTAAACAAGCTATAAACTTGCATTCATTCGATATGCTGAATGTGTTGTTTCAGTAGCCTAATTTAATTTCCAAATGTAATCTGCTCATATAGGCTAAATCATTCAAATCGTTTTTTGGAAAACTTGCGATCTACTTTTGCGTCAGTTATTGTTGCTCTTCATTGTTAAAAAAAACGAGGACAATGCTTTGCATATAGAATAATCTGGTGTATTCTTAAACTGTGAATACAAGTTTTTTTTTCTCTCCCTTCAAAGTCAAAATGTAGGTTTTTGGATCGAATGCAGTTGTTTTAAACATTTTTGCTCAAGAAGCTATAGCCTAATTAAACTTAAGACAAATAATTAGGCTATTGCACAGGCTATTGCAATACAAAATGTTTTTAGAGTTATCTCCTCCAAACGAAAGTTTTCCTATAGGCTATATCATTCAACACGCACTGGAGCTGTTACAAATATTTGAGCTTTTTATTGCATATAATTCGTCATTGTCATGATATAATAGCTACTTTTTTACAGTCTTTCGTATGAAACATCAATTGAAAAGATCACTATTAAAGTAAGCTATTTGTCTCGATGAGTAAGAGTAGGCTATAAGGCCATATAAATATAACTTAAAAGTTACTTCACAGAGAAAAGATCAATTCAAGAAGAGTTGTTTTAAAAAAAGCCTGTGCGTAGAGCAAACAAATTATATATTCAACATTAGGCTATTCCAAAGAACAAGAGTATCATACATTCATTCAAATGAACAAAGTAAAACTGTCCAACAGACTTACTTTTTATTGCATGCATATTTTAGCGAAAATAATATTAGGCTATACTGTTGATAACCTCTTAATGCAAAATGGAATGGAAACACAACAACAATAATAATAATAAGAGTGTAATAATAATAATAATTGATTTATTGTTATTTCAACTAACCCCAACTTGTTTTGTTGCAAAAAAGTGGCACATGCATGTCTTGGAGCTGGGTTAGTTGCTGGCATCAAAGTTGCTGCAGTATGATTTTAAGAGCCACTTTGGAAAGAAAACAAACAGCTATGGCCTAAAGACATGTTACTTCCACATCGTGGAGGCTTTTGTCCGAATGACAGCCCAGTCTCGACGTCAGCCATCATCGCCTTCATCCACAAAACAATTCAAAGTCATCATCCGTCCGCGTCGAAAAGCCCAAAATATTTGCCAGCGTTGGAAAAGTAAATGTAAGGCGCAGCGTTCGTGGTCGCCGGGTACATGACCGGGAAAGGCATCGGCAGCAAACATCCTCCCAGCAGATGATGATGGTTATCTTTGTAAACAGTCGGTAATTGCACGTTTTTCGCCGCGTCCAAAAAGTGGTCCGCGGCGGACACCGGTCCCTCGAGGTCCGTGGAGATCTGTCTTTTCAGCTTGTTCCGGCGGTTCTGGAACCAGATCTTCACCTGGGTCTCCGTGAGCTGTAACGAGTTGGCGAGACACGCGCGTTCCGCGCTGCTCAGATAGCGCTTCATGTCGAAGGTGGCCTCCAGCTGGAAGATCTGTCTCTTGGAGAAGATGGTGCGCGTCTTCTTCTTGACCGCCGTGGCGGTGGCTTTGGCTTTCGTGTTGTTCGTGGCTGCGTGCTGCTGCTGCTCGGGCGCCTCGTCGTCCTCGTCGTCGTCGTCGACGACAGCTCGAGGACACGTGTCAATCATCTTTACTACTGTGTTGTTGTTGTCCCTGCAGAGTGTGTGCGCGCCGCTGGCACCGTGGTGGTGGTGGTGCGCGCTGTTTGTTTGCGCTGTGGAAGTGAAGCAGTGACATGTGTTTTTGGTGCAGCAGCGGTAACAATTCAGCCTTGCATAACAACACTCTAAAAGTAAAAAGTAAAGTATCATTAGCCCAGTGGTTCTCAAACTTTTTCATGTCAATGACCCCCATTTGAAAAGACATGTGCCGGGGACCCATGAGAGAAGATTTTTAGGCTACATCTCTAGCAGTGATTTAAATATTTTAATATCCTCAGTTTGACATGCCTTATACGGACCCCTCCGAGTTACATACCCATAAGGGTCCGTTTGGTTCCTAATCATTTGGCTGGGGACCCCCTGGCACTCCCTCGAGGACCCCTGGGGGTCCCCGGACCCCACTTAGCCTACTTCCATTGTTTTGACTTCATACATGGACTCACCTGGTTCCTGAGCCGTGTCAGAGTCATGCCGCCCCCCGACATCGCACAACCGACACTCATGGTTTTGGTATAAATCATTTTTACATCCGCTGTCCGTCGGTTGCTTGGAGTTGCTGTTGTTTTGCTTCAGGTTCAGGATGTTGTCAATGGTGAAGGTAAAAGAAGCAGTTCGACTTGGGACATCCTCTTTGTTCATATTCCCTGGCTTTTAGGCTGATATGATCCTATTGAGACCCCGACCCCGAATGGTTGCCCCCCCAAAAACAATCCCAAATCATCGACGTCTTTGGTTAGTCCAAGCAGCGCCCACCCAAAGCACCATTGCGTCTCGATCGCGACTAGTCTACTACACGGAGCTACTGCACCGTTATTCAATGAACCGGAAGATTGTGGTTTAGCAGCTTTTGATTGGTGAACTTGTGGAGCAGCGTGACGCCAGATAGACCTAGCCTACACTACACATGAGGGCGGGAAGCATGCATGTTGCTGTAACGCTTTACACATGTGCACAGTACTTATGAGAGATTGTGTCTATTTCCATATATGCACATTATAGAACAACATGCAGTGTTTCTCCCTATAGGCCTAGATGAATTTGGAAGAAACTTTGGACCACTTAATATACCCTTCCTCCTCTCACTTTTTGGACTTGAATTGTTTAAGAGATTAGGCTACACTATAGGCCTAGCCAATTAACCAGTCATGAGCTGCTGCATACATTTATCATTAAAGATAATACATCGGCTACTATGGAAAAAGTCGAGAATTGGTTCCAATTCTTATATGCAAATATATATGTCTATACTGCATAAAAGGCTAAACTGCAGTATTCAAGAAGGAAACACAAAACACGTTATGCATAGCGAACTACTTTATTCACAAGTGAGAAATTTGTGTAGAAAATTCTGTATGAAATTCTTAAAAAAAGGGAAAAAGTGGAATACTGCAACAATATGCATGCTTGATATCAAAGGACACAAACCCCAAAGTATTACCAAATGGGCCTGGATGCAGTGCATTACTGACCTGAACAGGTTACCATCAATCTGATTATAGCAGTGGTTCTCAAACTTATTTTTTATTGTTATTATTATATTATTATTTATAATCTCAAGGAACCTCCATAACTGAGAGTGTATGCCCATGCTTGTATGAACCAAATAATATTTAAAATTCAAAAGGACCCCATTTGAACGTCTATTAGCCTAGCCTACTCAAATGAGGTCCATTTGGTTCACTTTAGACACCTGCAGATTCTTTTGGAACCCCCTCAAGGAACCCTGAGGCTCCCATGGAGAACCACTGGGTTAGAGATGGATGCAGTGCATAAATGAGCTCCTATAGATCAATGAACAGGTAATATGATCATTAGTCTCCCGTATTAGCCTATTCCACAATCTCTGAATGCTGGGAGCATTTGCAAATTGTGGGAGTCTGGCCACGCGATGATCATGGTATGCTGTGCGTAATGGCCTGCACGGTTGCTTAATCGATCCTCCCCAAATAATTAACAAGTTCAAACTGAACTGAAAACTGAAAATAAAATAAAAGCCTCTTATAGGCAATGTCCAGTGTCGTGTCCTGCCCTGCGTGTAATGTCTGTGCATAGAATTGTGGAGCGTTTTGAACTGGCTGATCTGTGTGTCCAAGACCAAGAGGAGTCACCCAAATGGCCATGTCTTGTTCAGCATCAGCCCTCACACCAGACCAGTCATTTGTGACGTTAGGAACGACATCGGGTGAGCGAAGGGGCTAATGGGATAGCTCGAGAAGCCAACCATGGGCGACTGCGAGACCTGAGACAGGCCGGCCAGAGTCACGGGCGCGCCGGCGTTCTCGTGATACAAAATGGGAACGCTGACTATCCTTTGGGCCGAGTACGGCATGGTGGCGCTGGTGGCCTCCATGTCCGCGGCGATCTGCCTCTTCCACTTGTTCCTGCGGTTCTGGAACCAGATCTTGACCTGTGTCTCGGTCAATTGGAGCTGGGCGGCCAGCCCCGCCCGTTCGGAGCTGCTCAGATAGCGCTTGAGGTCGAACGTGGACTCCAGCTGGAACACCTGACTCCGGCTGAACACCGTCCGTGTCTTCTTCTTGCGCGCCGCTTTCGCGTCGCAATTGTCGTCTCGCGCGAAGCAGGGGTCCGACTGCGCGTCGTCGTCTTCTTTGTCGTCGGTCAAACTGCCCTCGGCTCTGTCGTCGGTGTCGTCGTTCTCCTCCGTCTCCCCCTGTGCCGTCAAACCGGGGGAATCCCGGTGGCAGCCGCCATTTGGTCCATCTGAGAAGCCGGGTTGACACCGTGAACCTGCAATGACAAGAAGAATAGACGTTATAATTGCTTGTTATGTCACATTTTGAACCGAAACGAAAAGCCTGCACGAGCCGAGGGCTATATTCGATCGGATGCTGCGATGCTGCCGTTATCTATAGGCCTACGGCATTTACGCAGAGTTCTGCGCAAGGTGGTTTCCACATTTAAAGGGGTTAGCCTATAGTTCAGATCTCCGTTAATGACCAGAATGTCTATTCATTATTTCCTGAATGTGTTATGAGTTTACACAGCTCTGTTGGCAACTTGGCCCAATAATGCAGGGTTGCCGTCTTTACGCGTGGATTATAGCAGGGTTATAGGATGATGAGCTTTACGCGATACGATAGCCTACTATAGCCTAATACTTTTCTGGATCCTGAAATGTGTCATTGCAAGGTGTTGTTTCATATATTACACACGGACTAAACCAAGCCATATAAACACAAGCTATTCTCTGATAGTTTATCCCAGTCCGGATATACCTAAACGATGCCTTGCTATAAAGTAGTGTTGTAGCCTAAATTGTTTGCCATAACAAAGCGTATAGTTAGTTAGGATCAGATTGTAGTTGGTTAAAAAAATGGCACTTACTTCCATAATGTTTGCTGGGTGCTGCTGTCACACACCAGTTCAGTATGACTGCATCGTTTGGACGTCGCGGTGTCTCCGATCCCGCAGAAGACAACTGGAGCTCCGCCGGAGAGCGACGACGGCTCTGGAACCCGGTGATCTCGGCCTCGTCTTCAACCGAAGAAGCGCGTCTGTTAGTAGTAGTAGTTCCAGAAGAGCGAAGTAAATTCTCAATGGAAAAGGATGCAGCTCTTGACGAAGGCGCGCCGCGCTGAGATCCCGGTCCTTTATCGTCAAGCATATTTGAGTTGTTTCTACAATCCCTCTCTTTCGCCCTTTAAATGATTATACTCTTCTTACCATGTGCTGCGTCATTTCTGTAAATATATTTGGCTTCCCGTTCTACTAACATCGTCTTCTGTTCTGCTTCACCTCCTCAAGCTCACAGTGAATGAATGAGCCCGAGAAGTGCACGGCGTGCAAGTGGAGGATTCGGTGCGTATTTGCGTCTCGTATAGGCTACAACACCCACCCAGAGAAGGGGCAAAAATTACTCCAGAAAACCGGGGGAATGCTCGTCCTGCGCGCCGCACCGCAGCGTGTGATAGTCTGCCATAAGGGACCGGGGAGAGCCCGTCTCTCCGATGCTTTATTTAGGTCAATTAGGGAGCAAAGCAAAGCACACACATCGAGTCCTGTGTCCTTAAGGCAGGAGCAGCGCCACAGTGGCTCTTGGAGAATGGCACACTACCTCCTATTGGTTGCATTTGTCCATGCACTTTGTACATTACACAAATAAAAATAATAGCAATACTTTGCAATCTGAATTGGAGATCATTGATTATTCCAAAAGTTAACAAGATTACATTTTCAATGTTTTTGAAAAGGAAATGGGCCTATTATAGCTAATATCAAATTTGATTTATGTCATGTCATATCAGGTGTATCAGCTGAATAATTTCATCTTCGATAACATGGATATAGTATTTATTGTTCATTTTATTTATTTATGTATTTATTTTATTTATTACCGTTAGTCTAATTAACAAACTATTTTAATGTCAGGGGGTTAACTGTTGCCTGCAAGGATAGCACAATTGAAATAGCACTGGGACCTTTAAATATATAAATGTATAAAAACAACAATAATAATAGTCTAATACTTTTCGGCTAATGTGTTATGTAAAACATTTAGGGTACTTGGGGTGGTTTCGTGCAGTAGCCCAGGCCTTTATGAATTCAATGACTATAAGGTCGGACTCGTCATCTCTTGTTTTTGTTTTTTTTAGGCTATATAGAAAACTACTTAGGCTAAATCCGTATTTAAGTTAAATATTTTATTCTAAGCCATAAGCACCATATAGCATGATGGCCGTAGATAAATTAATTAATTTGGAGAGGATATAAATTATGATTACTTACACATTGGACAGTTTAAAGGGCCTAAACTTTAGATGTGATACAAGCGTTGAAGCGTGTGTGTGTGTGTGTGTGTGTGTGTGTGTGTGTGTGTGTGTGTGTGTGTGTGTGTGTGTGTGTGTGTGTGTGTGTGTGTGTGTGACTTGTGTGTGTTTTATTGTTTAGCTATATAGGCCTACTCTCAAATAAGCCGTAAAGTTGTATAAACTTGTTAACTTATGTAATCACAATTTGGCATTTAGAATTGTCACAAAAGTTACAAAACTGAACTTTTAATAATTAGCCCAGGCCAAGATAGAAATGTATCCAAATTATGCATTCTTACGGCGCATTAGGGCCTAGAAAAATGGAGGGCACGCGCGTAACACCATGCATGCAAGTATTTGCGCTTTATTTAATTTATTTTAATTAATTAATACATTTCTTAACAGGGTCACATCATGGCAGCCGACATGGAACCAGCCCAGTCGAACTTGGGGATCCAAATGCATTTGGGTCCCCATCCGGAATCAAATGGGGGTACATTTATTGTAATCAAATTATTGTCTTAGGAAACGTGTTTTCCACCGAAATAATTAAAATGTGTTACCATTAAACAGGTACCATCAAAATTACAAATGAGATATTTGACATTATTTGGCTATTATTAATAGCCGATTTGCAGCTTTATTTATTTATGTTAAATAATGGAGTATAGTTTCTTTCTTCCTTTTTAATACGTGTCCTTAAAGACCAAACATAATCTGTAAGCAGTTTTGACAAATTATTTTGGATGAAAATGGATTAAAATCTAAATTAACCAAATTATTAAAGATAAACTTTGTTCTGTTGAATGTCGAACTATATAAGTTTCAGTGAAAACATCACTAAAGAACACAATTATGCTGAAACAAAGTTGATAATTCTATAGGTCAATTCAATTCAATTACATTTGAGGTAAAGTTCAAGACACTTTACATAAAGAGCAGAGACCCCAGCAGAGACCCCACCCTGAGCAAAGCTATTTTGCACACATTTATTGGTAGTATCATCAGAAATTCACTTTCTAAATTGCCAATGAAGATAATTATAAACCTTTTAATAGATATTCCACACAGGGAATCCATAGCAAAATGACAACCAGTATTTGTGTGAAAATTATTTCCTGCAGATTTAAAACAATTCAAAATTTATGAATATATGATTTTTTTGTAAATATTAATTTGCACACAAAAAAAGGAAACATTACCCTAAATATTTTGACAAATCTCTGACTGTGGAACTCTGTACAAAAATCACATGCTACAGCATTAACAGAACAACATTTTTTACCAGTAATTCATTTGCTAATTAAATAATCTTGCCTATACAATCAAATAATCCCATAAAAGAAATTAAAGTCAAAGATGTCCATACAGTTCAAAGTGGCCTCAACAGAACATTTCACTAGTGATTTTTGTTTAAGTTTGGGAAGTTGTGTTTTCTTCACACACTTCTGGAGCAAGAATTCAGATAGACATGTTTTTATGTCAGATTGCCCAGAAATGATCTCATTCCTCTCTTCCAGCAGCAGCCAAAAATAATTTTCTCCTTATTATGAAATGGCAGCCAGCAATGTTTATGGCTTCACTGATGACACGTCTGTTTTCTGAGATACAGTTCCTGTCATGAAAAATCCCTACAACAGCAATATTCAAGCCCCCGCCATTACAGCTTTATCCTGAGATTTATTTGCTCAATTATGAAGTAAAGGAAAAAATAATCGTCTTACTCTCAATTGCTCTTCTAAATACTTTGTGAACTTTGTGTCCTGCTCCATATGTATTTACCAGTAAGACTCCCTAATTGGGAGATAAGCGACCGTTAGTTCGCATACACAAACTTTAGAAGGCAATGGTAGCCAATCAGGAGGGAATATGGGAAATGGAACAGATCCATGTTGATGACATGACTTTAGAGATAGTGTGTACCACTTTGTGTGATTTTAGGGCAAAATCTGTAGGAGCAGTGTCCAAAAATGGGTTTTGCAAAGATCGGCCTATATGTATTTACTATTCTGCATACCAGCTCAAGCCACCAGCACAATATTTAAAGACTGCACCACCCCCAGCCTATACTTTGATAATAATATTCAAATAAGTTAAATAATCCTTTTTCAAAGCTCACCAACTGAAAACGAATAACAAAAAAAGCCCAGCATGGCAGAAAACAATGTTTAAGTTCTCAGCTTCATGCCTTTATGAAGACCAGGATTTGCTATGTTATTCTTGAGGCTGCCTGTCCATTAAACATAAAACATAATTATTAGTCTTTTACAATGACATACCATTAGTATATAAACATAATACACAGCATAGTCCTGTGACTCCTGTACAAAGTAAAATCCAAAGTGTTAATCTTACTCTGTAGGTATAAAAATGGCCCCCCATGGTCCATTGGAGACCACTCTGGATTTTATACATTATATTTGTCAGTACATCTGCATTGAAGATTCGTAATAAGGGTCAAATTGTATGGTCTGAGACTGCTGGGGGGAATCCTCTGTATCATTACTGGGTTAGCCGAGACAATAATAGGTCGCTGCAGTGATGCAAGCTGCTCAGGTCAAGGCCATGGCCCACAATGCAATAGTGTATATGAGGTCAGGGAGGTCCAGACATCTTCACAAAGGCAGTCAACCAGAAAGGCCCCTGTATGCTGTCTGCTGGCAGGGTGGAGCTACTACTGATGGATCTGCCTTTAGTTTGCTTGCTTTTCCCCAATGCAGCTCCTGGTCTCGTGAATCTATATCAGTGTTTCTCAAACTTTCAAATTTCAAGGTCTCCCCTTAACTCTGACAGTGTACAAATAGAACCAAATTGGTTCCATTTGTACACTGTCAGCGTTACAGACTTGTATGGGTCAATTTAGACACCACAGAGACCCTGGAATCCACTTTGAGAACCACTGATCTATATTATTGTTTATATTTTCTTTCCCTATTTACCTCCTATATTGCCCCAGAATTCCACTATATGTGCAATGTAGCTTTGCTTCACGCTCTATGATCAAACCTCAAACACATTGTTTCCATCACGGTTTCGTGTCAGATATACCGTAGGTGCACTGCACTGCAGCAAACTCACACTGCAGTTAAGAGTCAACCGCTTGAACCCTAGCATCCCCATTCTGGGGGGACCATTCGCTGAATTTAGCAGATCTACAAGCCCACAACAACATTTGGTATAGAGGGAAAAAAAAGAGTGGACCAAGTCTACCATGGTCAACTCAGTATTAGTTTGCTAAGTATAGAGATTTAAATGAACGTTGAGGATTCTGCTGTGTAAGTGGGGTTCTATGGGACCTCACATGAAAGCTGAGCTGAGGCCGGCTGCTTTCACTTGTAAAAGTGCTCTTTAATCTGCATGTCGTGCTGTTTGGAAAAACTCAAAGGAGAACACCCCTGATCGGGGCCATTGAAAGTGACATACTTCTCCCTGCTTAATCCCTATTACCTCTCACCCCAGTGCACCCACACAGCCCAATTCAACTGGACAAGCAAAAAGGCATTCTGGGATTTATTTGGTTTAGTCATTATACAACTCATTACTAAAAGATGGAGGAAAAGGCATGAAGTGCATATTAACTTAATTGTTTTAATATCAGGCATTCTTTGAATGATGAGCATCAAACGAGAAATCATCTGGATTTTGCTGTGGCATAAACTATTAATGCCAGTTTGTTTAACCCTTTAACAGCAAATTAACCCCTGTTAGGGCCATATCGCCAGTTTAGTACAAAAGAGGGAAAGGCTTGACATCTTAAGCACATCACAGCTTATGCCAACTGCTCTCTCTCTCTCTCTCTCTCTCTCTCTCTCTCTCTCTCTCTCTCTCTCTCTCTCTCTCTCTCTCTCTCTCTTCATCCCCCCCCCCCTCTCTCTCTTGCTTGCTCTCCTATGCCTATTACAAGAACAAGTCAATTATGAGGTGAGGTAAGGCCAAAATGTGCTTCAGAAAACACTGAAACAACTAGGCTACAACTGGGTTTAAAAGAGAAATCGCATGAGACCACGGTATACTTCTCTGTTTCATTACTGGCTCGATTCGAACCAAATGTTTTGTGGGAAATTAATGGAAATTAGCCTGAACTCCAAGGTAATAATGTGCTTTCACTTTATAGCTTTGACAATCATTAGCTCTAACCCCGTGTGAGTTAAAGCAGGCAAGGTTAATCACATGAGATAAGTGCAACCGCTATCAGGTATATGCAGGAAGCATGTTTTAACCCCTGGGGCTTGGAACAAAGGAGGTTTCCTGATGGATTACAGGTCCACTGCAAACCTACACTGCAAGGTCCTGTCTGCGGTTTGCACTCATGACTTTCACAGTGTAGGCTTATGGGACATTAGATCAATGAGCATGTATTGGTGTTGGTCCTGAAGCATTCTTGCTCCCCATGACTCCACTAATGGCTGTGCCAGGAACTGAGGTTGAATGTTCAGATATAATACTTCCCACCATATTTATTGATTACATTACATATGCAATTGACACAAGTATAATTGTGGGAATTATTGTGCATTTTGGGAAGTGCTCCTTTGCAGGGACGTGCAGAGAATTGAGGGGCATGGGCTGAAATCTCTAAAAGGGCCTTTTGGTGGAAATATTGAAAATAGCAGACCTCCAAGCTTACAACGCGTCACAACGATGCTTGATTTCTACACAGAGAGGGCAATTCTTTCAAAATAAGATGCTGCGTTCAAGTTCAGGAGAGTTTGGACAAGGCAATTCCCTGCCTCACTAGAATGCTGCCTTCAGGTATGGCATGGAAAGAGGGCATTTGCATTCTTTTCACCATTGTAAAAACGTCATTCATGGTCTGGAGAAGGCACTTTTTACAGACGGATAAAAGGGCAGGGGCTCAAGGCCCCTTTGATGTCTATGTGCACGTGCCTGCTCCTTTGGAAACATTTTTTCAAACTTTTTGAGAATCTTTCGTGGAGGTTTACAGAACATCTTAACTTCTGGAGGCCCCCTATAGTCTTGACCCCTTTTTTCTTTCTTCATTATTTTATCCTTACTATTTGTGGTTCAGTTTGTATTTGTGGGTAAACTTAAGATAACCCTCTTCAGTAAGAGGAAGCTATAAGATGAATAACATCTCTAAAATAGATATCGCGTGAGAAAGAGGCGAAGCACACTCAAGGTAGCATGAAAAAGGCAGCCGACATGAGAGTGAACTGCCCCCAAGGTCAAAGCACTTCTGTCATATTAGCTTATACACGGAGGCCATATTTTTCAATAAATCATATCTCAGAAGAGTAGTAGGGAGTAGATGGGCTAGACGATGATACACGAAAGAAGAAGAAGGGCTAGTGGTGCTCTAGTAGTGAGACCCATTTATTCTGCCCATATAGGCATAGACGTAGTTAGCCTACTTACTTCAAATGACACAATGAGCAGAGTATATGGGTTGATTTTGTATAATATATTATCTACATTAGAAATATTCAGCCATTGACTTGATGTGGGCTATAGGGAAATAACGTATAGCTACGAGGAGGTGTTATTTAGCTTAATCCTTCTGATTTACAGAAGTGGAAATTGTGTCATTAAAGTATTTACGAGACACATTTTAAGGTTGAAGAAATACAAATTGTCTGGAGCTCCACAAATGTATCCTGAAAATTGGTATCTATTATTGTGTATTCTCTTAAAACATTAATAAATTCCGTTCAAGCCTGGAGACTGGGTTGTTCTATGAAGTGTGACCCTGTTTGACAAATACAATACAATAATAATTATTATCAAGCTACTACAAAAACAACAACTAGGCCTACTACTACCACTATTAGCCTATGCTATCTTATTGTTATTTAACTAAAATTTAAATATGTATTTAGTTATAGCTATATCAAAAGTTCTGCTAAATCAAGCTACACTAATGCCAGAGTTCCAAAAACACAAACAACTTAAAAAATGGAAATGCATTTAAAAATACACTGAGGTTGCGTTTTCTACATTTCTTTCAATCAATTTGGGACAATCTGTGGGCTGACTCAGTCTCCCCACGGAGTCTGAGGAACATCTGATGTGATTAAACATACATGCAAGGGGCAGTAATGGCATGGAAGATGAAAGGGTTAATGTATGCCTGGAGGACACATGGCAGGCCGGAGGAAGACTTGTTTTCTCTCCCTGTCACGCAAGTCCTTTAGTCTGGATTTCAACAGCCTATAGCATCCTAGCTTTTTCAAAAGAGTCGATAAAACCTTGATGTATAGCCTATATGCCTATATATGTTTTATTGCTACACAAGCCTAAAGTGGGGGAATAAAAAAGTATAAAACTATATTTGAAGACGTTAAAATGCCATTTTATTAATTCATATTAGTGCCAGGAGGCAGGAGCAAACAGATCCCCTGCCCTGGCAACTTATAGACATTGGTTATGAATGATTATTTTGGCCTGTTACAATTTTAGCAACCTGATTCCGCGAACCAACAATATACATTATGGCAGGCTTAGTAGTATTAATTATTAATTAACAGTAAAAATCCAGATTGTTTCTTCATTTTCAGAATATGGAGGTAAAAGTGGTTAATATAAAAACAATGAGAGAGTGAAAAAAGGTTTCTATCACACAACGATTTGGAGGACCCCCTAAAGTAACTCGGAGGACCCCCCTTGGTATGCTGCATTCTGAAATCTGAATAGACCTATTCACCTTATTATAACTGAAAGAGTAGGCTATAGTGTAGCTGTAGGCCTGCTATGCAATCTGTCAAGCAGAAGTATAGCATTTTTTGGGTTTATTAATTTGAGCTGAACTCTCTTATTAAGAAAAAGTGAGATCATCAGAGAATACATGTTCTCCTTCTATTTGTTCTATTCTTTCACACGCCAAAGAAAACATTGTAAACAATAGCTACAAATGTTTAAATAAATAAATACATATTTATACAAGCATTAATTTGGGATACATTCAACCTAAAAAAAAAAAACAACAACAACAATGTAGTGTTAAGCCAATTTGACATTTTATTGTTATATTATAGCAGCCTAATCCACTTATAAGTTATAACATCTTGGCATGGTCATAACTTGCAACAGACTCTTTTACATTGTTTGATACATAACAGAACCCTCTCTGACATGCAGATGACGGGCACAATGAACCAAACTATTACAAAATGACCTCTGAAACAATCTTAGAAGCATTTAAAAAGCGTGCCAAGGCAATTCAATCCAACTTTATAGCAGCGCTGGACCTGCGAAAAAATAATTCCCATATGTGTGTTAGGCTACTTATACAGAGCAGGACAAAACAACAAACAGATGATGACTTTCAACAATGGCAAACACCAGTGGTGGAAAAAGTATAGGCAAAAGTATCAATACTGCACTGCACAAATACTCAAAATGTACTTAAGCAAAAGTACAAAGTAGGCCTAATTGGTACCCTTTTAATATACATTATAAATTTGTATAACTATCCTAAATTATAATATAATGGAGTATAACTGTGATTATAATACACTATAAAGTATTAATGTACTACTATGATAATTATAATACACTGTAATAGATTATAATAGTGGTTATAACACAATATCTATCTATTATCATGTATTACAACTATATCCTGGTGGTCTAAATGAAAAGTCAGTGAGTGATCAGTCATTATGAAGTGTTTGCCCCTGTTTGGCCTAGCTCAGACCTACTTTAGATTGGATACTTTTTAGTACCACGTTTAGTATACCACTTTCACACCACTCTACCCACGTCCTTGTAGTGGAAAACCTGGCACAAGTGGGCGGTGTGGTGTGGAGTGGAGTGGTGTGGTGTTGGGCCAGTGGAAAAGGGGCTAAAATGTACCTAAAGTACCAAAAGTAAAAGCACTCATAAATTACGAGTTGAAAACTTGTGAAATGGGACATTCTGCATTATGAGTCATAAAGCATCCTATTTTACAAGTTTTCAAATGTATACAAATATTTGAAAATGTGTTTACTTTATAATAGTTACTTATTTGATTCCGAGATGTAGTGAATTAGTATTGGAAATTGGAAATCCTTAAGTAAAGCACAAAGCAATACCTCAACAATGTAAATACTTAAGTAAATGTACTTACTTTTACACCACTGGCAAACACACCACCTGACATTTGAATGAACCGCCGCTGTGCAATGTCCTCATTGTTGAGAAACGAAAGAAATTAAGTAATTTCAAGACCTAATTTAGCTTGGATCAATTTATCCTGTGCTGTTCAGCGTTTGTTGTCGGGAAGAAACCTCTTATCTCCATATTTTACACTTTATTATTAAAGGGATATTCCACTTTCAAAAAACTTTTTTAATTTGCTTGATTCAATATTTAGATATTTGATGTAAATGTTACCAGGCCCTCCAGGCCCAGGGCCTCTTCCCACACACACCCATTGTAACTTCAAACTTAATTTTAACCATGATAGATTCATTCAAAACACCCATTATTTTTTCTGGTGACTCATATTACCCTCCTAATACGTGTTTTATCCATAACTTTTTTTCATTTATTTTTAATAATTATTTTTTGTATTTAACTTTTCCCATTTTTCCAAATAATTATTAAAAAGAAATGAAAAAAGTTATGGATAAAACACGGACTGCTCACATATTAGGAGGGTAGTATGAGTCACTAGAAAAATAATGGGTGTTTTTAATGAATCTATCATGGATAAAATAGAGTTTGAAGTTACACTGGATGTGCATGTGGAGAGAAGCCCATATGCTGTTTCCCTGTTGAAAGTGGAATATCCCTTTTATATTATTTTACCCAGAAGACCTAAGGCCTCTGCAAAGGCCTTCTAAATCAGTACTAGTAAAATAAATAAAACGTTAGCAGCGAGGCACGAAGTGACTTGTGTAGGCCCATGTTATTTGTGAACAGAGTGCAGACCCCTTTCACAATTTTAATGGGTTTTAAATGAATGTCCTACTTACTTCGTCATTCTGTCCATTTCTGTGTCGCTTAAAACGTCAAGCTCAGAACCTGTCGCGATGCAAGCTTTTGAATCCATTCCTTCCTGAAAATGAATATAGTTTTGGACATATGAGGTTTCCACCCAAAGATAGGCCTGTTGTTAGTCTGTCATCTGCACGCTGGATCTGGAGTTCATGAACAATGGGGAAGAACAAACGTGCCAAGTTCACACTAAGGTAAGATTAACGTTTTCACTTGAAAGTGATTGATTAGAACAAGTTCAACAAAACTAAATATGGGCCTACATCTACGCTACGCATGGCCATGGGTAAAACAAAATCCATATAGCCTATATACAACACAGCACACTAAATCCTGAATTTTAAGTTATTTAGAATGTATTGAATTGTTTTGTAATTCAACTCCAAGCATTAAGTAGCATTATAGCATAGTTGGTCCAGCAGCAGAAGGCAATGAGGCTGACGACAAGCTTTGATTGATTGATGATTGAAGACTTTGCATGTAAAAGTACAGTTTCATGATAGTACACCGGTACAACTAAAATTATATTCCCATCCTTTTTACCCATATAACTCATATTGCAACCATATGTATAACATTGAATGACAGACAGCTAACACAGTATATGCAGAATATATCATGCTCATGGAAGTAAAAAAAGAAAGAAAAAAGAAACACACAGCGCGCGCGCACACACACACACACACACACACACACACACACACACACACACACACACACACACACACACAATAAATGTGATATTATTCGCCAATCGTCACAGAAGAAATAGCTTTAAGAGAAGAGAACTGTTAACAGTACACTAATCCATTGATACACTCTTGTGTCATTGATCCGCCTTTACCACCCGTCAGCCACACGAGGGCAGTAAAGTACACGTTCCCAACAGCCCTACTCAAATAGGAACTGTAACAGTCAGAATTTGGTCAGAGATGTTTTGTAAATTATACAATTTACAACTCCATGTTCAGTCATTTTAATACGTTATAGGAACAATTCAGTTCCAAGGAAGACATTGATAGTACGTCGAGGTGGCATTCTTACAATGATTTAAAGCATTTTAAAGTAGGCTAGAACCATCTAAATAAAGTGATATTTTGTCATGATTTATTTAAATGAAAGATGGCAATACATATATTGTAAAATAGAAAAGAAAGAAATTAGGCTATATTTGTAGACTATGTGCACCAATAGACTGTCCTCCGTTAAATTAATGGTTTATTTTGATGGCATAATTACTTTCTTGTCTGACTGGATGTGAAACATCCTTAAAAACACTTTATTAGTCTGTAACTCGTACTGCTTACAGATGATTAAGGCTCTGAAGTTTTGAAGTTAATAGTAGTGATGTTGGTGAATTGAAGATATCTAAATTGAAAATATCTGCTTTTTTATCTCCACCAGCATGGCACAATGCTATCTTGCTCTGATCTCATAGGCTAACACACACACACACGCGCACGCGCACGCGCACACACACGCACGCACACACACACACACACACACACACACACACACACACACACACACACACACACACACACACACACACACACACACACACACACACACACACACACAGCTTTGTGTAATATATATCTTTTCCCCCTGGATGGCACTATTGCATTTATCTGGACTAAAGGCTCATATAGGCCTACTGATAGAATCATCAAACTATATGCTACAGAATGCCCATTTCAGAATCATACATCTTGTAAATGGACTATAATTACTGATCCACTAACCACTATAACAGCCCTGTTTTATACTTCAGCTCTTCTAAAGTATCAGATCTACAAGCTCACAACAAGGATCTAAGTGTAGAAGAACAAACAGGGAGACCAGATTAAACCACCTGCTATAGTGCAGGCCTGGTTGGTTGTTTAAGTTGGACAAAATGTGGCCATATTTTTCCAAATATGGAGATGACTGACATCTGACATCATAGATGTCTGATGTCATAGACCACATGAGACTGACACAACATATATGTGCATTCCCAGATATGGGCTAATATTGATGAAATCAGCGATCTCCATACATGGGCATAAAAGGGTCAAGGACGTGTATTGATGACGTCACATGAGGCGCCACGCCTCATGTGACTGATGCATGCATGCGCTCACGCACAGGAGCTGCAGGTTTTCATAGCTATTAACATACTCTACATTACTTGAGTAAATGTACCTTACATCAGTGGTTCCCAAACGTTTCAGGTGGAGACCCAAAAGAGAGATTAGGCATTTGCCCAGGACCCAAACTAGTGAAAATAGCAGATCTACCAGCACACAACGCATTGCTTGTAGATCGGCTATTAATAATAATAATAATAATTTATTTATGGATTTTTTTCTTAGATTTGTTTTTGTTTTAACATAAAAAAACAACAACTAAACTTTCAAACTCGTTTGAAATATTATTATTTATTAATGTAGGAAAATAAAATGGGATTCTTAGTCGAGTTGTGACCTATAAAAATGTGTCCGTGACCCACAAATGGGTCCCGTCCCATTGTTTGGGAACCGCTGCTTTATGTATAGGCCCACTTTACCCCACAGCATGGGGTGTAGGAGCAGCATGACCTCTAGGTCCCGTTTAGACTCCAAACTTGTTAACGGTTAGGTGCAAATTTAGGGTTTAGGGAAAGGATCTTTCAAGCAATAGAAAGATCAGAATATCAGCCAAGTGCATGGTGTGTGCCTATTAGGAAACATCATCAATGTCCAAAATGTTCACTTTCCTCCTACTGTAAGCTGACAAGGAACAGGTGCTGCTACTTTTTGTATTAGTCTGTATCCAGTTATGCAGGTGGCATTAGTCCCTCCTTGGTTGCTCCTTGCTACCATTGAATCTCTTGGCTTTGTCACCCCTTAAATTTAATCTCTGGAATATCATGGCTCAAGCTGATAACAAGCAATGTGTACCATGATCAAATATAGTCCATTTCGTGCTGAACGTAGTACTGAAAACACCACAGGTTTACCTTCAGTTTCACTGAGTTGTCATTGTAAATACTCACTGGAAATGAGAAAGTTACAGGAACTGCTATAAATGTGTCATTTAAGGTAAAAACTGTGCAACTATCCAGTTTTCAGATGCAGCAATGTTTTCCTCCTCCAGAGTACTTTGTGATGCTTGAGGAAATCAGTTAAGGTTCATCTATCAAGAAGATTGTGTGAACTGCACTGGACAAAAATGACTTCATATCATATCATCATGTACTGTACTCACAAAGATTGTCGTCACTGGAAAGCAATTGTCATGATAAAGGGAAGGAGACACACACGCACGCGAGCACGCAAACACACACGCACGCACACACACACGCACGCACGCACGCACGCACGCACGCACGCACGCACGCACACACACACACACACACACACACACACACACACACACACACACACACACACACACACACTGGCATACTAGGCTCAGTCTAATCAAGTGTTCTTTATGTAAATTAAGTACTGCCAATCTCAAATTCTAATCAAGCTTTGCTGATCATAATTTTAAAGACTTGCCCTGAGCCTATTCTTTGAAAGCTCATCTCCACCAAATGAAATTGTTCCACTAAATTAATGGCTCAAAGATTGTTGGCAAACATGAGAAACTTGTTACCAACCATCAAACAGGGCATACTGAGTTCCATGATTAGAAAAGGTTAGACTGCAACACTCCTGTGCACCAGTTGACTGAAAATATCAATCAATCAATCAATCAATCAATCAATCTCTGCCTATTTTATTTCTATTATATAATATTTCATGTTTTACTTAAATATTGTCTCTATTAGACAGACTGGCGTTATACATGTAAATACATATATATACTTACAGTATACATATTCACTGTAAATGTATATTTACTGTTGACTGTACCTTCACTCATTCAGAGATCCAGTGGACATTTCGGTAGCACTTTACAATAATGACCTGTTATAAATCATTTATAAACATTTATAAGCAGTTTGTAGATGAGTAATAAACATGAACAAACTATGAACAAATGTTTACCTAAACATTTATAACTGTTTTAAACATCATTTACATGTTATTAGTAAGGTATTAGTAAGTAGTAAACTAATCATGAACAAGCCATTTATACACATTCATAAATGATTAATAAATCATTTGTAACTAAAAATTATGCGTTATTTATGCTATTTGTAGATAAGTAACTAATCATTTACAAGCTATCTATATACCTTGTAAAACATTCCTAATATATCTATAAATCATTTGTAGATGTTATCAAGAGCCCTAATGTAAAGTGAAGACTAGGTCGCAAGTTACTATGAAAACCTCCACCGGCTGTCTGTCAGTCCCTCTGTCAGTCTGTCCGTCACGTCACACTTTTGGTCCTACTCTAATCTCCGGCACCGTTGCCCCTATCCATGCCAAACTTTGCACACACACTCCTTGGCTGTCTGTTAATGTGGCCTCCGAGTTTGTTCATGGTTAACATATGCTTTGTAAAACATTCCTTAAATATCTATAAATCATCAGTAGATGTTATCAAGAGCCCTAATGATTTATAACAGGTCATTATTGTAAAGTGCTACCGAGATTTCTAGGGCCTAGGTAAGGTTTACAGGAACTGCAATGGGAAAACAAAAGAAGGGAGGCATCAATCTTCAGGGTGGCTAAGGCCAAAACAACAAACCAAAATACCTCACTGCCTGAACAGGGGGGGGGGGGGGGGGGGGGGGGGGGGGGGGAACTAACAAAGAAAAACAAGCTAAAACTAGTCTACACACCAACCCCAACAAAACACAAACTTTCTTTCCCCAATTAAAACATAAACAGGGGAACAAGCAGCACATCCCTACCATCAGCTTCCCTTGTCTACACCTTTGAACACAAATGTAGAACACAGCCTAAAGGGTTCAGCGCACAAGACGAACCACAACAAAAAGGATTGAGTGGAGCTCTCAACAGTTTGTTCTGAACAGAATATACAGAGTTACCTGTAATTGGATGGTTTGTTAAAAAGTATAAATAATGTGACATTTTAAGCAACACAAGGTCTCCATGCTGAAAATATGGCGATCAGAACATTTCATGCCGTTAAAGCCCAACAGTTCAAAGCAGGACAGATTGCTCTGTTGGTTTTTCTGCCATCCACCCAGCAAGAGCCAAGAATATAATATGTTAAAAGGCCTTTTCAACGCTGTTAGGAACCAAAAAGGGACTAAGTAGTTAGTGTATGCCAGTAGTTCTCAAAGTGGGGCCCATGCACACACATGGATAACACAGCTTGTTACGCATCTTCTCTTGTGGGTGTCCCTGGCACAGCATCTTGGAACATGGAAAAGTTTGAGAAATGGTAGCCTGGGATCGCTTCCAATTTCTGGCTTTTGATCCGGTCGGCAGCGGGTGGCGTCCTACGTCATTTTGTAGTCAAAACGGACTACACTTTGGCCGGAAATACCAAGCCGGAATCAGTTTTATCCCAAAACAATTCCCCGCGCTCAATGACATAATTTTTGTACCTAGCCAATAAAACCCTTGATGTGGCACAGTTTTGCTTATTTTTTGAAAAGTTTGTTTGGTATATCCATCTTTTAGTCCAACTCGCAGCGACTGGCAAGACTACACTCCTCTAGCATTTAAATAGGGATCGGGGAAACAAACAGGGAACCAAAACAAAGCGACGCCGCTTGTTCTGCCATCCGGTCTAACCGTCTAGGATGCCATCCGGTCTAGACCGGATCAAACGACCTGTTTAGTAAATGAATACCAGGCTTTCCCCCGAGAAAGCCTTAGCCTGGTGACTCGAGGTTAGAGAAATGGTTGTGTATGGTATACTCTATGCAACTGAATGAATACACCGAATGGTGCATGCAATGAAAACAGGAATCAGGTAGCAGGAATTAGATTTCTCGAAGTTATCGCCTCAATATTCCGAGCCTCCGTTGGCAATATGCCGAGCTGTCAGGTCAGACATGGCAAGGAGGTTGTCATTGCTGAGTACCACTGACACGATCACATTCAAATTCACCATGCATGTACAGCTTAATTCACAGACATGTGCACAGCATGTCTCCGTCCTTTTCACCTCATCAAATCAAATTATTCCTTCAGAGGGTGTCCAGATGGAGATTGTCATGAGCATCTTGTGAATGCACAAGCCGTGGTTGGAAATAAGGACAAATAATTACATTGTTGTAAGGCCCTCTCTTCTATAGAGACAAACATTTCATGCATAATTTAGATTACTGTCACCAGGCTTTCACATCAATTGGATTTAGAAATCAATGTGTGGGTGGCACAAGTTCTGCTGGGATTGTACTTTTACTCCACTACAAGTATTTAAAAACTTTAGCATCATGATTTTGTGTGACTCTTTTCAGTCTGATATGGGCGTAACTAGTGACTTTGTAGATTTAGATTATTATTACAATAAATTAACTTAACTTCAGTTATATACTTTTAGGCTATTTGAAAATAGCCGATCTTAAAGCTACAACGCTTTACAATGTGTTGTGTTATGAGCTTGTAGATCTGCTATTTGCAAAAGATTTTAGAACATTTATGAAAAGGAACATTCTGCATAATCAGTGGGTTATTTTAAGTATATTTTGATGCCAAAACGTTTTGTTCTTTTACTAAGGTACATTTTCAATACCGGACTTTTATTTGTATTGCTATATTGTGGTATTGATACTTTTACTTGTGAGCAAAATATGTGAGTACTTCATTTCATTTTCAGTCACTAACTTTCACAAATTGATTATAAGAGGGAGAGAGAAACCTACAAAGTAAAATACAGCTGTGCAAGCACTTAAACCTTATACTTTGATGTCCCTCAGGGCTCTGTACTAGTACCTCAGCTGAGCTCTAAATATCTTTGCTGAAAATTGCTGATCTATAAGCTCACAATGTGTTGCGTTGCAGCTCATCGTGAGCTTGGAGATCAGTTATGTTCAGCAAGGGTTTTCCCTACAATACGGATGCTGGGGTTTATGTGCATGGTTGAAATGGACTTGTAAGGGTTTTACTCTGTAGAGCAGAGTTTTGAGTCTGCATAATCAGTGACCTTGGACACTTCATGCTGATCAGACCTGTAATGCGAAACTAGGTGTGTGGAAAGAATTTTGATGTAGCTCTAATTAGTTAAGATTTCCTAACTTAATAGACCTATAAGATTTTCATAGTGGAACAAGAGGTGGTTTAGTACTATATATAATTAAACTAGTTCCAGTGCTCTTCAAATCTTACGAAAGATCCATGATTGTTATCATAACTCTGGTGATGTTTTTTTTATGCTGGCAAACAGGGCCACCATCGTCACTTTTTAGCATTGCACACACATTTTGTTCTCTCTTCAGCAATTCTCATTAGATTCTCGTTTCTCCTCTCTCTCTCTCTCTCTCTCTCTCTCTCTCTCTCTCTCTCTCTTTCCCATTTGGCAACTCGATTAACAGGGATATTGTTTTATTGAGACGCAGTGCAGGCTAGGCTGCACGCTGTAGGTCAGATCAAACCCTGTGTTGTGGATAATTACTAGAGTTTTATCAATCCTTACTCATTGGCACACCTACATCTAACACATACATCAGGTACTAGTCTAGACCTCTGGCCTTTGGTCATCGTCCCCCTACTCAAATGATGCGAGTTGGAAATACACTCCCCTAGCCTGGTTCCAGACCCTGAATCGCTAGCCACACCCCTTGGCTTTAAGAATATGTTTTTGTGATTCAGGTCTGGTGACGCTCTCATTGAAGAGGTTTTCCTCGGTTGTACTTCCGACTGAGCAAATCAGAGTCACTTCAACTCGATGATGTCGGAACCCAGCGCCGCCGCCGGACCGTACCGCACATTACCAAACATAAACACGTCGCCCGCCGCAGTAACATGCGATCGTATCGATCTCGTTATGAAACATCAGTATGAGACATGTTTTGTTGTGTTTGATTACTAGTTAGTAGCGCTCCTATTCTGCCTGTTTCTTTGGTGAGCAAGTAGCAAGCGACAGGCTAGCCAGCCACATAACAACACCAATAACAACTACGTCATGTGCTTTGCTACTGTTGTGATTGGTCAGGCGGTGAACCAATCGCAGAAGACTGCTCCTTTGGCATCGCCCATCCCAGAAGCTGCTGCAGATGGAAGCACTTTCAGACTGAATAATGGAGTGAAACGAAATGTCAACTCTGAGTGTCAGGCTAACACTTCTGCAATTATCTGATGTACTTATTTGTACTTTTTCATTCTTCTACCGAGTCCTCTCATGTGTGCGTTCTTCCACACAGAGAGATTCTTTCTATCTTGTGCAGGTAAATGAGAGACGTGTCACAGCATTTACACAACCGTTTTGAGTCCTTGCCACCACTGATTTATGAGATGGCACAATGCCTCCCCTGTGGCCTCCCAGATGGCAGATTTCTGCTAATGTAAGCTTGTCTACCTGCCGTGTGCAAAGTCTGTTTCCCTCCATCTGGAACTGTCAAGAGCCCAAAACTGTCATGATACGCCACATACTGTAGTAGGTGGTTGGCATATGATATCAACAAGTCTCAATCACAGGTGTGGTCAGAATTCCAGAAAAAAACAGGGTCTGCTGTGTGCTGTACGTATAGTTTGTCTGTCATGGCTGCCCAAGTCGTTCAGTGACATTAACAGTAGTTTACCAGTAAGACGCATAAGGGCGAAAAGCGCCCTAACCGGCGAGGTCGTGCAGGACGGAATTCGCACAGGACGGAATTCATTTGCAAGTGTGATTCAAGTTCCGGTTGGTTTTTAAGTTGGACTAAATGTGGACAAAATATTTTCCCAAATATGGATATGACTGACGTCATATCGTCAACATTATAGACAACATGCATGATATTCACACAACATGTCCATATATGGGCATTCCAAGCTATGGGCTTAATATCGATGACATCAGGGTTCTCTATATATGGGCATACAAGTGACAAGGAGGTCACAACAGGTCAGCAGCTATAGACACTGAGGCATTACTCACTCACTCACGGCCATACGGACAAGATGTGATGGTTTTCACAGTTAACTGTGACCTACGGTCACAATCAAACATCATCATAAACCAAAATATCTTCATGTTAAATCCAAAATATCTTCCCATCTCATAAAAGCTTGTGTCCAAAAGAGAGCATGACAACATATTACTGCTCTGATTTACTATTATAAGAGCTTCTTTATCATCACAGAGAAGTTCTTTTGATCTCAGGAATATGGGATAAGAAGGAAAATCATTTTATGTATCTTGTTTACAGATATAATTGGAGTCACAATATGTAGCTTGATAGTTGTGACCATTTCAATATAAAAAAAAGTGTTTTGGTTACCCTTCATGGTGTAATATGTTCATGATTATTTCACGATAAATTCAATGATGAGTTATTTAAAGCAGCCTCCCCTAGGTTTGATTAGATTAGTGAGGTTGACCCATAGACTGTAAAAAAACATGGACGGTGTGAAGCCATTGCTTTCTATGCTGCGAAAATGACGCTTTTTTTTGGCCCTTGTATGGGTGTCGCCATCATTGTTTTAATGGTACCCAAGGAATCATAAAGAATGCTATTGGCTGCCAACGGTCACGTGGAACCGCAGGGATACATGGGAGAATGTGGTGTTGAGCCTCCCGAAATAAAGCACAGGAAGAAGAACACAGCTGGCTGGTATCAGTTTAGTTGTCCACGTCCATTTTAACATAATTGCACAAAACGCATATCACAGTGATTGAAAGGCAGTTTTTTACTAGCGACAGGAACCATAAAGTATTTATGACGATGTTTATTAAGGTTAGAAAATCAAAGGGGGAAATGACTGGGGTCCAATGGAGAAATATTCTTTTTGGAACTTCGCGGGGGGAAAACAGCGCAACTAGCGGCCAATCATGGAATCTTTCTGTTCCGGGAATGCTTCATGAATAATCCAGGCAACAACACGCCTGGGTTGACCACACATTAACCGTGGCTACTAATGTAACTTGCCCTGTTCAGCCTGATAGCTTGACTTAGAATGGCAAGCGCAAGATAGTTTATTGATTTTGGACTAGTTTATCAGAAGTCTATTCTATAAAGTAGCTCGTTCCCTCTTTTCACCTCCTCTTTATTCACTCCTTTCATCTCCTGACAGCTCAGATTCCAAAGCGGCCCGCATTTTATATTCCTCTCAGTGCATTGACTGGGTTTTAAATGTGTTATCATTTAAGGCATTCATTCATCAGTGGTTTATTGCATTGATTTCATATCACATTCACAGATTTATTAGACCTTTTGAATGTACTGTCCTATTTTCACTGCATATTGAGTTTAATCATATTTTAGTGTGTGGATCAATTGTAAAAGTAGAATTGTTAAATAAAGTGATTATTAAGCAATAATCGGTTGTCATGACATCGTTGTCCTGTGTATCTTTATTACTGAGTCAGTCTGACAATCCTGACTCGAAAGTTATCTTTTGGCCAATAGTATGATGGTTTATTGATTGAAAATAAGTTATCAATATAGATCTCACCTCATGCTACACCTGCATGTATTAAACATGTTCTTCTATTCTGCCTATCTGTGAACTCATTAGGTTTACTTATCAACTCCTGCCTGCTCTTCCCTGCATTAGGGTCCTAGCCTCCCAACGGTTACAGCAGATTAAATCCCGGAGGGCAATTATTAGATAAGCACAAGATGTGTTATCAATTTAATTTATAAAGAGGCTACTCGCTGAAAAACACACAACGCAAAATCTGTATCCTGTCTCGGCATGCACATTCTGTTTTTTTGTCATGTCATCAACATGGATTTGACCCATTTCCCATATTCCCTCCTGATTGGTCTTACTGGTAAATGTGTGTGTGTGTGTGTGTGTGTGTGTGTGTGTGTGTGTGTGTGTGTGTGTGTGTGTGTGTGTGTGTGTGTGTGTGTGTGTGTGTGTGTGTGTGTGTGTGCGCGCGCGTGTGTGTGTGCGCGTGTGTGTGTGTGTGTAATTGTTCAGTCAATCAATCAATCACACATACACACGCACGCACGCACGTGCACACGCACGCACGCACGCACGCACGCACGCGCACACACACACACACACACACACACACACACACACACACACACACACACACGCTAATCTATAATGATTTATTCCGTTGTTGGAATTGAAAAGACCACGTGAGACTACTGTAAACTGAATTTATTCAATTCAATTCAAAAATGAAGCTGTCCAAACCTGTACACATAATTTGCACTGAATAGGGATGCATATAGAAGTAGCGTATGATATATGATTGAACCTATATGTTTCCTTCCATCCATCTGTCCCCTCCAGTCCGTCCCCTTGCCCACCTAGACCACGAGCTGTTCTCTTCCATGCAGCTGAATTATTTACCAATGCCCTGAAAAGGCTTATGTGGGTGAGGGCTTTTTATTATGTATGAAGTAGAAAAGAAGAAGAAGAAAAAAAGAGACAAACGCACTTGTATTTAGTGAAAAGGTCACACTGTAGATGAACCATCCAGAGAGCAGATGGCTCTCTGCCAAGCATCTTACACTGGCACCATATCGTCGTTGTCGGGTGAAAACCTTGTATGTCCAAAACCGTTCGTTTTGTATTTATCATTTAAAAAATGATCTGAACTAGTGAAAATAGCCGATCTTGTAGATCGGCTATTTTCACTAGTTGTGCGACAGTGAAGCAGGGCTTTGCTTTATGAAAAAACTTTCAAATTTGAAACTTGGAGATACGAGGTTTCTGCCCGACAGTGACAATATATTTTATGACAGGAGAGATAAGATAACAACAGCTATAGCTCAGACAGATGTCAGAACCCCAGCCAGTCTTCACAACAACAAGATGGATGGGCTTTCTTGTGCTTTGTAGCGACAGTAGAGGATAAATGTCACTTACCTCTGTAAATGATTTTGTACGTACTGAAAAATGCATGCCAAACGCAGCCAGTTAATGGCTCAGAGGGTTGAGGGGAACTTATTGTAACCCTATCAGTTAAAGTCCATTCTAAACTACTGTGTAGCTTCTGTGGCACAAATCCTGAATTGAAAAATCCACACTCAAATCACTGCAAAATATCTCCGCCACCGTTGCCCTGATCCATGCCAAACTTTGCACACACACTCCTTGGCTGCCAAACCACTACCTCCACCCCTCATTTCTTAATAATTTGTTATGAAGTTTTTTTACTGAATAGGTGCTTGGTCTAGCAGTTCTTTCTTAGATTTGCATACTATTTCTTTCCATTTGATGTACCGGTATTATTGTTGATGTACCTTGCTTATTGTAAATCGCTCTGGATTAAAAGTGTCTGCTGAATGCCTAAATTGTAAATTGTAGAGGCTCAATGTGTGATTCACATTTTGGGTAGATCGGATACTGCGATCATGTTTTCTTTTGCCATTTTTGTCAAATAGGTCCCTCCCGTAAACTTTGGAAGGCAATCTTAGCCAATCAGAATAGAACATGAACATCTGAATGATACATATTTATCACATATCACATTTATCACGACTTGTTTTGGACAGAATCTGTAGTTGTAGTAGCAAAAAGTATTTTTCACTTTTTTTTCCTTGCTCACTCAAGTGATGATATCCTTGATAATGACAACACTCTTGTCATGGACAACACTTCAAGAGTGAGGGAGTGATATATCAGAGCATAGAATGGCCTCAAGAATTTTCAATTTACAATTTAGGCAGACTAAATGGCATTAACCCTTAACCCGTCAACAACGACAGTGCCTCTAACCGTCATATTAGAGTCTAACATGACATTGTTAAAAGTCATTACCCCAACTCTAGTGTTCGTATTCTGGGGTGAACTTTCTGTGAAAATAGCAAGGTCATAATGCATCGAAATGTGACGCATTGTGAGCTTGTAGATCTGCTATTTTCGAGAAGAGATTTGGTGTAGAAGGGGAAAGAAAGTGGGCCAAGGATAGAGCCCTGGGAGGCTATAGTATATAGGGTTTAATTGGTTAAGTAAAAAAGAAGAAGCTATATTTGCTTCAGGCAAATACAAAAGAAACACTTGGAGAGATGAAACACGACTGCATTTCCATTTGCATGCATTAGTTCTGCAGTCAAAGAAATTCCAATACCTGAAAACCTTTTTCAAGATAAGAGAAAAATGCTACCAGTTCTTTGATGCAGAGTTTTATAGCTTTATAGTTTTGCGTACGATGCTTCAGACTGATTTCTTTCAGGGCGTAATAGTATCAGCCAAGTCAGAAGTGCGGAGGACAGTGGCGTCAGTTCAGCAAAAGCTAAGGTATGGCAACATGACTGGTGTCTTGTGCGTGCGCGAAGGCGCACTCGCAAGACACCAGTCATGTTGCCATGCCGGCATGATGAATTTATTTTAAGAAGTACATTAACATCTTTTCCCCCTGTTATGGCAGCTGGCAGCTGCCATACCTTGGCATACCCAATTGACGCCTCTGGCGGAGGAGTTAGATGGGTTCAACTGCTGAGCATTTCAATGGGGAATTGCTGTCATGCCCGGGTTCATCCATACACTGCACTCAGCATGTAATGTAATAACGAGTGCTATCTGCACCTTTATGACCATGGTCCATTTTCGAGAGGATTATGCCGTTGTAATGGTTTGTAGCTTGCTGCAGATGCTGTCAGAGAGGTTTTAAAGGAGTAAATGTAATTTTGTCCCGTCTGAAGAATCACTGCTATTCTCCAGAGCACACATCATCCCACTGTCTGCCGTAGTCATTGATACAGATTATATTTTTAGTTTAGATGGGATATCCTGTGCGATCAATGTGGCCATATACTATAAATGTTCTTCCTGACTGTATAGTCACCCACTGAAACGACTACTGTATATATATTTAACCATCTCTAAATGTATCACACATCACCAAAAGCGGTTCTCTACCATATGTACTGTAATGTTAGATAAATAGTTCAATGGAGCAATACGTTTAATCTCTATGTACAGTGAGTTTTTCCTAATTTGGTTCTTTCCAACATAAAAACATTCTTGGTTTCTCAGTCCATCTCAAAGTTAAAATCACAGTACAGTACATGGGTTGACAAGGTTCACCGGCTGATAAACAAAGCTTTGGGTGCTGTAGTAGGTCATGATTAGGGGACTCATTTGTCTGGCCCGCTCCGTCGGTGTAGTGTCAACTTTCCATGCAATTAAGGAGCTATTGAACACAGAACATTGGATCGCCTCAGGGATCTTAACTCTCACTTCCAAGCATAAGCATCCATGTCGATGCCTTATATGTGAACATGTAGTATGCATGCATACTGAATGCATGTTGCACTTTCCTTGGCAGTCCTCATAGAAATTATAATCGTAATTACCTCCAGGGATTTATTTAAGGGAAGAGGCGTTCCGGAGTACAATGAACAACTAATGATCTCTAACAACATTTCAACTTTCAATGGCTGGTGATTGCTACACTGTCAAATCCTGAGTGTTGGTATGTATGTCTGAGAGTTCTCAGAGTTAAATGAACATGCAGGATTTGGCAGTGTGTAGGTGGTAAATTTTTCTCACTTCGGCTTCGATGCAAAGTTCTAAGTTATTCATATCACTCCATATAAAGGTACTGTCTCTATCAAGACAAGAAAAGTACTCTATCTATGAAGAGTTATTTTTATCCCCGGCGGGAATCGAACCCAGGACCTTCAAGCTGTGGTGCGACAGCGCTACCAACTGCGCAACAATATCTTATTCAATTGTAATGAACTTAATAATTTTTTATAGTAAGCAAAGTCATTTACCATACAGCGTTTCCTGTCAGCACTGCTTCGACAGACAGGGTCTCAGACATCAAAAGCCTGATGCAACAAACGCAGATATTGCAGACAGTCAAATCTATCTATTAATTTATTCATTCCTCATAGTGTGCAGATGGAGACTGCTGTATAGACAAATTACAAGGCACATCAGGATGTGCTTGAGTTCTGGCACCAAGAACGCGAGAGAGAGAAAGGGATTTCTGGAGTGCCTGTCATTGATGCACTCCAATGACACGTGCCTGACGTCTAATCACAATTGATAAAAAGGCAACATTCAGAGAGGTTATTTTCCTTTTGAATATGAATTCGTAATTTCAGTTGTTATCTCCTTGGCCTTGTGCATCAGCAGGAGTGAGATGAGAGGAATGTGCTGCTGATGATAGTGGTACAACAGATGGGTCTGAAGGGGAGCATTGGTTAAGCAAGTAAAATGCATTTCGTTGTGAAATAGGGAACCGTTAGTTAATATTTTGGAACTGTCTGAGCTGTAAGCCCCGATTTTTTTTGCAAATTGATTATTTTATAATCACTATCTTTCCTATACCCACTGTTGCCAATAACGTGGGTATGCTAGAGTTTTACTTTCGTGCACAGGAATTTGTTATATCAAGAAATTTGAGTTCATAATCCTCCATTTTATGTTGTTCAAACCGGTCGGTTTAATTGACTATGATGGTGCATTGACTTCAAGATGAAAACAGTCCATAATGAATCATTATTTCTCTCATCAACCTTGCTTTAAAGGCATTAATCCTTTCGCATTTGAGTTGTGTCCTTTTAATTAATCTGTCACTCAATATTTCTTTAGCTCATAGGACCAACCTGGCACAATAATAATAATATTTTATAGAGCACTTATCGAAACATAAAACTGAACCTCACCGTAAGGCAATGCATTAGGTTGTGCGGGCAGACAAGTGCATTAGCAAATGTGACCTTCCTTCCATCCAAGCCTTGAATGTTGTCAAGCAAAGCTTGCAGAATCATCAAAGATCCAAGCCACCCCAACCATGGACTGTTTCAGATGATGCCGCATGGGAAGTGGCTACGTAGCCACAAGGCCACGGGCAGCTGGCTTCTAAAGAGACTTTTCCCCAGACAATTAGACACATGAATGCGCAGGCCAAGGCAAAAACAAAGTCAGTCCGAGCAAAAGCAAGGCTTGAGAAAGACTTTCAAACTGTTTATATTAATTTCAAGGACTCCACTTGTGCTAACCAAGTGCTGTTCTCAAAGTGTATGCTTTTGATTTATTTACAAAATTGTATAAAACATTGGGCCTAGAGAATAATCGACAATGATAGCTTTCTGCTCTTTCAGTGCCCACAAGAGTGTGTTCAGATCAGTAAACTAACTCAAGTCCATATTTCCCTATGTGTTGCAGGCAGTCTAAGAGAGGACAACTGAAACCGTGTAAAGGTTATCCTCAAATTGTCCTCAATGTAAGGTTTACTGCTGGTGCTCATATGTTTACATTAGATGTTGATAACCCAGGAGAAAGAATAAAAACTGTTTCTCTTCCCTAGCTGTTGTTGTGTATATACCAGGGTTTCTTGGGTGCCGACCGAAGCGCCAGCCCAGGGCTGCCATGGAATACTTTAATATTTGGAATTTACCAATAATTTACCAAAACGTTTTTTAATTATTGGGGAACATCTTGTGCATTTACATACACCATCCCCCTACTGTACATCTGTACAGACCAGCAAATGTATTTGTATTACCTCACAGCAGAAGATGGACACTTATGGATTAAAAGATCAAACCCTTCAAAGAAAAAATAACGCACATCCTCGTCTTCTGTGCTGAGCTAAAACTGCCAAGCAGCAATACTAGGAACAAAGAAGGTAGCTCGCACTCACTTTCTGGTCGCTCCAAACTTTTTTTTATTAAAAAGCAGCAAAGATATAGATGTTTCGACCTGTTACGGTCTTCTTCAGTATTCTTCATACTGAAGAAGACCATAACAGGTCGAAACGTCTATATTTTTGCAGTAATCGAATATGAGGCATGTAGATATAGGTATGTAAAGATTATGATATAATCATGCTGGATAGTCCTGTGAGGGCCAGATGGTGAATGTTGCAGAGCAAAATACAACGGGTGATTTAAGGACAACCGTCGCCGTGATGAAGTGTGCTAAAATGTGAACGCATCTCAATGTCATGACCCTGTCACCTGACTTGAGTGACAGCCGTGTTTGATATAGACAGCAAGCCATGTATTCACCTCTCGGTTGAAGCTTATGTATTATGCACAGTGGTTTTCAACCCTTTTCACATAAAGGACCATTATTTATTCAGCATTTGAGCCACGGACCACCATTTGATGACATTTAGCCTCTCAGACCCAAAACATAGAATATTTTGTTGTCGTTGGATATGATTTTATCCACAATTTCATGCTGTATTGATGTTGGTACCTTTAGATAACAGGAAAATGTTGATCAAAATAAAAAAAATTCTACATTCTCTAATTTTGTAGACTTCTTGTATATTGTGTAATGCAGGTGTTTAGCAATAATTTAACTCTTGAGAGTGTAAAATGAAACCAAATGGACCCGTAAGGGGTTTCATTTTAAGCTCGGAGTTAAAGATCTATAAGGGTCCATTTGGTTACCAACTCTCATTTAGCTGGGGACCACCTGGAACCCCCAGGGACCACTGGTTGAAAACCACATGTTGTGTTCCATGGGCAAAGTTCAATGAATCGTTCCTTTATATAATATAATTTATTTCTGTTAGTGAGACCCAAATGCCTCCTTTTGTTTTTCATCATGATTCATACCTTTTTGAATCCAACAATGAAAAGGACTAGAAACACATGTTAAAATGTATATTCAGCCTTGTTTTCCCCTGATAACTTCATGTCAATATCACACTGGCCATGTTCTGCATTACAACGTACGTGATATTCCATTTGGGGTGGAGCAGTTCTTTTTGTAGCAATACATTCTTAATGGAAGATAAATACTGCAATGTGCTTCTGGGTGAGGTATGAGTCGTATGACCTACTCCATAAACTAAAAATCCCAAGCCAGTCCGGAGCAGAGTTCCCATTAATGCAGGGAGCAGTGATTGCACAAAACAGCCAGAGAGGCCAGACCTCATCTGGCCTCTCTGTCATTTGTAATTATGTCAATGGCCTTATGAATGGGGAAGAAGTCACCATTTGATGAAAGAAAATAATTAAAAGTGAAATAATTGCCATTTCACTTTGAACAGTTGAATGTAATTTCCACACGGTGAAAGACATGCTTTGGGAGAACTTGCATTCTTGACAGGGGTAAAACTCCTTAAGTGTGCTTTTAGGTCCTAAATGATTAGGCTCCGCCATTGATTGATTGAAGACTTTATTAGAAGTTTGCATAGGAAAAGGTACAGTTTCATGACAGTACAGTTCACTGGTACAAGGTCTACTAAAAGGAGATCCATGAAAAGACAAAGCTTATTTCCACAGGAAACCATTAAAGTATCTCATATAACATTGAATGACAGACGAATAGAACACAGTACTATGCAGTAGATATGTAAAGAAAAAAGAATTAGAGAACAAAAAAGAAAACAGTAAGTCTAAACAAACTGTATATACAAAGAAGGGGCAGGGGAGGGTAGGGTTGGGCTAGGTTAGTTTTTTTACCGTGCACTCCAATGACCGTTTTTGCGAACGGCTGCTTCCTGTAAGTGGTTTTTCAGGGCAATTTTAAAGGATGCTAGTGATCCACACTCCTTTATGGCCTTCGGTAAGGCTTTCCACATTTTGGTGGTATAGCAGAAAAATGAGTTTGACCCTTTGTTGGTTTTGACTCTGGGTTGGAAGTGATCTGTGGCGCTGCCTCTGGTGTTGCATCCAAGACGGTCGAAGGCCGCGCCGGAGATTTAAACCATAGGCTGTACTTTCAATAATTCCCTGTACAGGCAACGACCATTTCTGTCAGACAAGATTTTTTGTTTTCTTAAAAATAAAAATAAATGCCACTAGGCTACTCCTACTGATTTTGACAATATATGATTGACTTCCAGAGTTGATGGATTTGTTCAGATTGCCTAAGATTGCCTAGTGGAGACCTGCACTCAGAGGAGCACACTTTTGTAGTTATTAGCACGGTAACAACAACAAGGAAGGTAACAATTAAGGAAGGCTAGTGCAAAGCCAAACAGGAGCTGTTACATGTCATAAGTCATACTGTAGATCTGTCCTCCCACACCTTTGTCAACTGGGGGTTGAATCATGACACTTTCTTCTCTTTGAGGGTGACACAGGGGAAGGCTCTGACAATGGGAACATTTGGAGCATTTAACTTCTATTTTAAGTTCAGTAGGAGAGATTGAATGTCTGAGAAGGTACAGGGTCTGTCTCATTAACATTAGTTGATTAGAGAAAATGGGCTTCACTGTGTTATAATGACTCTCACAGAGAGCTATTAAAGCCGTCAATTAACTGTGGGTTGGGGTGAACTATGAGATATACTGTATACGTTTAGGCTGCTGGTATTACGTGGTAGCTATAACGTATAGGGCAGTGATGCTTAAAAATGTCATGAATACGTTAAAATGTTAACTGAACAGTTAATTCTGCAGTGCCACATTACAAAGTGCAGCTCTTACAAAGGTGTTGTATGGATATTCATTCATGGTCTTGGTCACAAATGTTTCTAACAAGCAAGATAGAGACAAGTAGAATCGGCCGGGTGGCGAACCCAGGAACTCTGGGGTCGTAGGCCCGTACGTTACCAGTTAGCTAAAGACCCAGGCTTGCTAGCAAGCAGCAAAGCAGCACCCTAAAGCCTACAGGCAACCCCCCAACCTGGAAGCTTGTCCATTATCCTCGCCCGGGATCTCTGGGATCGTAGGCCGCGTACGTATATTACCAGCCAGGCTTGCTAGTTAGCAGCAATGCAGCACCCTAAAGTGTAGTATTAGTAATATACCACACACTCCCACAACCTCTCCACATCTACAATATAGCAAATCCTTTGGTTCACCTCCACCAACTTGTGCCAATCCCTCCTCTGTAACTGCACCCGCACATGCCAAAGTGACAACTGACTCATACTGTGTGCACATACTGTACACGCATGGATAACATTTAGAAGTAGAATTTATGCACACAGCACCGTCAAGAACCTCAAAATGTACTATGACCAATGGTTAATTTCATTGCTGATCTTGAATCTTGCATTTTGCGATCAAAATGAGCTGCCTCCATTTCCCCCTCCATGTCCTTGGACAAAAGGTCCAAGCATAGAGTGCACAGCGAGAGTTATCTTTAAACTTGGACTCTATGGAACACAGTGTAAAAGACACCTCAGTGGCAGATGTCACAGGGTTTGACAAGCCTGAACCTGATTCAACTGTTGAGCTATAAAAGCCTATTGCTTGACTGAAAACACATAATGACAAGGCTCAGCCCAACATTCACTTGAATGTCATTTTCTCTCCTCCACATCCCCGGGGTAACATAACCTGCTGCGCTACTGCCATGCAGCAGCATCACATCCATCCAATCTCATCTCATCCACAGTCTGCCAACATTCAAGGACTTTTCACGGCATGGCCGCCTGCAAGAGGGTCTGTCTGTCTGTCTGTCTGTCTGTCTGTCTGTCTGTTTTTTCATTAAGTTCAGTCATGCCCACGGTCTGATTTCTTCTGCTGGCGACTTTCAGATCCAAGCTGTCTACTCTAGACAGACCGCCAATAGATTCTATAGGGTCATGATTCATGAAACACGTGGAGTCTGAGATCAACATGAAGCCAAAGCACCAAGCAGAAAGGCATGTCAGCCTGTTATAGCGCCACCAGAGGGCCCCCTTCATGGGGTGAGTAATTGATAAGAAAAGTCATTTTTGAGGTGAAGTATTCCTTTATAGCCTGAGGACAAATAAATGATTGATTGCAACAGCCAGTTTGTTTCCTGGCCGGCCTGACCATTTGCTGCATGTCACCCTCATATGTTTCCTGTCTCTCCATTGGAAAAAAGTGGGGGAAAAGAAAGAAATCTCATCATGCATATTGGAAGCAGTGATACAAACCTGTTGTTAGCCCTGAAACATGACGGCCGTGATATGACACGACCGTCATATCGCGGCCGTCATGTTTCAGGGCTACATACCTGTGAACTCCTGTGAATACCTGTGAAGTTATTATTCCTTGAATGTTAGCACAATGTAGGGCAAATAGTATTTGAGAATAGTGGCCCTACATTCGGTTGGTGAGAAAACAAACTCTAGACTTCTCCAGACACCATGAAATCAATCTTGTTTCTTGTTTGACATCTTTGTGGTCTGAATTTATAATACATTTTAAGGAGATAGAGGACGAGGTCTGGCCAGTTTTTAACTTTTTTTTTATGTGTATAGAGATCACTGACTGTTCCATTCCAACTAGGGGTGTAACAATATAGTAACTGTATCGAAATATCGTTTTTAACTTAAAAAACCGAAGTATATCGAAATGAAAACAGCTAAAATCGAATCGTATCGTTTTATTTTGTATCGTATCGAATCGGCAGTGCAAAGAATCGATTGTATCGATACTACCTTCTTGTGCATTGTATTTAGCATTTTTAAGAAGAAAACATGAAAAGGAGGGGTTTAATTACTTTTCCATTCCATATAGCTACACTGGTCTATCGATAAATGTGTGTAATCTCTGGGTTCATGTCAAGGTGCAGGTTTGTCAATATACAATGTCCATGTATTTGGCAGATAATCAGTGTTTACTTATTTATATCCATAATAATACATGTTTCCCTTAAAAACCTGCACTATCCACACCTTTCACACAAATTTAATTTCTTTGATAAATAGTTACTATAGCGATTTTAAATCATTGAATCGAATCGTATCGTGTCGCCATGAATGAACCAATATCGGCCATGTATCGTATCGTCAACCATGTATCGTGATATGTATCGAATCGCTATTAAAATGTATCGTTACACCCCTAATTCCAACCCTTGCCACCTGTGGATGGGTAGATACAAGATAGATAGATAGATAGATAGATAGATAGATAGATAGATAGATAGATAGATAGATAGATAGATAGATAGATAGACAAAATAAGCATGAAAATGTTGCAATCGATTGATTGAATATTTTATATAGACAAAAATGTTGTAAAAAAAGTCCAGTTAAACACCCTGCCTAAAAGGAACACCCCAAATAAGCCCTTTAAGGTCTTGTTTACGTTGGTGGTCCTTGGTATTCAATTCATGGACAAAAAAAAAGACAATAATCAAGGCAATTATAAAACGGTATTGTATAACACTGCACTGCGTCCTGCGAACTATGGTGGATTGAATTTCCTTGTATATGCTAGAACCTGCACATGAATCAGGATGCCAGGAAAGAAAATGAGGCAAGGGTTTTTAAAATTCAGCATATGCTCCACAATGGAGAGGCTCAATAACATTGTAGAAGCTGGGTCAGGGTACTAAAGCTGAATCTAGACTCATCAGAAAGGCAGCTGTTGAGCGTGAAGTGAAACTCTCTAAGGGAAGGTACGTTGTTGTTGTTTTTTTTCTGAAGTTGTAAATTCAGGAAATGGATCCAATGGATTTAGTCTTGTCTATCTATTCTAATTCCTCAATCTCTGAATGGTGCTGGGCGCCTCAGATACACACTGAAGAAAGCTTGGCGCTGAAACGTCCATGTATGCTGTCCGTGCAATGCATCCATCTATACTATAATTTTGCGAATGTCTGAGTGAGTGTCTGTCTGTCTCAGCGTTTCTCCTCGGTGGCTGGAGCAATTGATCTGAAATCGCATCACCATCAGCATATGAACACACCTGACATAACTGTGAAGCCCGTTTGTCACTTTCACAAATCGTATGCTGTATAATAGCATTTTTATGGTGTATCTATATCTATTTAGCCTACAGTACCTTTTGTGACCACACATGTTAAGGGAGGGGCGCTGTTGTTCAGGCCATGCACAATCACACACAAACCCACACACATACACACACACACACACACACACACACACACGGGGGGGGGGGGGGGGAAGTGTGTGTGTGTGCAGGCGGGCAGGCGGGCGGGCGGGGGGGGGGGGGGGGGGGGGGGGTTCTGGCCCTGTTACAGATGTTGTCCAAAATCATGCAGATCGGTACACAGTATCTCTGTAGCCGTTAAATGGAACGGGTATTTCTTACATTGATGCTCCTACATATTAGCATGCAAGCACCAGTTAAAGTTACTTTCCATCCCTCATATACTGTGTGCACAGTGCACATCCCATAATCCACACACTGCACATCATTTCGGAGCTCATATCTTTGAACGGGTAAGGGCTAGTTCATTAAAAGAACCATAATGATTCAGAGTGCTATTATCAGTGGAGGAAAGTACATTTACTTAAGCAGGCTACTGTACTAGACTTAAGTACAATTTTGAGGTATTTGTGCTTTATTTGAGTATTTCCAATACTTTTACTTTTACTCCACTACATCTCGGATCTAAATATTGTACTTTTACTTTTGGTACCCAAATATCTCTGTATCTGTCTGTCTCTGTGTCTGTCTCCATGAGTCCCATCCCTTGAATGGAAATCCCTTCTGTCATCAATATTACTTCATAGACTGGCCACCAAGTTCTATATTGGCCTCACTATGGCCTCCTCAATGTCAAGTAAATGGTACAGTAAATGGCAAATGGTGCATTTATATTGTTAAATGTGCATTACATTCACACATTCATACACCAATGGCGGGGAAAGCCATGCAAGGCATCAACCTGCTCATCGGGAGCAAATTGGGGTTCAGTGTCTTGCTCAAGGACACTTAGACACTAACTCTGGGGAAGCCCGGGATCGAACAGGCGGCCACTCTACCCCTGAGCCACTGCCGCCCACAAGGGGCTCAAGTGCCAAATAGGACATGCAAAGAAGGTGAGTGGGGAAAGTTACCTAAACCCCCCACCATGCAAAACTGAATACTACAGTATATGAGCAAAGGTATACAGTACATAGCAACAGAGCAAACAGAAGCTGTTTGAAAGGCATGCCACAGGGGCGTTTCTAGCGTTGTTTAAGATCAGAGGCTTAGCCCCTGCAGGAGTCTCCATGGGCATTCGCCCCAAGAAGAACATTTTCTTAATTCTAAGTGCAGAATTGCGAAGAATTCTCTAAAGGAGATAATCATGCTATACTGTAAATATTGTGGAGGAAAACTATTTTCTTTTTTAAATTAGCTACCATAAACAGGTTACGGCACAGGTTAAAGTATCTGAATCAGTATGTGGATGTAGAATAAGTTGTGTATGTGAAGCATTAGTGTTCAAACAATAACCAAACTAATGAAGTGTGCAGCACGGTGGAGACAGGTCACACTGGAAACTGGCAGCAGCCTCATTATGATGGGAACTGTACACCTGGGCGCAAGTATATCCTCAGCCCTAATGAGCTGCCTCCCAAACTAGAATGACACAAAGTAGTCTCTCAGGTGAACTATGTTTTTAATATTAAGGCTGGAATCTTGGACTTATTGTAATGAATGTAATGTTATTTCCATTCTTTGTGAATTCACCCCAAGAGCATATTATTTACGAATGCACCCTACATGTTGCTCTCATAAAATAACCATATGTTTTTTAACAGTATGGCCCAACAAATAAGAACTACCAACATGACACATGACACAAGGGTGAATTAAGATACTAATTTGCGCCTGCAACATGATGTGTTTGATCAATATCTGTGTAACTGATGTTCTCAGTTCTCACTATAGCCTATTCCTGCCAAACAATGACCATATAAAGTTTGCCTGTGTGGCCTGGATTCCTGTCAAACGACAGGCACAGAGCTGCTGTGTGTGTGTGATGTATTAGTCATTACACATTGGGAGCAAACAAGGGCTAGTTGAGGCAGAGATTATGAGCCTGCTGCATGTGCTCTTGTCTTTAAGCGAAATACCACATCTATAATCCAGCATAATGTTTCACACTTGAATAATATCTGGGTAAAAGGTTACGTTCGACATGACAGGCTTTCCAGTTATGTCGCGTGTTGACTGTGTCGCATGTCGACTGTATTTATGGGACCCCCTCCTCCCCTTGGTCACCCCCTGACCCCCCCTTTCTTAGTCCACTGGCTTCGTCCTGGGTGCCATTGCTAATGTGTTTATCTCTATCAAAACAACACTAGGCCTACATGTTTAAGGCAGTGGTGCAGACAGAATCTGTCTTGAGACATATTAATGACTGTTCAGACTCCAGACCAATACAATATGTAGTGAAGACTTTGTGAAGTCACAGTGACCTTGGCCTTTGACCACCTACAGTACAGTACTTCTAGCAGTTCATTCTTGAGCCCAAGTGGAAGTTTGTGCCAAATATCATGAAATTCCATCAGGTGTTCCTGAGATATCACGTTCACTAGAATGGGACAGATCTCAGGGCACAGTGACTTTTACCTTTTGACAACCTACTGTAGTCCTGGGTCTAATCAGTTCACCATTGAGTCCAACTGTACATTAGCATGTTGTGAGTGCATGTGCATCAAATCTGTACACAGACAAACTGTATAAAAGCCAGACACAAGGTGAAACAATACCAGCCATGTTGTTGCAAATGGAAACAGTAATAATAAGAGCTCAGGGGGCTTGGCACAGTATACTGTATATCCGAAGCTTAAGACTGTTAATCCCCCCCAATGCCACTGGGAGGTGATGATTTAGAACATCTAGCGTATTGACGACAATATGCATTGTCTATCCATCAGCAGGCCAGGAAATATCAATGGGAGGTCAATTTGTTGCCCACACATAAATGGATGGAGCCCGCGACATGGGTTCAGTCAGCATAACTCGAGTGGGTCAATGCGGTTGCATTCAGTTTCTGATACAATGCTACTACGCCAGTCTTGCGTCACAGGTGACGTGGCAGTCAGCTGATCATTGCCAACCTACTTAAAGCCTGCTCAGTTGTCTCTTCCTCCTGCCTTGCTGATTGGCTGCTGGCTTGCTTGCCCCCACCGCCTCCCCAGCACCACCAGTAGGCTCTGCTGCTAATTCTGTTCCCCATGGGGGGTGTTTATATATATTTATATCTCCCTGCTCCTAATGGATATTGATGTTCTTCTGTGCTGCGCTGAGCAGGGAGAGCAGAGCCTGACGCCAAAATAAATGTGACATATACACACTTGCATTACTCATTCATAATAATAATAAACATTGTATCAATCCTTATCGTGAGTGATCTGACTGAACCTACATTTCAATCATACAGCATGGGTTCTACTGTTGGTGATTGGAGAACAGTGCTGCCAGCGGGGAGTGGACTTTCCTTTCTTGTACGGTACATTATAAATAGACTGTGGTTGCTCACTGTGGTGCATCAGACCAATCTAGCTACTATTAAGTTAGATCTAAATCCACCTAAGAAGTGTGGTTATTCTGCAGTTATAAAAACAGTAGTTTGCAAAGAAGATTCCATCTAAATATTTATTTTTGCACCCTAACTCCATCCAAAATCAGTTTTTACCAAATTCTCACGCTACTGTATGCTTTAGGCAACAAATGTTGGTCCATCAACAAAGCACATAACATTGTTGGGCACTGTTGCTGTGGAAAATGACTGTGATGCTAAATCTGCTTAGTTTTATTTTTTTATATAGTCCACCTTTCCTTGAACAGTAATCTCGGTGCAAACAAAACAAACAATACAATTGATTTAAAGGTGTTCTGTACTTGCAGTGAACATTTTCTTTCATATGCACATGTTCCCGTCATGATAAGGATGCGAGGGTTTAAGTGATTAATGTAAAAAGAATCCAAAGATTTGGCCCCCCTGTTGAAGACCACTGGCAAACAGTATGTCTCTCAAACCCTACATGGTCAGTCAAGCAATCTTTATCCTGTACATCTGAATGACCTCTTATTTCTGAATTTCATTCACTGCAATGCAGCAACGCAACAAGCAGCATTGATCACAGGAGAAAACAGAGACAACTTTTAGGTTACCATCTTTTGAACCTACGACTGAAGCCGAATTTATAATTCATCGTAAGACCGCGTTGCTCGGAAAAGACACATTTTTGAAAATCTGTTATTTTGGCTAAGACGTTTAAATTCGACTCTGACTATGTATTTTTGCAATGCATCTGGGGTGCATTCGTCATATGAGACATTCATTATTACAATTTTGTGATTGAAGAAGTGGTGGGGTGACTCAAATGGTGTTCCTTCGACAACTAGGGAGAACATATTTCTTTAGTGTTGACAAGAATCCAAGGAAAGTTTGATCCATTTTCGTCTGAGTTCTGCTGCACTCTTTCATTTGAACAATTTGACAGGAGAGTAAAGTGGTGTCAAAGAACCGAGCCAGTGCTTTCTGCACTAATGGTGAGTTGTGAGATCATCTGTGTGTCCCAGCTCCTCCATCATCATTACACATGTTAGCTACACACTGAGTTATTACTGGCCGAAGACACATAATTCACCACATGTACAAGGAAGGTAATAATGCATGAGGCAGTTTCAGTCAACATACAGCAAACTTCTATAAAGTTTGGATTGCAAAGATATAATCTAATATGATAATGTGAGCTGTCCTACTTTATACTAGTTTAGTCTATTTGATGCAGTTCAGTAGGCCTTAAAGGGAAATAACCACCTGGATCCCATCCCAAATATGTGCTGTTTAGTCTAAAAGGAATATTGGTCAAGATTTCATCTACCCCGGAGTGGACGATATATAAAATATAACACAATATAACTTAACTTACCAAAGTAAGTCAGATTTATTTTTTCAGTCTTGTATGTTTCTGACAAGAGGATAGACCCATTAACACAGAAGAGGGAGTGTTTTTCCCCTGGCTCCTTTTGGATGGCAGTAAATTGAAGTCAATATAAATCGAAAACAACACACACCAATCTGCTTTCTCTCTTCCATGGTGCAAGGAACCAAGTAACCCCAGAAAAAAATAATTAACATGCACTGGATTTTTTTTTAAACTCATCATTGACTTGACTTTCGCATATGGTCCTTGAGATAAAAATGTCTGTGATTTTAATCAATTCAATACAGAGGTGACTGGTGTTCCATTGGTTTCTTTGAAACGTAAATTGAAGCCAGTCAAGCGGCCAAAATGAGTTTTCTCAGACGGGTGGCTGGCATCTCCCAGAGATAAGGTGAGAAGTTCAATCACCCGAGAGACTCGGAGCTGAGCCGCTGCTCCTTCACTTGTAAAGGAGCCAGCTTAGGTGGTTCGGGGGGGGGGGGGGGGGGGGGGGCATCTGGGTACTGATGCCTCCCGAGTGTCTCCCTAGGGAGGTCCTTGCTCCATGTCCCACTGGGAGGAGACCCTGTGCAGACCAAGGGCCAGATGGGGGATTACATCTCCAAACTGTCCTGGGAACACCTTGGGATCCCTCAGGAGGAAGTGGCTAACATAGGAAAGCCAAGTCTGGAGCCCTCTGCTGAAATTGTTGCCCCCGCGACCCGACTCCAGATAAGAGGTTGAAGATGGATGGATGAAGAGAGTACCAATATTTGGGACTGCAGCCTATTCATACACACCTTTCTACACAATGATTGGTCCCTCACTACTTCGGATGGAGTGAAATCCAATCACTACTGAGCGGTGCCCAACCAAATCTGCAGAGGGCAATTCTTTTCTTGCAATGGCAGATTCGTCTGGTTACCAGGCTACAGCTGTTGTGCAAATTAATTGTCTTTAATGATAAGAAGATCTCAAATTAATTGTTGTAGCCCAGAATTAATGAATACATTTCCCTTTGTGTTATCTCTTTGAAGTGTTTAGTCAAGGAAAGATAGAAATCTTTGACTCAACTTTTGCATTACATTACCTCTGAGCGTGATCTGAAGCGAAATGCCAACGTCTTCTTTCATCTGAAAGTCTTGTCAGGCTGAAAGGCTTATTTTGGTGTATTTTGGGGTAAACTGCAAATGATTGTCTAATCCGCTTTGGTGCTGGTTTCAAGATAATGTTTGCTGCCATCACTCAACCCCACTGCCAATGATACACATGAAGACCTCAAATACAAGCCACAGGTTTTCAGACACCGAACTGCAATGAAGATAAAGACTACATTGGCTTTTACCGGGATGTTATTTAGGGAGTTCAGTGGCCTGGTGTTCTTGAAAAAAGAACCTTGCGTACAAAGGCCAGTGGGTGATATCAATGCACAGTGTCAGTCCCCTCAGCACAGGATAAGTGCTAGGGGTTTATTTGAAAGAGTGACTAATGCACTGCCCTTCCTAAAAAGATATAAATCCTCCAAAGAACATTGGCCACTAGCAGCGCAAATTAATCTCTGTCTGACCTTTATAAAGAAAATGTAATCTAGCTAATACCAGCATGGTTGAGTCAGCGATTTTGAATCGGTAGCACATTAAATGGCACATTTAGTTTACAGATGCATAAAGAGAAGAGACAGATGTTTGATATTTGTCTAGAACAGGGGTCTTTAACATTTCTCAGGCCAAGGACCCCTTCGCTGAGAGAAAGGTGAAGCAGGGAACTCCACTAAAGAAATAGTATGTGCTGTCTATATATATTATATATATATATATATATATATATATGTTACAGCATGTTTGGGTAACTCAGGACGTTCATTGTAAGAGCGCTTGTTTCGTTCACCACACACTAATCACCACCAGATGGCGACGACAGCCCATAGACAGCCATTCACTAGTGCAGGCGCTGACGTCACTCGTTTGCGACTCCCTTTCTTTATTTACTAGCCTAGCTGGGCGGTGTTTAGCCATTAGCTTAGCCATTAGCTTAGCCATTAGCTTACTATGAGCGTTTATCTTGGGCTTGCCCAGGCCTTACGGCCTGGGCATAAATATAACGATTGCATTCACCACGGCTTCGTAACTCGCGCGGCGCTCCGCCGGCCGCGCGGCCCTGGCCCGCTCTTCGCGGCCACTCGCGCCTGCGGCGCTCGGGGGCGAAGAGCAGGACCAAGGTCCGCTGGCCTTCGCGCCGCTTGCAATGTCGTGGACAATCGATGGGCTCCGCCTGGAGGACGTTGTTGTGGGCGACCGCTTGTTCCGCCCCGTGCGGCACCGCGAGTGCTCCGTTTCTCGGCCGTCCTGTTTCTCTAACATCCGGTGACCGGATGTGGTGACCGGATGTTAGAGAAACAGGACGGCCGAGAAACGGAGCACTCGCGGTGCCGCACGGGGCGGAACAAGCGGTCGCCCACAACAACGTCCTCCAGGCGGAGCCCATCGATTGTCCACGACATTGCAAGCGGCGCGAAGGCCAGCGGACCTTGGTCCTGCTCTTCGCCCCCGAGCGCCGCAGGCGCGAGTGGCCGCGAAGAGCGGGCCAGGGCCGCGCGGCCGGCGGAGCGCCGCGCGAGTTACGAAGCCGTGGTGAATGCAATCGTTATATTTATGCCCAGGCCGTAAGGCCTGGGCAAGCCCAAGATAAACGCTCATAGTAAGCTAATGGCTAAGCTAATGGCTAAGCTAATGGCTAAACACCGCCCAGCTAGGCTAGTAAATAAAGAAAGGGAGTCGCAAACGAGTGACGTCAGCGCCTGCACTAGTGAATGGCTGTCTATGGGCTGTCGTCGCCATCTGGTGGTGATTAGTGTGTGGTGAACGAAACAAGCGCTCTTACAATGAACGTCCTGAGTTACCCAAACATGCTGTAACATATATATATATATATATATCTCAACCATTATCTGTGTGCTATATTCTCCTTACTGTTCATTTTCTGCAGTGAACACACTGTGATGCCGTATTCCTTTTCTATGCTCTGACACATCATATTTTATTTCTGCTGACGGGTAACGTCAATAATGGCACACAGAGTCAGTTAGGAACCCATTACAAAGAGTTTTTCTCTTGTTCTGCCCGGGAAAAAATTAAAATAAACAATTTTCTCCTGCACTCACTTAACTGTCACTAAATGTCACAATAGTTTATGTAAAGCACTTTGAATTTTATTGTTGTTGAAATGTGTTATACAAATAAACGTGTCTTGCCATGCCTTGTTGGGTATAGGAGGAATTCTGTTTCACATCGTTTTCTTGCCCACAGGGGCAGTGGCCGGTATTAGATTAAGGCGAAGTGAGGCAGAGCATCAAACCTGTTGTGAGGAAAAAGCTAGCTAACAACCTCAAATTGACGTGGCAAGTCCCCCACCAGAGGGACCCAACCTTTATCTGACCCCATTACTGCACCTTTATTGATTCCCACAGTGCCACCTCAGTCTGCTCAATGCACAACCTTGTGAGGACTTCTGAACTTTGCTTTAATGATCAGTCAATAATTTAACACAGCGGTTTTCAACCAGTAGTCCGGGGACCGCCAGTGGTCCTTGAGGGTGTTCCAAGTGGTCCCCAGCTAAATGATGGAGAGTTGGTAACCAAATGGACCCTTATACAGTAGATCTGTACTGTAAGTCTTGAGAGCGTAAAATGAAACCAAATGGACCCGCAAGAGTTAAACTGTTGTTAAACATCTGCATTATTTAATTTACAAGAAGTCTACACAATTAGAGAATATGGAATAATTGTTACTTTGATCAATGTTTTCCTGTCATCTCTCCTATTATACCCTATATATATATATAGGGTACCAAAATCAATACAGCACACGCACTCACACACACACACACACACACACACACACACACACACACACACACACACACACACACACACACACACACACACACACACACACACACACACACACAGACCTGTGATCTGACTACAGTGAAGTGGTGAGTCTAAATATTTTGTTAATTAACTTTTTCTAAAAGTTTCCTCACAGAAAAAAGTTTACTTGCTTCTTCAAAGGAAGCAACCGAGGTTAATTGCTTTAGCTTAAAAATCTGAAAATAATCTCATTTACACTTCAAAGATAAAATAATACAAAAATCAGGACATCCCCTTAAATATTTGTTTGTTTGTTTGTTTCAAATGTAAATTGCATTATAATTCAAATGTCCTATTACTACTACTACTACTACTACTACTACTACTGTTATTACTTACTTAATAGTTACTAGTTATTGAGGCATGTGAAATATACTTCCACATCACAAAACAGGTTTATGTACTATTTTTTTCCGCCTTTATTTTGCATGACAGCAGACAGCTTAAGCAAGTGAAAATGTAATGCACTTTACAAGGTTCAAATGCAAAAAACAGCTCAATATTTTTTTTCCTGTATTGTTTTGTATAAATGCTTCTGGTTTTGCATGAAATCATTCAGTAGTTCATTGCCACTGTGAAAACAAGGGCTTCTGTTGTACACCATATAAATGGCTAATACAGCAGACGTGTCACTTTGTAGTCTTTCAGTAAGTCTAATACCTGACCTCCTCAAGACACCATGGAGGTTCCACCGTGCAGCTGTCCTTTTCATCCGGGTCACAGGTCCTGTACTTCCTGTGGGGAGTGGGACACCATCCACATGTGCATGACAGGCCTGGGGAGACTCAATAGCCCAGTGGTTTTCAACCAGTGGTCCTTGAGGGCGTCCCAGGTGGTCCTCAACCACCCTTATAATCTTTAAACTCTTGAGAGCATAAAACGAAACCAAATGGATTTGGTTTCATTTTACGCTCTCAAGAGTTAAATTATTGTTAAACATCTGCATTGCTTAATTTACAAGAAGTCTACACAATTAGAGAATGTAGAACAATTGTTATTTTGATTGATATTGTTCTCTCTCCTATGGTGCCATCAATACAGCCTGGAATTGTGGACAAAATTTTATACAAAATAGTTTTGGGACTGAGAGGTTAAATCTCATCAAATGGTGGCCCATAGCTCAAATGCCGAATAAATAATGGACCTTGATGTGAAAATGGATGTAGGGTGCATATTACCACATGGGCACAGAATGCCTCCTTTCATGTTCCTGGTTTGACTCCCGGCCAGCCTGACTGTCTGCTGTGTCATTCCCCTGCTCTCTGTCTGCCTCTCCTGTCTCCCTCACTGTCACTATTGAAAATAAGGCCAAAAAATACATCATGACAGGCCAAGGAAATAGATGTTAAGATGTCATTCACCAGCATTCCAATACCCATGGTTTGAATGGAGACGAGGATCAGTGTGCACTGTGCACCCCCACCCATCCCCTCTAACCAGCTTGCTGCATGCCTCTTGTAGTGTGTACGTGGAATTTGGAGAATAAGGCTTGAACAAAGATGCCACACTAAGCATTAGAGAGCATACCTTAGTATGCAGACTGAAAACAAACAAACAAACAAACAAACACACTATAGTGCGTGTCATATTACAGACTGTAAGCAGCCTAGCACGAGATTCAGTCAAATACCACCAGAATAGTGGCAATGGTAGACACAATAGTTTTTTGGGGGTATACTGTAGGCCTATATACATTCCATTAATGTCAGTTGGTTGAAAGATTGTCATCATTGTGCTATAGATTTTCTTCATAATTAAAATGACTTCTTCCACGACTTGCACATAATCTTCTGAAAGGCTCGTCGGAAATCCTGGTTGAAAATGGTGTATATGGCGGGGTTGAGGGAGCTGTTGCAGTAGCCAATCCAGAAAAAGAATTTAAAGAGGGGGTCAGGGATCTTACAGGAGTCCCTGCACACGCCGTACAAGCTGTAACTGAAGAAAAAGGGGAACCAACACACCACGAACACCCCCATGACCACGGCCAGGACAAAAGTGAACCTCTTTTCCCTGGCCTGGGAGATTTTCTTCCTGGACGCCGAGCTCCGCCGGCGTTGCCTTCTGGAGGCAAAGAGGTCCATGGACTTGTTGCTGGCTCTGGAAAGGCGGCTTGAGTGTTTGGACAGGGTGCTGTTCTTTTGGCCGGCCCTCTTGGCCTTCTGGGAGTTCAGGTCGTGAGGCGTGGTGTGACCTTTGCCCTCCGAGGAGGTGCTCATCTCCTCCGCGTCCACCTCTTCCGTGCGCAGACTGGGCGTGGGCGGGCACCGCCAGTGGCCGTTCTCTCGCTCAGACTCGTGAAACGGGGAGGTGCCGGCTTTGCTCAGCCCGTTCTCCGTCTGCGTGACACCTTGCTCGGGCCCGGGCCTCTTTTCCGACATCCCCCTGGTCCTGGTTTTGGCCACCTGGTATATCCTGATGTACACCAGGATCATGATTACGCACGGCGCAAAGAACGACGCGATGCTGGAGGAGAGGATGTACCACGTGTCGTCGTTGAGCTCGCACTGTGGCTGATAGCTGGTGTCGTTGTTGCCCTCGATTGATACCAACGGCGGGGAAGAAATAAAGGCAGATATGAGCCATACAATTGCAATCACGCACTTGACACGTTTAGGAGTTCGTTTGAGGTTATACTCCACGGCTTGCGTAACGGACCAGTAGCGGTCCAGGCTGATTGCGCACAGATGAACGATGGACGAAGTGCAGAACAAGACGTCCAGGGCCAGGTAAATGCCACACCAAACTTTTCCAAAATACCAGTAGCCCATGAGTTCGTTCGCCAGCGAAAAGGGCATCACTAAAGTGGCGACCAGAATGTCCGCGGTGGCCAAGGACACCAGGAAAAGGTTCTGTGGGGCTTTTAATGCCCTGCTTGTCAACACCGCTATAACGACTAATACGTTCCCAACAACGGTAAACATAATGAGAAAACTTACAAGAGCAGCTATACCAGCTATCGCTGGCAAAGAATATCCACTGTCCAGCACTGTCCATGATGAGGAGTTGAAATGGATCACCGGCGACGCGTCTATTCCGCTGGAATTCAACGAATCCATGCCGACTTACGCCTTGTATCCAAACCGGCCAAACGTGGCGATTTCACTCCCCTGATGAAGAGTCCATCACAAGCTCACAGCTCCACGGTAAGAGCCGGTGTTCATGGTGGCGGCATGGAAACGCGCGCGTCATTGGATGATATGGATCATAGGCTACATACATTTATAATAAAGTATAGGGGAAAGCAAAATATCACTTAAAATATGCAGCTATAACTTGCTGTTAAGTTGTTGTAGGCTATATTATAAAAACGTAGGCAACTGATTATTTCCCCGTGCAGATCTATGCTATTAGAGGAGTTCTCTCCAGCCAGGCAGCCACTCACTCTCCTCCTGCTCGGGCGCAGCGCTCTTTAATCAGTGCTGTCTCTCTCTCTCTCTCTCTCTCTCTCTCTCTCTCTCTCTCTCTCTCTCTCTGTGCGTGTGCGCGTGAGCCCCAATGTGTTGTTCTCATATCGAGCCCAGCCCCGACTGAGTGCATTGTTTTTCTGCAGTGGTGGAAAAAGTACTCACATTTTCTACTTAAGTAAAAGTAATTTAGAATTGACTTGACTAAAGGTACAAAAGTATTGGTATCAAAATGTAGTCTACTTAAAGTACCAAAAGTACTCAGAGTGTCCTATTTCAAGTTTTCAAATGTATAAAAATCTTTCTACAAGTTCACTTCACAATGCTTGTAGGCTATATCGGCTATTTTCAAATGGTCTAAATGGATTTAGGCCTAAGTGGTTAATGTATAGCCTACTGTGTTATGATCAAAATCTACAAATTAACTAGTGTCTAAAGTTTTCAAATAAATGTAGTGGAGTAAAAGTACAATATTTGAAGAAGTAAAAGTATAGGCAACAAATACTACTTTAAAATAGTTGTGCTCGAAATTATTCAACCCCCTCTGACAAATTTGTTCATTAGTGTAATCACTGTTCCTTTGACTTTGAACTTGTGAACTATGCTGATTGCAATTGTTTTATATCCTTTACATTTTATATATATACAAGCATATTATGTTATGTTATAATATATATATATGTTATGCATAATGTTATGCATATTATAGGTGAATATCTTAGACTAGCAGCCTTCATAAAAACCAACACACTGGAGGTCAGTGTTGCTGCATTCTGAACTAGAAGAAGTGCTCTTCCGAGCACAGGTCTCCACCAGCCACGCGTCCTGGTGGTGCTATAATAGACCAATGTAAAAAGGGTGGCATGTGTTCTTCACCAATCTTAGACCTTTCATGGCGCCACCATGAGGCTGATTTGAACATTTTGTAGTGTAATTTCTTCCTTGGCCTTTTGCGAATGTGCGTGCACAATTTCATTACAATTGCACGCTGTGTTTGATTTGAGGCATTTTGTTGGAAACGGATCAATCCTGTAAAGTTTGGAGGCCAATCTTAGCCAATCAAGGATTGAATATTTAATACGGGACAGATCCGTCTTGATCATATGACTGTAGAGATACTGTGTACTGATTTGTGTTCATTTTGGGTAAAATCTGGAGGAGTAATATCCAAAAATGTGTCTTACATAAGTCGGCCTCCTGGTGGCGCTATAAAAGGCTGGTGTGAAAAATACAAGGAAAGGGTTTTTCCTTGGCCTATAGGGAGTGCGCTTACAAAGTTTGAAACTGATCGGTGGAGTTATAGGTAAAACCACGAATAGTTATAGTGCCACCATGAGGCTGTTTTCAAAAATTTGAAGTGGCATTTCTTCCTCGGCCTAGTGGGAACGTGTGTGCGCGATTTCATGTTAATTGCACTGTGCATTTGTGATTTGTGGCATTTTGTCCGAAACGGACCAATCTTACAAACTTTGAAAGCCAATATCAGCCAATCAGGATGGAATATGGACAATCAGACAGATCCGTGTTGATCACATGACTGTAGAGACATGTCTACCGATTTGCGTGATTTTTGGACAAAATCTGTAGGGGTAGTGTACAGAAATGTGTTTGGCAAACATCAGCCTCATGGTGGCGCTAGAACAGGGCCATTTGAAAAATATGGGGCAGAGGTTCTGAATTGGCATCCAGGGAGTGCGCTTACAAATTTTGAAACTGATCGGTGGAGTTATAGGTAAAACCACGAATCGGCCTGTTATAGCGCCACCATGAGGCTGATTTCAAAAATTTGAAGTGGCATTTCTTCCTCGGCCTAGTGGGAACGTGTGTGCGCGATTTCATGTTAATTGCACTCTGCATTTGTGATTTGAGGCATTTTGTCCAAAATGGACCAATCTTACAAACTTTGAAAGCCAATATCAGCCAATCAGGATGGAATATGGACAATCAGACAGATCTGTGTCGATCACATGACTGTAGAGACACTGTCTACCAATTTGCTTAATTTTTGGACAAAATCTGTAGGAGTAGTGTACAGAAATGTGTTTTGCAAACATCGGCCTCATGGTGGCGCTAGAACAGGGCCATTTGAAAAATGTGGGGCAGAGGTTCTGAATTGGCATCCAGGGAGTGTGTGTGCTCATTTTGGCAGCGACCGGGCCAACGGCGCCGGAGATTAGCTGTACACAAACTCGGAGGACGGACGGACAGACGGACGCACGGACGGACGGACGGACGGACGGACGGACGGACGGACGGACGGACGGACGGACGGACAGGGTCGAAAACATACTCTCCCCCTGCCTTCGGCTGGTGGAGACAATGAAGTCATGCTGTGAGGATGCAAAGGACTGTCTCTGCTGGCCTTTTCAGGTCACAGCCATTCATGAAAATGTCATGAGTTTGACTGCAGAGGTGACATTTACTGTGTGGTAGGCATGTTTGAATTTGCGAGAGAGAGAGAGAGAGACACAGAGAGAGAGACAGAGAGAAACAGAGAGAGAGAGAGAGAGGTGTGTGTGTGTGTGTGTGTGTGTGTGTGTGTGTGTGTGTGTGTGTGTGCGTGCGTGCGTGCGTGCGTGCGTGCGTGCGTGCGTGCGTGCGTGCGTGCGTGTGCGTGCGTGTGCTGAGATTTCCCAAATGGCGAGACTGGGATGAATTTACATGCCAGATGAAACCAGCTATAGGCTAAGCATATATTTAGCAGAGATTCGTCTGATCTGGCATTTAAATTCAGCCCAAACTTCACTTACCCGAGTTTGGGAGCCTGGGAGGTCACGTTCTGTTCCTCACACTGGGCAGACTGTATAATCGCTGTATAAATTAGACACAAGACAGCCAGTCTGCTGCTGCACTTCTCCTTGCCTCTCACACAAACACTGTCTGTCCTGTTTATCTTTCTATTTCTCTCTGTGGCTCAATTTCTAAATCGAATCAAATAACCATTCATTTTGTTGTGTATTCATATCGGCCGAGCTAAATAACATTGATGAAATATTTTGACTTGAAAGGGGTCAAATGTGACTCCAACATGGATGGAAAACTGTCTGTAATACAGTCATAAATGTGAACGTATTTGTGTATTGATAAGTGAAGAGTCTATGTGTGCTGCTGATGTTTCACTGTTGACTCAGGTGTACTGACACGTATATTGTCCTTGTCGGATGGTAAGTCTGGAAACCTTGCATGTCCAAAAACTGTTTTGTATTCATCATTTTCAAAAATAGCCTATCTACAAGCACACAACGCCTCGCACCACGAGGTGTACACATGTGTAGAAGGGCCACCAACATCATTCAGTCAAGTGTGTGTGTGTGTGTCTGTTTGTCTGTGTCGCTCTCTCTCTGTCTGTCTGCATCTAATCTGGCACACTGGTCCTGTCATATTTCTTTGTGACACTGACAACAGGACAAGGACCTAATTGGACTATGTTTCAAATCTGTCGACACCTATTTCATTTGTTTGAATTAATAATGCAATCGTACCTTAGCCAATTCCTGACTTGCACATTGAGCAGTGCTGTTGCATGAAAACAAATGTACCTCACCCCCCCATTAAAGCAAGTAAAGTTTCGTCATTCATGTTGGACTATGTTTTACAATTTGTCCTATTTGAAACTGATATGAAGTAACAGCAAAATGCTTGTTGCAGTATATACCTGATTTTGCTGCTCACATTGAGTAACATGTAAGACCCACTTACGGTGGGTCTATAATGAAGGGCTCAGAAATCCCAACCGTTAATTGACTGGTGATATAAACATAATTGACCAAAGAACAATCAGACTTCATGGATTACAGAGAATTTTGAAAGACAGAAATCTATTCAGAATTATGTCACTGATTCTACTGGAACTTAGAGTGTCGCCCACACATATTGCAATGTATATGCTAGTATTTGTCCTAGTGATGACAACATGCCAGACTACAGTCAAAGTTTTCAATGTTCAAATATTTTTCTTCTCATAGCCTGTCTACTGCACTGTACTGATGTAATGACAGTCCTTTATTACGGTATATGCCTTCCTCCCATTGCCCTGTGACTTTAATTCTCATGCACTGCACAACCCCAAAATATTGTCACGACATACCCCAGACAGAGTGATGAGGGAGAGAGGTACATTATGAGAGGGAGGGAGATGTTGGATTATCTATTACTGGTAATGACATGCTGTGCTACTCTTTCATGGCTGTAGGTAGCATGCCGTTCCAATATAATAAATTGCTATTATTATTAGGGCATGCCCCCTGGCGTTTCACTGCTCGTGAGTAACAAATAAACGCTTCTTGATTCTTGGCTGACATTTGCGCTATACGGTGCACACCTTTCTAGTTATGTCGTGTTTTTCACACAGGATTTGACAGCTCCATCACACATGAAAGAACACTAGGCAAGACATGGAGGCAGGAGGGGATTTTTTGCTGGTGCCTGCTTGGAGGAGCTGCGATTCTGCTGCCAGTCACTCTTAGAGCTAATATTATTATCAGCTGAGCTTAAGAACGGGTGGGCCGTAGTGGTTCGGGCGGTAGAGAAGTGGCCTGGGAATTGTAAAGTTCCCCGTTTGATCCTGGTTCCTCCTGGCTCCCTGGCAAAATGTCCCCGAATGATACTCTGAACCCCTAACTGCTCCCCAAGCACCTAATTGCCCTCTCCTCATAGTCAGTTAGATGCAAAGAAGAGATTTCAGCTGTGTGCAAATGTAATTTAACATGGCCAAAGTAATCCCTACCTTTCCATATGTATAAATAAAAAAATCACACCTAGTTTGAAGTGAGCGGTGCAAGTTATGAGTTCATTTCATCAAGCACTGCTCAAATCACACCAAGTGTGAGGTGACTGAGCGGTGCTATTTAGGAGTTCATTTCATCAAGCGTCCCGCTTGGCCAATGGGACCCTGGCGTATCCCCCCCCCCCCCCCCCCCCGTTCCAGGAGCACAGCTCAAAAATGTGACCTCATGGTCACGTTTCTGATATCAACAATGTGATCAAATGTATATTGAGGTCAATTTTGCCTGTATGGTTTCTATTTTATTGAATCCTAACTGTGACAAAATCACGTTATGCCTTGCAACCAAAATATCAGATCCACAAGCTTGTAGATTCTGCTGTTTTCTGTGCGAGGCACGACCTGCAACCGAGTATAAATCAGACTTTATCCTCTGAGTCTGCACACAAAAGCCACAGGCTGTCACTTCATATACCAACCGTTCATCACGTTCAGACAACTGACAACTCATCCAGATCCCTGGCTGAGCTGTCCAGAAGCTGATGAGCCCCCTGCTGGTACCCCCACACATTCAGAAAGCCTGCTTTGTGTCCATGCTTATGCAATGACACCTAATTATAGTGGTGGACAAAGTACTCAACCCAATGTACTTGAGTCGAAGTGTAGATACTCCTGGCCTAGTCCAAAATATACTCAACTAAGTGAAAGTTGCTCAGTCAAATTTGTACTTGAGTTGCAGCAGTGTTTCTCAAACTTTCAAATTTCAAGGTCTCCCCTTAACTCTGACATTTGTCTTAGAAATGTTACGTGGAGTGATAGTGAAGTATCCAAAAATACAAATACTCACGTAAAGTACAGAATGATACTCAAATGTACTTAGGTAGAGTACACAAGCAAATTTATTTTGTTACTGTTCACACCTAATTATACATTTTATTGATTATCTCTGGAGTTCGGGGTAGAAACAGTCTACCCCAACTACAATAGACTCTCAATTCACCTTGGTAAAACTGAATGTATCCTCTTTGGATCTAGTCAGAAATCCAGCAAAGTCGAGAACTTCACAATTAAAGTAGGTGACACTGTGATAACAAGAAATAAACACATCTGCTACCTGGGTTGCATCCTGGAGGCTAACCTATCCAGTGAAAAAATGACTACCAAGTTAATCAAAAAAGTCAACCAACGAATTAGTTTCTTGCATAGTGTTGCCCCGCTGATCAATTTTAAAACACAAACGACTCTAGTCTAGGAGGTGCTCTTATCGGGCCCCTCATTGTTTACGGAATCCTCGTTTGGTATCGCGATGCCCCATAGCCTTAATGTTAAAGCTCCAAACAGCCAGGAACAAACTGATTAAGGTCATGCTTGGTCTTCCTCCTCTGGCCCACCTCACCGCTTATCACTACATAAGTGTGGGGTGGCTCAAAGTAGCTGACAGAGTACAGCAGCTTGCAATGGGCCTGGTGTACAAGATACACTACACCTCCAAGATACCCATGTACCTGACAAACTACTTCCTAAAGGTCAAGGATGTCCACGATCACAACACCAGAGGCAGCTCCACTAATCATGTTCAACGTAGATTTAACACTAAACAAGGCTCTAATTCATTCTCCAGCTATACCACCAACATTTGGAACGCCCTACCACAGGCCTTAAAGGAGTGCAAATCCCTAGCCTTCTTCAAAATTGGTCTGAAAAGTCACCTTCAGACAGCTGCTACTCATGACTTGAAAAATGACTAAGTCTGTTATTTTTATAATTTTTCTTTTCTGCTTTTGTAATTGATATTATGTAAAGTACTATGTTTTATCCGCTTTCACCTACCCCTAACATGCTAGATCTCTGGTGTTGGATTAAAGTTATACCACACCAATGAATGTGCATGTGTGTGTGTGTGTGTGTGTGTGTGTGTGTGTGTGTGTGTGTGTGTGTGTGTGTGTGTGTGTGTGTGTGTGTGTGTGTGTGTGTGTGTGTGTGTGTGTGTATGCGCGCGCACATACAGGTTTTTACAAGTGAGGAAATGAAATATGTGCATAATTGGTTCAAATTCTTATCCATGTATGCTCTTGAAGATCAATTTATCAGTAGAGTGTGTGTGTGTGTGTTTGATTCTGGAAAAAGTTACTACCGAAACATTGTGAGTGATTAAAATGTGTTGCCTTTATTGAGCAAGTGAAGTCAGTGTTTGGTTAATTATTTTATTCTTTGATCTATGCAAGAGAGTGAAAAATGGATGAAATGATCAAAATTGTTATATTTAAATGTAAGGGGGCGATCACACAGAGATACGTCGTCTCAGGCGCAGATGCTTCAAAAACGTTTGCAAAAGTTGTTTTTGCCCATCTGACAAAACAACTTTGGTGCACTTGTGGACCTGACCTGTGTACATAACCGGGTGATCAAATAATTGATAAAATGAATTCAAGCAGATAAAACATTCATCTGCATTTATCATTACATCATTATGGGGAACCAGATTGACAGGCTATATGGATGTCTTTGGACAGTGAACACGTAAAAAAATAGTGTGGCATGTTGTCATCATTATTAGGCACTAAAACTAGTTATACTTTAGGACAAACATGACATTACAATGTTATAGACTATGGGCTCTATTTTAGTCCATGCCTTACCACGTATCCCTAAACATTTCTGCAATTTTCTAGAATTTTGAAAAACATTTATGAATATTTCAAATAGCTGATCTACAAATTCACCATGTGTCGATGTAGATTGGCTATTTGAAGTATTTTAAAATGTTTTTCATAATAGTAAAAAAGGGCAAAGAAGTTTAGGGATAAGGGGTAAGCTGTAAAGGCTAATTCCTACTTAGTCAAGACGTACCGGTATAATACATGGACCGGACTCTGTTGGTGTCCATGCAGACTATCCTCAGAGTCGGCACAAAAGCCACAGGCTTCAAGTACCAACCGTTCATCACTTTCTCAGACAACTGACAACACATCCAGAAGATGATGAGCTCCCTGTCGGTACATTCAGAAAGCCTGCTCTGTGTCCATACTTACTGCCTATTTATAGTGGTGGACAAAGTACTCAACCCCATGTACTTGAGTCAAAGTGTAGATACCCCTGATCTAGAACACTAAATAGTTGTTGCGACCATAGGCCGCAGTTTACTATGAAAACCGGCACATCCTGTCTGTCTGTCTGTCTGCCCGTCCGTCCGTCCGTAATGTTGTCACATTGTTGACTGTCAAGACTGCTGACTATCATCACCTGGATATCCATATATGAAGATCACGACACTGACCTCATCAAACCCTGGATATCCATACATGGAGACAACTGGATCATCACCTAGATCTCCATATTGGAGCTGACCTCTATCTGATTCCCAGATGATGCCCTGTTAGAGTAACCACACTAACAGAATCCCTTTTATGCCCATCAATATTAAGCCCATATCTGGGAATGCCCATACAATAGAATCCCTTTTATACCCATCAATATTAAGCCCATATCTGGGAATGCCCATACAATCCCTTTTATGCCCATCAATATTAAGCCCATATCTGAGAATGCCCATACTGTATATGGACATATTGTGTCAGTCTAACCAGTGTGGTTGCGCGACATAAGTCACACTTGCAAATTAATTCCGTCCTTGTCCCTTTTATGCCCATATATGGAGCTAATCAAACCCTGGATATCCATACATGGAGATGACTGGATCATCACTTAGATCTCCATACAGTATATTATATTGAGCTGGCAATACCTCTACATCTGACCTCACGGACTCCATATATGGATATAGCTGACCTGTTCTAACATCACAGTGATGACTCGACAGGCTTAGCAGAAGGGCATACATGCCAAAGTGCCCAATTATGTTCAACTGCAATGCCACATGACAAGCATAACCAGGCATAGGAAAAGGAGCGCTGTAATTGGCTAGTACATTCTGGTCCATAGCCTCACAGGATGCATAATTATCTCATATCCTCAGGACAGTTGCTCTGTGGAGTTTCTGGCTAAAAGTATGAAGGACTTACCGTACAGTAGTTGTCGAAAAAAGGGCAGAAAGATAAAGAGCAAAGATAATGTTGGAGTGTTCACGTTAGTGAGCCCACATTTGAGATATGGAATAGTTCCAGTGGAGCTGTTTGGACGTTGATGCATTGTTCAAACAGCTATTAGACTTAAGAGGATTTGGGAGGAAGGAGAACGTATTACTCATTCATGCTTAGAGAATAGAAATTGGTGAGCTTGTGGTCACCGTGCCAGACCAAAGTAAAGATTTACCAAAGTAAAGATTTATCTTAAAATAATTTCCTGTACAGGAGGGAGTTCAGTTCCAAGGGCTAATGCTCATGCTACTAGTACTAAATAAGTGGCCAGGAGCCTTTCAAAGCTAAATTCAATGCATTGAAGTTGGTCTATGAGGGGAAAGCTTGCATTATATGACTTCTGCAAGTGGAATATATTTGTAGTGATCTTTGCACTTTGGAATTCAATGTCAAACCGGCTGTCAAAACACAAATGAATAATGAAATGATGTTCTTTATTAATGCTTAATTGGATCTCCGCATGTTGATATTCTGCCCTCTTTTGATATGCTGACAAAAAGGGGAGAAGACCACATTTGCTATCAGATGTGGAATTAAAAATGTTAAAAATAAGTTTTGTTTTTGGCAGACACTGCAACAACAGCAGGCTATGATGACAGTAGTGGTGTGAGAATGCGTTGTTGTTCAATCTCGCCGATACATTTTTGGAGTTAATTCAGTATTAAGTCAGTATTCTTTGATAAATGTAGATGTTCAGGGGTCCAATGTTTATTACCTGGTGAAAGAGGAAAATGACAACGGTTACTGAGTGGAGGGGTTCCTAAACCCTTCCATGCCAAGCTACCCCATATAGCCATAGCCTCTGGCTACAGCCCCCCATTGCAAATTGCAGCTATCTTCTAACTATTAATTTATGGAATGTCTGTCTGTCTGTCTGTCTGTCTGTCTGTCTGTCTGTCTGTCTGTCTGTCTGTCTGTCTGTCTGTCTCTCTGTCTCTCTGTCTGTCCGTCTGTTGTCTGTCTGCATGCTGCCTGCATCACTGATACTAAACAGTGTCGCCACCTTGGTAAACAGCTGCATGCTGAAACAATGCCCAAATGTGGAGATAACACACATCACTGACTGACATCACTGACTGACATCAGTCAACCCACATTTGGAGATGACTGACATCACTGATACCAAATTTGGAGATGACTGACATCACTGACTGACAGCAATGAACACCATATATGGGCGAATATAAACGGGTGAAACAGTGCCTAAATTTGGAGGTGACTGACATCAATGATAAGTCTTAAAATCCTACTATCCTGATAGTAGGTAGCTGATACTTTCACCTCAGTACACAACACAACCACAGGCAAGGACTATTTGTAATAATTTGAAAAAAGAAATAATAATAATAATAATCTAAGTCAAAGAGTGTGTCAAAGTGTCCCTGAGCAAGACACCCCCTAACTGCTCCCCAGGCTCTGTATTAATAATGCCCACCCATCCTAATAGTTATTATGGATAAATGCAGAGGACACATTTCACATGGTGGGGACTACGTCATTTCCTAATGGCACTCCAAGTGCTGATTGTATAGCACATAATGTAGTCTAGTGCACTTGAGCTCAGAATTGTTTTTAATGAAGTGGAATTAGATAGAATTTGCATTCTTCCCACATTAAGAATAAGAAAAGGGTCTGCATAATGAAGCCCCACGATTAGCATTTTTCCTGTCTCATTAAATTCCCTAGAGAGATGTTAAATTCCCTAGAGAGATGTTAATTGGTTTGAGATAATTACAGCATTACGCACAATGTGTAGCAATAATACTATATAAAAGTATTAGAATACCATATTCTTTCATGTGGCACTCATTTGTGGAGGTGCATTTTTAATTCCTTATTTCAAGGTCATCCAGCGAGGTCTTATAAGGTTCACAGGCACCATAGATGTTTTCTTAACAGATGAATGTTATGATTGAATTTAAGAAATGTTTTAATTAGCCTACTCATTGAATCCTGGAAAATTAATATCATAGTTCTTGTAACTGCTCTATAAACACAACACGAGATATCTGTCTAAACACCTGAACGTGGCCAGAGAGCACTCTGTTTTATGGTCTGTGGAATGTAAAATATAAGCGCACTGTATACCTACAATGAGCTGTTTTCACTGTTGCTACACTATACCCATAGTCATATTTAATCATAGCTATGTAGGTATTTGGATACAAATGTAGGTATGACCTCATCACCTATCATCATTTTATAATGGACGATTTACTTTTCAGGCAAGTGGGCATGACCTTTGGGCAAATAGAACATGACCTGTACTTTTCCGATGGGCAAGTGCCTAGTCTGAGACCTTAGTGTCAAACCCTTCCTGCTGCACCAAGTCTATCAGAGGGAGGGAGGGGGATGATGTCGATGATGCATTACAAAAGGGCCCAGCAGCAGACACCTTAGCCCCTTTTCCACATGCAGGCCCAACACCACACCACTCCACACCACACCGCCCACTTGTGCCAGGTTTTCCACTACAAGGACCAGGGTAGAGTGGTGTGAAAGTGTTACTAAACGTGGTACTAAAAGTATCCAATCTAGAGTAGGTCTGAGCTAGGCCAAGCAGGGCCAAACACTTCATAATGACTGATCACTTATCTTGGGAAAAGCTTTTTTTTTGTTTTCTTAATGTTTATTGTAAAGGCCAATATACGCTCCTTCTGACATCAGAAAACACTTAATGAGGCGCAGCTTGTGGAGCTAGTTCATGCAGACAACTCAGGGGGCGTGCTTCCCTGATCAGGTCAGTCACATGATCTCTTCACCTGATCAGGGCGGTATTTAAATCCCTCTGCCTACCTCTTCATTCTGGCTTTTCTCCTGGCTGTGCAGTTGCCCTGCTTGGTCTCTGCTGCTGCTCTGCTTGCTCTTTACTGCTGCTGATGTTTTGCAATCCCACCACCTCCCCAGCATCCACCCGTAGGCTCTGTTTCTAGATCCCCTTTGGGGTCTTAATTCATTCCCTGTAATTCTATTTGGTAAATAATTCTGTTTGGTATATTATATCTAAAATGTTTATACTTATAGGGAATGAATAGAGACAGAGTCCTGACGCCAAACTATGCTTCGTATCATGCTCATGCTATGCTTCATATATCATGCTCAGTAATTGCTCAGTGAATGCTCAATAAAATATATTCTAAATTAATCCAAGAGTTGTCTGCCTGAACTGTTACGACAGGCTTTGCAAACAAGTTCAGAGAGTCAGGGCATCTGAGAGTACACAAGTTCTGAAGTTATAAAATGACGTCAATTTGTAGTTATATCACAGAGGTGATATTAGACTTTTAAGATTGGGGGTACAGTGAAAACTGGGATGCCTTGTTTCATCATTTTATAGTTGTACTGTACACCAAGGGAACAATGATGGATTTAGGTAAGCAACGTGGGCTGTGAATCTCCTTGAAAGGAATGAAGAACCAAGGCATCAATCTCCAAGTCAGCATCACAAGCAAGTGTAGCTTCTCAGTGCCAAGGTACCAATCAATGGACTTGCATAGCTAAAATGTGTTGAGAATGATCAAACATCCTGCCAAGTGTTGTCATTGGTTTGGGCCACCATGCAGTGAGTGCTGTTGTGCAATACGATGTAATTAGAACTGAAGCATGGTAGCCATATGATCAATCACAAGTCTAATGTGCTTTCCCAAGCCATTTGGGTCTAATGACATCATTTGTTAGGAATTACCCTTAGTCATGCAAACAATGTGAGACCTGCCAGGATAATGATCATTATGAAAGTAATGCCTACCAAGGGGATAGATGGGGGGAAAAGGATTGCGAGCCAAATATTTTATCTTGTCATGGATACAAACATGTCCACCAGCTCTTAATTGACAACACGTAGCTTACAGCTAAAAAAGTATTTTATTAGGTCCAACTGACCTTCATCAGGTATCAGATAGATACCTGTCTGATATGAAATGAAAACATTCTTAACATGTCTTATGCCCTACTGATACCCTGGTAACCTGGTAGCTTCTACCTTCTCTGACTGCTCAGAAATGTGTCTTGCATCACAAATGCCAGTTTCACTTCACAAAAGACAACAAATTGCTACAACAATAAACAATGCATATAACTACGTGAAACATAAAACAAACAACCCTCATGAGTAAAATGTGTAGCTATATGAGTGCGCCCAGTCCTGACAAATGATAGTTTTATTGAAGAGAAATGTTAAAATACTGTACAAATGCATTTGAGACAAACAAACATTTTCAAAGTGTGATGGAAAGTCAGGCTATAATTCTATACAAGTCTTCTTTAAGCTTAATTAAAGGATCCACAAAAGTGGAAAAAGCAGCACACCAGAATAAAGCGTTCAGAATAAAATGGAACTCAACATCTGAGCCTGTCTTGTACTCTCATTCTGGTGTGCTGCTTTTTCCACTTTTGTGGATCCTTTAATTCAGTTGTACCTAGAGCTAAGCACCCACTGCCCAAATCAGTGGCAGCAATCAGAGGAAGCGCACCTGTTCTCTTCTCCTCATCTTCTTTAAACTTGTTAGCCTCCACAGCTCAATAGTAAAGCAACATTGTTACATCATTGTAACATCAGTGTCAAAATGACCTGCTTGCTGCTGTAGTGCAATGCCAGAGACTGAGGGAGAAAAATAGATAGACATTTTTAGCATAACAAGCCATTAAATAGCACTCCTCTCCTATCTCTAAGGGAAGGAATACAGTGGTTTCCAAAAATACTCCTCTCCTCAAATATCTCACACTGTTGACCTAAAGTCTGTATTTTTCTCTATATGCTGTAACATAGAATATGAAGTCAGTAGAAATTGGGAATTATTATAGTTAAGAAATACAATAAATATTTTCTCTGACGTTAGATAATTTGTATGTTATCGGGAACAACTCCAAATAATATCAAAACATACTGTACTGTGGGTGAATAAAGCGGCACTGTGCTGCAAAATTAGTTCAATTATTTGAAAAAAGTTGGGGTCATAGACAAGGTGAATGTTAATTGTTTCAATTAGTGCTTGACCTCTACAAATAATTGAAATGAAGCATGCAACAATGGCTGGTCTGTTCTAGACAGTACATACTGTACACGTTCGGTTTATACATCTATTTGACTATAGGTCAGGGAAAGTTCAGAACCAGCCACTAATAATGGTGCATACTGTAGTTGTGCTCGCGCACATTATATGCATGCATACATATTCATAATGGATAGCCACTGGGCTTTCACACAATACTCTGAAGAGACTCTTATCCAATGTGATAATGAACCCTAATGAATACTGGCATGAAAGTAAACAAACAATTAAGTGATAAACATTTACTTACTTAGTTGACTGGGGTCCTCAGGGGTCTAGTTTGTTCCCCTCCTTTCTTTCCCAGTACACCAAATGTCTTCATCAAAAATAGCTGGTCGTTGTGAGCTTGTAGATCTGCTATTTTCTGTGCCCAGGGGCGCTAATGTTCATGTGGTGAAATTATATTATATCGTCACTGTTGGGTAGAAACCTTGTACCTCCAAGTTTCAAATTTGTACGTTCTTTTCGCAAAGTAAAAGCCCTGATTCATCATACAAGACTGTCGCACAAAACTAGTGAACATAGCAGATGCAGTGCAAGGCGTTGTGTGCTTGTAGATCAGCTATTTTCACTAGTTTAAATCATTTTTAAAACGATAAAAAACAAACAGTTTTGGACATACAAGGTTTTCCACCCGACAACGATGATATAGTCTCGGATGTTGTGTAACAGTAACAGTTTGTATTTGAGATTGACACCCGGACACTAATCAGAGATGTGTTGCATACAATACAATATGGTTGATTACAACAAACAGCTATTCTAACTGCACTGCACAGTACACAGTGTGCTGTGCCAACTCAAAAATTAATCATAGTGTTATTGAGGCTTTCAACACATCCGTATTCTGAATGGATGCTGAACGACATTCATATTAGACCTGGGGCTTATTTCAAAAGGTTCTATTATACTGAGAGTAGATATCTGCTCTTATATTAGAATACGCTGACAAACTTGTAGTATATTACTCACACAGGCACGTTCAGCACACATTCACAAATACACACAGACAAAGACAGGCCAATACACGCACGCACACACACACACACACACACACACACACACACACACACACACACACACACACACACACACACACACACACACGCGCGCGCGCGCACACACACACACACACACACGCACATTAAATATTTACATAGTTACTTAGAAAGGAAATAAATCTTTGAAAGCAACATCACACCCCTCGAGGCGAGAAACATTCACTTATTACCCCTCTCTGCCAAATAAATAACTTTACAGTTTAGGAAAACCATCATTAATTTAGGAGCTGTCGGTGTGTACACTGTACAGTACTGTACGCAACGCTTCAGTAGAACCCAGGCATAATGATCAATGTGTCTGCTGTGTAGCCGCCAAATAAAGTTGATGAAGGATAGGAGTACTCCCACAGGTGGCTTCACTACTGGAGAGAAGCTCAATACAAATAGTTCTCTGCCCAAGCTTGGCCAACCCACCAGCTCAGTGGCCTTGTGTTATAGAGCAGTGATTCCTAAACTTTTCAGCTCAAGACCCAAAAGAGAAACTAGTAGATAGATCTAGATGCTTAAATGTGTTGCTTTGAGACGCGTTGTTTTTTATATTTTTTAAAGGAAATTATTCAAGTTTTCTGCTTATTTATTTTTGTGATTTTTTTTAAAACTTTTTTAAAACATTTGAATTTCTTTTTTTTAAATGTAGGAAACTGAAAAAAGGTCCATGTTCATGACCCAAAGATGTGTCCTGACGCACTGTTGGGAACCACTGAATCCCAAGCAGAGTCATACTGTACCAAAGGCTATACAAATGGTACCCAGCCCTACTTGGCACTCAGCATCAAGGGTTGGATTGGGAATCAAGTCCCTGCCTCGTATTAAAGTCATGTCCATGGGGTGTACACTAGTAAGTACATCAGGCTACCTCATGCTACAGAAACAGGAAATAGGCTCTTGATTTATGGGCCACATGGCTCAAAAGGTTACCTACTACTTACATCCAGTGCTCAGCTGATACATATATTTAGTTGTATGCAAGAGGATTCTAATGCTTAATTCCAGTCGTACGACAGAATCACACACCGAAAATACAAGCTCACAATGCGTTGCGTACATAGCGCATTTTGAGCTTATCCTTTTGGCAAAGATATTTGGTGTAGACAGAAAATTTTAAAAAGTACAGTTGAAACTCAAGTTCAATTCTCTAGACAGAAAAGGTTTTCAAAGTACAGTTGCAACTCAACTCCAATTCTCTAAGACTACAGAGGTTTAAGTGGTTAAGTGCCAGGCAACCTGAAAGTATGAAATGAAGGACTGGATGTTTCTTTCTAAGATTTAATTGGCTTTCACTATCAGCGAGCAATTAAGTTCAAAGTACTGGTCCATCTACAATTAGAGCTGAAAATGTATTACTTGGCCTCTCTGAAACTCTGTCACCTTTGAAGAGACTCTTGATTGACATATTAATGGAATTCAGACATAATGGAATTAATATTCAGCATGTGCTCAAGGTTGATGATGCTGGAATCTGAATTGCTTAGATTTCATAGACACAGTGAGTGAAGACTGTGCTAATGGGTATGTTTTTTTTATCCTGGCAGGACTACTGAACCATGTCTCATTCAATATTCTCATATTCTGTACTTGTCTGTGGTGGTAGTGGTTCAGTTCGAGAGAGCAGTGTTACAAGACAAGTGTTAGTTAAAAAAAAAATCTAAGTTAATAATAGCACACTGGCATGTGTATAACATCGCATTATATTCCGGGGTAATTTAACCAACAGTGTTCATCCATCCTTGAATTGTCGGAGCTACCATAAATCACAAGAAAGTATTTGCTGTAAAAAACAAATCCCATCAAATCCCCTCCGTAACGCTCCTTTCCATATCACCAGGAGTCCACCTGATTAATTATTCATGATCTTCAATAATTTAGATGATGAAAGATTGCTTAGTGCTGTTGCTCACTGTGATTGCAATTTCAATTGAAATTGTCATGTTCTATAGGCTATGGAATGGGTCTAAACACTTATTATTACTATAAGTATCTTGTATCTTTGTATCAAATATTCAGGTAAATGTCATGAACAGCTCAGTGGCCTTGTGGTTAGAGTGTTCGCCCTAAGGTTGGGAGATCAGGGTTCAATCCCCGGCCAAGTCACACCAAAGCCTCCCTGCTTGGCACTCAGCATAAAGGGTTGGATTGGGGGTAAGTCTCTGAGTCCCTGCGACATATGAGCGCCATGTCCAGGGGGTGTAGTTGTCAAGCCACTTGAAGCCAGCTCACTCAACAGAAGAAAGGATTCTGACCCTACGGGCCACATTGCTCAGAAACCATTGGTTAAACATGCTGCTTACTTTACTGTACATGTGCATACAGCATCTAGAATCTCAACAAAGTTTTATTAAATTAAATCAGTTTTACCACTTTATATTTTAATTCTGGGACTCCACTAGAGTAGCTTGATTCAGTTAAACTTTATTATTTTTTTTTTTTATGGATATCATGATGCACCTGGGAATGGCATGGCTCTTGGACTTATTGTGGCCAGCCTGTGACATATAACACCAATTTGAAAAAGTATAAAACATAGAAATAGTGGAGGTACTAAGCCTCCTCCTGGTAGTGTGCATGTTTGAGAGATAAACTCTAGAATAGATGAACAGAGACAGACAGACAGACAGACAGACAGACAGACAGACAGACAGACAGACAGACAGACAGACAGACAGACAGACAGACAGACAGACAGACAAACCCTCTGCTAGCCTCCTGCACAGCCATATATGCTGCCTAATCTGCAGATGTGACCTCCTTAACCCCTTGAACCCCAGCGGCGTCCAAATTCTACTGAGCCGCCCAAAGATAGCAGACAAGCTCACAATACGTTGCGTTGTAACACATTGTGAGCTTGTAGATCGTCTATTTTTGGTGAAGAAATTTGGTAGAGGGAGAAATGCAATTACAGTTGCAACTCGGGTCCGTTTTAGTAAGAATGGTTAAAAATGTGTTGCTCATCTCTAAAAAGAAGGATGTTTGTATACAGATTTGTCTGAATATTGTGGAAAAGTTTATTATTTTCCATAATTCTGTAAAAAGCATTTAAATTCACATTCTAGATACATTGCGCATGCAGTGAAATATATATATTTTTTGATTCATTTGTATTTTTATGGCATACAGCTCATGAAAATAAAAACTAACCAGACAGAATAACAACCTGCAGATCAATGCAAGTTTCTCATAACAGTTTGTTGTTTAGAAAGTAATAAACAGCCAGAAAAGTCAGGTGGAGGAGAGACCAATTCCCTTTAGATTATGTAAACAATATCACTGTTTAACACACTGTACTTAATGCAGCTTATGCTAAACAGAAAATAATGCATTCGCAGCATACAGCATTATGACATTTTATATAGGCCTACATTCAGGCAGGGGAAACATTATAAAGTCTTAGTTGTCTCTTCACACTGCAAGAGGACACACTGTAAAATTGACCCTTTCACGGTAAATTTGTATATTTTCAGAGTTAAATTGACACTCTGGACTTTACAGTGCAGTGCACGTCCTGTACATTATAATTATGGGCCTGTCTTGCGCTTGATTTATGCATCATGATATTATTCAGTCGGTCTGCCAATCAATCCAACCTCATCAGCATAGTGAAAATGTATTCCTGTTTTTCTGGACAAACATTGAATAAATGATGTGCAAAAGCCACACAGACTGAATATGTACAGATGAATACTATATGACCTATGACTGCATGCATGTTTGGCAAAGGTTTCAGTCTGATCCAACCGCCACTGACAATTAGGTTAATTATTTAAAGAAATATAAAACATGTATAACATGTGGGGAGTTTCTTGGTCTACTGACAGAAGACTGCACAAGAAATTTGGAAATGTGGCGCTGATCTGATTGTTCCGAGATTTGTCTTTGGTGATTGATTTCCCCCAGTGAGATCAATAAAGGATTTATATCTTATGATTTATATCCCTAGATCACTGTTACACAAAAGAATGGGTCGGAATCCATTTGTGGGTCGCGGACACATTTGTATGGGTCACTCACGAGTAGGCTAAATGTAAAAAAAAAAGAAGATTAATCACGAAAGTCTTTCATGAATAATAATAAAATAAATCTATGATTTTTCAAAATGATTTAATTAATACATTTTTAAAAATACAAAACTCTAAGAAATGCCATAAATTAAAAAAACAAATGTTTACGAAGTAGTGAAAATAGACGATCTACCAACACGTCGCTTCGCACCGCGTCGTGAGTTTGTAGATCTGCTGGCAAACGTCTAATTTCTCTTTTGGGTCACGGGCTAAAAAGTTTGGGAACCACTGGCTTAGATCACATGGTTCTCAAAGTGTGGTGCAGGGACCTCCAGGGGATTCCAGAGGGTCCCCCGCAAAATGAGGAACAGTTAACAAGGCTCACAACAGGTCATCGCAACACGTTGTAGATTTGCTATTTACAAATTACACATTACAGCCCCCCCCCCCCCCCCCACACACACACACACATTACAGCCCCCCCCCCCCCCCTTCCCCCCAATAAACCTATCTTTTCAAATGGGAGTCTCAGTCTGTGACCAAATAGTTGACATCTCATCACTCCGACGTTGCGTTCGTCTGACTCGGGTCTGCGTCAATATGCAGAGGGGCCGGTATGCCGACGAACTAAACCTCACCTCAGTAACCGTGACGCGGGTGAGTAGCTAACCTGCTGACGGGGGTGAGTAACTAGCCTGCCGACGCTGGTGAGTTCTTACTCGGAACAACGGACCGGCGGAACAATGAGCGAACCCCGTCTGACTCTCCCCATTACTAACCCTATCTCTAACCTTAACCCTAACCTCACGCATAGCCATGTAGTTGGAGCAATGAGACGTAGGACTTCCATAATCTCCCGCAAATAGCTCACATATCAATTTGGGGGTCCTTGACATTAAAATGTTTGAGAGCCAATGGCTTAGATTTCCAGAACATTCCATTCCACACTGGTTCCATTCCAGGAGGTATTCAGTTCAAGGAAGGAATCATGCCCACTCAACTCTGTGTGAACTCATTCGTGAACCCGAGGCGAGACCAGCGATGGTCTCTTCCGCATCGCTGCACCTAAACCTGCCAGGCATGAAATGGGCCCAGGATAACCTTAGATGTTGACATTTTCATCCGTAAGTTGTTATCGGGGCTTGACAGGAGTAGAAAGACATCAAGCCCACAGCTGAGCGTGTGGTCAGATGGTTTTCACTTCAATGAATAGCAGCAGGTTGACTTCTAAAGCACTGTTTCTCAATGTGGGGTCCAGGAATCCCCAGGGGTCCTTGAAAGTGTTCCAGGGGGTCCCCTGCTGATCTATGAGCTTAGTAGATCAGCTCAAATCATCTCTTATGGGGGTCCCAAACACAACATATTTTCAGATGGGGGACCCCAGGCCAGACACAAATGTTGACACCATTGTTTTAATAGGATGTGTAATGGTGGGGGTGGAGATATTTTTTTACATACCTATCTTATCCCAGGGGAACTGTTTTGAGCTTAACCCAGCTGAGTGCTGCCCACAGAGGAGCATGTAGAGGGATCAGTAAGGGGTTAGGTTTGCTCAGGGACACTTTGACACATTGCTGAGAATTCTCAAAAGAAAGAGGATACTGTACTGTTAAGTGCCTCCGGGTGCCATACAGGTAAAAATACTCACCATGCAGAGCCCTGGGTTTGCCACCCAGCACTGCTGCCAGGCGCACCAGTGAACACAATTATATATTAGCAGTGTTCACTGAATATGGAAAGTTGACAGGGCATTAGTCTCGCGTAGCCAGACAACTATTCCACAATCTCCGAATGCTATATAGAGTCTGGAACGGCAGCTCCCGAACGGCGAGTATCGGAAGTAGCCACTGCTGCACTGAACTGTAGTCCCAATGGAAACATAACAGAAACACAATAGTTCAGACAAAGTCATTCGAGCGGCCTATTATTGTTATGGGTGTTTAGTTTAAGAAAACGTTTGAAAACATCATGGAGGTAACACCAATAACACCAGAGAAAGATGAAATAACGCCCCCCAAAATGTTGAAAGGAGACAAACGCTTCCAGTAGGACTTGTTATTGCTACTGCACCAAGGGAGCGGTTGCGTCACATCCGCTTTATCTCGCACTCATCGTTTCTATTTCCGTTTGCCAGACTGTATGCCGGGAGCATTTGCCCAAATCGCGGAGGCAACAGTCTGGCCACGCGAGACTAACAGGGCATGAGTCCTACTGGTTGCTCTGTTCAGTGGTGGTAGTGGGGTTGAGGTCTGAACCTTCACGTGAGTTACATTCTCATTGAAACTCCTTACCCTCAGTTGAAAATGTATCAATTTGAACTGGGGACAGCTCCCCACGTTGAACAAGCATTTGGAATTGTAGGAGTTGAGACATTACAGTAAATTTAGTTTGACTTGGTTCCATTATAGTTGGGGGCGTTAGGGATATTTCGCGCTAATCAGTCTAAAAGAGCCAAATTTTGCACAGATGTAGCCCAGGGCATGCTCTAATGATTTAGCTAGGGCGCCCGAGTCGGCGACTTTCTTACCTTCGGAGTCGGTGACCTTCGGGGTCGCCACAGCTCCAGAAAACACCCACAAAACTCATCACTTTTCATCACTAAACCATCGTTTTCTGGGGCCATTTATAGCCCAAGGAATGTTTTTTGTGCAAAACAAATGCTTGCAATGGATTCAGCATCATGACAAACCCCTAGTTAGACCCCTCACATCCTACTTAAATACCCAGAAAAAAAGTGTTTTTCTGGGTATTTTCCTCCTGTATTGAAAGTCGATGGGAGCCCAACTTGATTTGGCCGCTGTGGATATTAGGGATCCCCCCCCCCCCCCCCCCCGAATGTCGCAGACTCGGGCGCCCTAGCTAAATCATTAGAGCATACCCTGGGCTACATCTGTGCAAAATTTGGCGCTTTTAGACTAATTAGCACGAAATTACCATGTCATCTCCCTAACTAAGAAAATAGCCTATCTACATACTCACAACACCTTGGGAGCATGTAGATCGGCTATTTTCACAATTATTGCCTCTAATGTTTGACAATTTGTCCAATTGTCCAAAGAGCATTTTTGGTAGTATCGTTTGTTGATTACTTTTGACGCAGTAATGGTTTTAATTTATATATAGCCTATTTATTTAATTTTTAATTTTAGAGGGTCTTAAGAGTCCTTAAATTTTCACTTGGTTTGTTTGCTGTTGAGTGAGAAAACAATGTTGCACATAAGGCAAATCATCTGGAGACTATATCATGTGGGGTCACCACAAGAGAGCCACTGATCCACAACTTCGTCAGGCAAACAGTGGGGGTTGGCGGATAGCCGGATACTATTTGGAATAAACTAATTCTGGAGAATCAAACATATGCATAATTCATAGGATATGGAATACTTCTGTAAATGAGGGCAAAGATTGGGCAAATTAAAAGTTGCCTTCAAAGCTCCTTCAAGGATGTTCTTTCTTTTAAACCACTTCATGTGGCCTGCACAACACCTCTTGTTCTGCGACACTTGATCATGACCTTGACCATGACCTTGACATTTGACTATTTCAACCCAAAAGTGTAATGAATCTGTGAACTTGAGAATCTGTTCTCAAGTTATTTTAACAAACACACAAATAAACAGACAGGACTTTCTCCTTTGAATCAGCTGCTGTGCTGAGTGCTGATTACGGTAAAGCTAACAACGGCGGCCATTGAATACATTGTACAAGATATGGTTTGAAGCACCAAATGTTAATATAACGTTCTACTTCAAAGGCATCGATTAGCCATAACTAACTGCAACACTAGCCTGAAGGGTGAGGGTCTCCATAAATCTATTGACGACAGAGTGTTTGGATGTGAGAGAGGGTGGATGTTGTGGCCCCCAGACGTTGCTTTCCCAGTGAAAAAAAAAGAAAAAAAAAGAAAAAAAGCATGCACCCAAGGCTACTTTCCCAGTGACTCTGGGATGGAGCGGAGCACAGTGTAAACAAGACACTTAACAGTTCAATGGGCTGTAAGTAGCTCGACTGTGTATCTCCTACCCCCAATATAACAACATGGCTGACACCGCATGGAAATGAAATAATGAATCATGTTGTGGCCACGCAGCTTCTGCCCATACAGCTAGCTGTGGTTCTGCAGTGAGTCAGCTGCTTGTTTGTAACTTCATTGAGCACAAAATGTGTGTGTGTGTGTGTGTGTGTGTGTGTGTGTGTGTGTGTGTGTGTGTGTGTGTGTGTGTGTGTGTGTGTGTGTGTGTGTGTGTGTGTGTGTGTGTGTGTGCGCGCGCGCGTAAGTGTGTGCTCCAGCGAGAATGAAACAAGCGTGCTCCTATCGCCTTGCTCCTCAAATTGAATTCCCCCTCGCAACGATAGCTCACAGATAATAATAAAACACTCAGAAAGTGAAGGTTAATAGATCTTAGTCCCAGTTGCCTGGCGCCTACATTAGTAATGTCGCTCCATCCCGGCAGCATACTTGAGATAAATTAGAGTTTGATTGCTATTGCGTCGCTGATAAATTACGAGTGCATATTGAGTTTAAAGGGTCTATTAATTGGTTCCATGAGGCAAATAAAATCATGATTTGGGCCAGTGTGTCCTTCCTTGAATCATATTTATTTGTCTTGATATGTACTGTACCCCACAGCATGCTTACAATATCATTTAGGCCATGCAGTGTATGTGCTATATTTGTCAATCAATAAACAGTACAGGTCTTCTATTGCATTCTAGAAATACAGAAATATGTAATTTCCAATCACCTACAAAATACAACGAATAGTGCAATGAAACAGCCACTTGCAGCCACAATGTAAACTGTGCAACATTATGCAGAGAATGTGCAATATTCTAAACATGAATTTACCGTACTATACCTCATCACATGCTGTTTTGGAGGTTGTTAAGAATATTGTGTTCATGTTTGATACAGGAAATATAAGCGCATGTTACAGAAAATGTAATGATGATCATATAGGCCATAAACAAACGCATGTACGAGATCCGGATGGCTGGGGAATTCTAAATGAAAATTGATATGTGTGTGTGTAATCTAAAATAAATGTGTTATTTCAGCCTACCCATCATTCAAAACTCCAAACACATCCCAAAAGCATATTTGCATTGCATTGTGGACACTAATTCAAGAATGACTCAATGTTTTTTTTAAAGTTTTGCTCATTATGATTTTGCTTCAGTATTCACTAAATCTCTAAAACAGGTGTTTCATACTGAAATCTGTGATTGTTCATTCCGAACCATTACACATTTGCAAACAGCATATTCCATGGAAAACTCATGTTACTTATTAGTAAGTAATTAATTGAAACATTATAGTACCATGCCATTAATCGCCTTGTAGGGCATCACCAGTGTTTTGGACAGGGTGCAGGCAGCAACCAGAAGCCAGTGAGGGAGCACAAAAGGCAATACCACAATGCAATGACATGCAATCTATTTTGTGATATATAACTTCACCTCCACAATATGTCACTCATACTAAGGCTATGTGATATGAATTGGTTAGCTGATTCTCGAATAAAATAAATAAAATAATAATGAAGTTGCTCTCACCTGGGAGAATAAGCTACTTGTAATACATCTTGTAATAAATCTGTTGACAGTAATATTGTCTATATGACATATCTTTCATACTGTATACAGTATATCCAAGTTAATTGCATTCATCTGGCATTCCATTTCTTGCTAGTTCCTGATTTGACAGACAGGATATGATTTACTCCCCCAGAACATGGCTGCCATGGCATGTGATTGGCATAGGTCACAGCGATGCTGGAACCTATAGGATGGTGTATAATAGATCTAGATGGGCCAGGTACACAAATTGCCACCCCTCCCCCTCCCATGAAAAAATAAATAAAAAAAATCAAGCAACAGCAGATCCTAATCTACAGTAAGTGCAGTACAGTACAATATTGTACTGTAATTGGGCCACTTCAATATTTGTACTGCAGTCAGAAATTAGCTTACAAAATAGCCAGGGATCAGCACCATGTACAGCGCCAAGTATTCGCATACCACACCACCTTCTATGCATAAACAAATTAACAAATTAAATTTAGGCCTAGAATTATTGAATGCTTTAACCAGTGAAAAATAGCAGATCTATGTACAAGCTCACAGAAGAACAGAACTTTACTTTGACGATGGCTAGCCAGATTGCTGACATAGAAACATGTTTTTTTTTTTTTTTAAACAACCTTAGAATGATTCAAAAGACACTTATAGAATCGGGTAAAAAATTGAAATTTTCAAGATAGCTCACAGCGCGGCACTTAGTGCCGCGCTGTGAGCTTGTATATCTGCTATTTTTCAATAGTTAAAGCATACAATAATAATACACAATAATGTGTATATAAATCTGATCAGAAACACAGAAATGCAGCTAAAAAAAGTTAGACCAAGGCACTCTTGAGGGACAGTTAAAAAGCCTTTATTTTAGGGCTAATGCATGGCAAGAATAAAAAATTCAAATAGCAGATCTACAAGCTCACAATGCATCGCAAGAGCTTGTAGATCGGCTATTTTCAAATGGCAGAAATGTATATGGCAGAAATGTATAGGGTTGAATTGATTTGTAACTAGTAACTAAAATGAGCCAGTCTTTTGAACGGCTCTTTGAAAGGAACGTATCCCAGAAATCAGCTCACTTCAAAGAGCCATAAATCCCATCTCTATACTGACAAATGACAAAACGCAAAACAGAGCAATCAAATTCTCATAATTATTTAGTATCCTTGGGCTTGGTGTTGTTCGATAAGGAGTGCATCAGGAATTTAACTCAAACACCCAACCAAGAGTGATAGTTGATCATCATTCTCTTGTCCATTGACATTAAAGCCTACCCTTGAGTGTAAATATGTTCGGATAACATGCAATGAATAACCAAGGTATTGCTTAATCTACTTTGTTTATTATTTGTCTAGGGCTGCAACTAATGACTACCATAATCAATTAATGATTGTCTCTGTTTGTTTGATTAATATACATAAAACAAGGTAATAATGTAGGTCTACTATATATATCTGTTATCTGTACTGTACGTAATGCTTAACATGTTTCAGCTGTCAAAACCAAAAATAATAATAGTATAATGTGGAACAAAGACAAGACTTCACATTTTGGTGAAATAAATAGTGAGCTCTATGGCATAATATAAATCTTCGTATTATACACTACGCAACCAATTATTTGATTACTAAACAATTATTTGCTTGTGTTTTGCTATTGCCAGAATCTGTTTGTTTGGTTGTTTGTTTGTTTGTTTGGTTGGTTGCCTCTGCCATCAGTGAGTAAATGTGTGCATGAATGTAAAAATGCAGACCATTTTAAATGCAGATCATTCATGGTGCAGGGGTGCGTCTCTCTGAGTGCATTTCTACTCGCTATCGAGAACAGATTGTGCCATTGTGTTGTTATCCAGCATTGCTATCAAGCATTAGCAATGCAGCCCTTTGACTTCATCTTCAATTTAAGTGACTAGTTTTCATTCTGCAGAGGCTGCAGTGCTGAACAAATAAATAAACGGAAGCTAGAAAACATACAAAATGGTAACAAAGTCTATCTAAAAATGAAGACCATTCCACAGCCTGATAAATAATTATTTATCATCACAATGGTAGTTTGAGCATTTAGCAGACACTCCTACACGGAAGTGAAGAAATCTCATTGGGATGTAAAGAACATCACATCAATTTATTTTTGTTGTTGAGTATGAGGGACAAACCTGTGGGTCAGTCTCTCTACACTGGCCACTGTCAGCTGAGGACAAAAAAGAAACAGTTCAGACACAATTCTCCCGGTACTCCCAATGGTGAGTCCACCACTGATGCTGCTACATCTACGTGAATAATAGAGCAGTATCAAGTAACCAACAAGGATCTGCAGGATCTATCAACATTAGGTGACAAGAAGGGATAGAATAAAAGGGGGAGCTTAGGGTGCTTGAGCACCTGCCCCTTTGCCTAAAGTGCCCTTTAAAAAGAAAAGAAAAGCACTTTATTATTTTATGTTTTTAATAACCTGGCAACACCTGTGGCCCTTATAACATTTGACAAATAATAATAATGTAATTATCATAATTATTATTCATATTATATTATAATAATTAAAATGAGTTGCCAGTTTTAGTATAAAGCGATATTTCACTTTCAAATTATATATTTTTTCACATATTCGGAGGGTGTCATGCGTCACTAGAACAAAGGACAAGTGTTTTCATTGAATCTATTATGGTTAAAATGGAGTTTAAAGTTACAATAAGTTTGTATAGGAATGGGGGAAATGGTGGCAAATGTGGAGATATGAATATCAAATATCTAAATACTGAAACAAGCAATTCAACTGTCCTAGACGATAAAATTACCAAAGTGTTTTTTTTTTATAATCTTTGAAATATTCCTTTAACTTTTCACCTAATGCAGTGATGTCAAGTGCCCTCCCACCTCATTAATATTGCAGCTGCATTGCAAACTAATTGAGACAGGCAGAAGCATGGAAAGTTCACTCCCCCATCAATACATTGTTGTTTAACACTTCATTTTGTGCAGATCAGATAAATTGTAGATGAGTTCATGTAATGAGCTTTTGTTAGCTTGGTTTGTACAGTCAGGCTCTGTACAAATACAACACTCCATGATGCCTGTGTTTTGTCGGCTTATATCTTGGCTTTGATTCACTCATGAGAATAGTGATGTCTTTCTCTCTGTCTGTCCAATACAGCCTGCAGTTGTTCATATAAATCGTCTTTCTTCTCATCTTCTGAGTCGTTTGCAGAGCGTAGCACTGAATGATGGATAGTCTGATAGTGTCCTTTGTAGTGCCAAACTTGACGGTGATTGATGTGTGACTGTGAGTTCACCGGTTCCCAACCAATGAGAGAACATTGTTCCTCCTGAGCCAGCACCTTCTTCTGTGTGACCGGCGTAGAACACGTCTCTCCAGATGTCATTCTCAGTTGCCTTGCTTGTAGCCGCCTTGTCTCACACAAGCCCAGGAGAGAGATGTTGTAGTCATCACCTGTGCTACTTTGACTGTTTTCCTCAATTCGTACATTGTCCTGATGTTCCATGTGGCAATTCACCCTTTGTCAAGTCCCGCCCATCGTCCCGTCCCGCTTCACACCCATTGGTTGCTGTGTCTTGGTGGGACACTCGGTGGGACACTCCATCCACTACCATTTTTATTAATTTGCTTCGTATTGTTATTCTGTGTGTTCAATTCTAATTTCAAACTTGGTTTCAGTAAAATGGAGCTGCTCAGAGGCAGTACTGTATAGTGACTCAGTATGTTTTTAAATATTTTTATTTCTCAAAAAAGTATGTTTTTGCAAATTCAACATAAAAAAGGCGGAACCAGGGCCGGACAAGGCAGATAGAGCCTGCTGGTTGGTCAGTCAGGGACCAACCAGATTCTGGTTAGGAGGGGAGTCGACCTTATAGCTTCCTTTCGGCTATCACTGCTTGGCGTCATGAGAGCCCTTCCTTTCCCAGGTCGAGTTGGTTTTGAGTTGTCAAAGATGTTTCTGTAACATACTTTTTTCCAGGTAGGGGTGTTTCCCCTACGCCAACCTTGAGTATTTATCCTCCGGGGCGAGGTGGACCAATTTGTCTCACCTCTTCCCTTTTGACCTGTCAGTGTCCAGCATGAAAAGCCCTGCCAGGTGTCTGCACACCTACTGGCATATAACTCCCTTGGTCACTGAGGCACCCAAGGCACCACCCCGCGACAAAGGATGGCCCATATGGTGAGACCCCTGGCTTATGGCCAATTAAAGGCACAGTCCTTTAATCGAAAGAGACAGCAGGAACAGAAGCGCCAGCCGAGTGCACACAGGAGGCTGAAGTATACTCTCCTTCAGTCAATGGGATAAATGTCAAATGCCGTGCAAAGTCCAGACTCAACACAGATATGTTGGCTGCAGTATATGTTGAGGGAAAAGTTCCAGTCAAGAAGAACAAACAACCATATACTGTGGTAATGCAACTGCACATTTGTATCAGTTTTCTTTGATGTGAATTCAATAATTTCCACATGCAATATACAGTATACAGTACTGCAGATAGATAGACAGATAGATAGGCACAAAAAAATGCTGCAGCAACCAGCAGCAGCTGTGCCCTGAGCCAACACAGCGGGACAAACATTTTGTTCCCCAGGCTGGGGGGGAGTTCCATGTTGACAGTAATCTTACTATTAAATTATTGCTTTGGCAGCTCAACCATAGTCCACTGGCCACATGCTCCTTGTGAGTTGCGATTTTTTATCCAACTCTGGTTTCTCTTGTCTGTCTCTGCACTCGACTATAAAAAAAAAAAGAAAAAGGTTCACACTCAATAGAAAGAGTCCACTTGCACACCAACTTACAAGAAAAGGTGCGTAGGAACAAAATCAATATGAAAAGATTCACTTACAATAGTATTTTTATTGAAAAAGTACAAAAGTAGTTTTATTGAATACAGAATGACGTCTCAGTCCAACTGAACTCATCGGGTTTCTCTACCTGAATACAGAGGCGTAATTTGACCAATATCTAGGGTGTTACAAGTGTAGTGATACGCGGAAGCGGGGATTGAACCCGGGAAAAAAAAATGACGCCCCTGCCTGAATACCTGATGAAGGTCATTCTGTATTCAATAAAACAACTTCTGTATGGGAAGACAGAGTGTGCAGGACCTTTCAAGTTTAACACTCAAAAGGAGGACAAAGAAATCCAAAGTCTGTTCAAATATTTTTACGAGGGTTACAAGTTATCGCCCTCTATGGCCATTTATCACTCCCTTCATCCAGGGCAAATAAAGCCTGGACATATTTCCAATAAATGTATTCTAATCTCTTTACGTTTTTAAATTAATGAAATGCTTGCCCTTTCTTTTTTCTTGTGCCTCTCACACTGTTAAAGGGTCAATAGATTTTTCCACCTCATTTGCATTTATTTAACTTTTTATTACAAAGAAATGTAATTATTTTTTGCAACTGCAAAATTAAATCCAGTGCTTCTGGGTGGTGTGGATGTTTGATTGTATAATTGGAAATTGGTAGAGTTCAATAAGAAAGAAGTCAGGTGTAAGCTAAATAAAATCACTCATTGTGCCTCGTCACGTCCAAATGCAGAAAAATGACAGTTCTGTGAGAGATTTTTGAGCGGTGGTGAGCCGCTCTCTGAATGGGTATGTCAGTTTGTGGCCGTGTGGATGGTGGGTGGGTGGTGTGGATGCGTATCATGACAATACCTAAACTGACCACACAGACTCACACACGTTAAGGGAGGGGCGCTGTTGAGCAGGCCAGGTACACACACACACACACACACACACACACACACACACACACACACACACACACACACACACACACACACACACACACACACACACACACACACATACACTAATGCCTGGGTGACATACACAGTACCTTCAAGTGCCACTGTTGAGCAACCTTGCAATGGATGTATTTTACCCATAAACCTCAACCCCTGCGGGGCTGCTCCACTCACCCAGCGGAGCACAGCCTCCACCGGTGCTCAGTTCACACAGGTGTGATTTTTCTATCTGTGCCCAGTCTGCCCACACAAAATTGGCCATTTATTTCAAGTGGGGCAACAGGCAGAACATTCACCTTAAACAATATACATGATGTTGCAGCTGATGTGCATAGAGTTTGAATATGTGTTGTAACCACTGGCTGTTTGCCCAGAAAGCATGTTGGCAGGCAGGTAGATTTGTGGAAGACATTTAAGAGTTAAAACAAAGCTAGTTGATTTGTTTTTTAGATGTGGTGTGAGTTAACTTACCAAACAAGGTTAGGATAATAAAATGCTGGACTCTGCCATTGAAAGCAACGGCTATTTTTACCTAACTATAAAATCTGTATTTTTGACACATTATGGCCGTCCAGCACGGAATGTGGCTGTGAATGTACTGATCCACCCTGCCATGAGCAGTGAAGTTAAACTGTGTATATAAACAGCAAAGGAGCTGCTCACCGGGAAGCTAAGTGTCCAACTAAGTCGAATATGGAATAGCCCCTGTCATTTTTATAAATCTTTTGGCTTTAGAGTATCTGTTTATTAGTTAATCTAATTTCACTGCTGATCTATTTAGCACTACCTGTTCTGTTGCAGTCAATAGGGGTTTTCAAACCATTGGACCCCAAACTCCTTATAGGCCACGGATCCCTTGGTACCACAAACAAAAACTATTTTGCAGAACAGACAGATCCATGGTGGATGGCCTATGCTCTCAAGGGGGCAAAGAGGATGAAGTCAAGTAATGCAGGCCATGGATCCCCATTTCAAATGAAGGTGTAATGAAACGGATACTATATTTAAATGTTTTGGTTTAATATATTTTAGTTTTTTTATAACTTTGTCAGGGATGGCTGGAACCCAATCACAGACCCATGAGGGCTCCTTGGACCCTACTCTGAAAACCACTGTCAGCATCTCCTTGCTAATCGTGCAGCCCTGTTGATATGAATGAGGGTATGTGCTCTAGTCTAGTTGAACAGATCTTTTTTGTATGCGTTTGTTGCACTGCTGTTTGTCCAAATGTTGAGTGTTTGTCAATAGAATATTCATTCAATCAAGCTTCCTGCAGAATGCACACAGTAGGGCTGCCCCCCTAGTGGCTATAATCTGGTTAAAAGGCCAATCTAACATATAATTTTCCGAATGTCTGTCTGTCTGTCTGAGTGTCTGTCTGTCTGAAACCGCGTTTCTCCTCAGTGGCTGGAGCAATTGATCTGAAATCGCATCACCATCAGCATATGAACACACCTGACATAACTGTGAAGCCCGTTTGTCACTTTCACAAATCGTATGCTGTATACTTGCATTTTTATGGTGTATCTATATCTATTTAGCCTACAGTACCTTTTGTGACCACACATGTTAAGGGAGGGGCGCTGTTGTTCAGGCCATGCACAATCACACACAAACCCACACACACACACACACACACACACGGGGGGGGGGGGGGGGGGGGGAGTGTGTGTGTGTGCAGGCGGGCGGGCGGGCGGGGGGGGGGGGGGGGGGGGGTCGGTTCTGGCCCTGTTACAGATGTTGTCCAAAATCATGCAGATCGGTACACAGTATCTCTGTAGCCGTTAAATGGAACGGGTATTTCTTACATTGATGCTCCTACATATTAGCATGCAAGCACCAGTTAAAGTTACTTTCCATCCCTCATATACTGTGTGCACAGTGCACATCCCATAATCCTCACACTGCACATCATTTCGGAGCTCATATCTTTGAACGGGTAAGGGCTAGTATTGCTAATTCAAGCAATTGTATGCAAATTAAAAGGGGCAAAAGTATCCTACCCAATAGACCAATGAGTGATGTTTATGTTTGGGGGCAGTTAGAGTTAAAGGTGGCTCTCCAACTATGTAAAGTCACTGTAGCCAGTCACATAAAGCCAAACAATTCTTTGAAAAACTAAATGTTGAATGTTCTTTTGTGACACCAACTAAACCTTTGGACCACCACAAACTGAAGGATTCATTAAACATAACAACATCCTCCCCAAGCCAAACTATTCAATATTTTTGCACTGCATTTGTGTTCGCCTCAGTATTCTCAATCCCTCTCACTTATCTCTCTGCTTCTGTTATGCAGGCTGAAATGTGTGGCATGTGGGCACGCAGCCAGCCGTTACTGTCTCCGTGCCCACTGGGAGGACTGCTGAGAGATAGCCTAGGGCAGCAGAAGGTCAAGGGTTAGTCCTCTAAACGCTGCTCCATCTGTGCCTGTTCCAGGACTCTCCTCTGAATTGACTGTTATCATCACAATCACCATGCTGGCTCACTGTCATCTGCACCTGCTCATCCAAGGACAAGCATACAGTACTGTACCTACATACTGTATGTCATTACCACACCATGCATTACTGTACCTACATACTGTATGTCATTACCACACCATGCATTACTACTGTACCTACATACTGTATGTCATTACCACACCATGCATTACTGTACCTTCATACTGTATGTCATTACCACACCATGCATTACTGTACCTTCATACTGTATGTCATTACCACACCATGCATTACTACTGTACCTACATACTGTATGTCATTACCACACCATGCATTACTGTACCTACATACTGTATGTCATTACCACACCATGCATTACTGTACCTTCATACTGTATGTCATTACCACACCATGCATTACTACTGTACCTACATACTGTATGTCATTACCACACCATGCATTACTACTGTACCTACATACTGTATGTCATTACCACACCATGCATTACTGTACCTTCATACTGTATGTCATTACCACACCATGCATTACTACTGTACCTTCATACTGTATGTCATTACCACACCATGCATTACTACTGTACCTACATACTGTATGTCATTACCACACCATGCATTACTGTACCTACATACTGTATGTCATTACCACACCATGCATTACTGTACCTTCATACTGTATGTCATTACCACACCATGCATTACTGTACCTACATACTGTATGTCATTACCACACCATGCATTACTGTACCTTCATACTGTATGTCATTACCACACCATGCATTACTACTGTACCTACATACTGTATGTCATTACCACACCATGCATTACTGTACCTACATACTGTATGTCATTACCACACCATGCATTACTGTACCTTCATACTGTATGTCATTACCACACCATGCATTACTACTGTACCTACATACTGTATGTCATTACCACACCATGCATTACTACTGTACCTACATACTGTATGTCATTACCACACCATGCATTACTGTACCTTCATACTGTATGTCATTACCACACCATGCATTACTACTGTACCTACATACTCTATGTCATTACCACACCATGCATTACTACTGTAACTACATACTGTATGTCATTACCACACCATGCATTACTACTGTACCTACATACTGTATGTCATTACCACACCATGCATTACTACTGTACCTACATACTGTATGTCATTACCACACCATGCATTACTACTGTACCTACATACTGTATGTCATTACCACACCATGCATTACTGTACCTACATACTGTATGTCATTACCACACCATGCATTACCACTGTACCTACATACTGTATGTCATTACCACATCATGCATGGAATGAATAGAGAACTCACTATAAGATTAACACAGAGACTCATAAAATATTTCCGTAACCCAAAATAATACTACTACTACTACTACTACTACTACTACTACCAGTAAGACTCCCTAATCGGGAGATAAGCGACCGTTGGTCGCTTATCTCCTGTCACACTGCTGACATCAGTATGACATCACACCGTACACAAATGACCCTTATATAAGACCGGCATTATCTACCGACAGATTAGTAACAAGATGTCAAAATCGTTGAAGGTTGAATCTCCAGATATGGAGATAACCAACACATCACTCCATATATGGAGATAACCGACGAATCTCACTAAGTCTGACCTCACAAGCCCCATATTTGGACACGAACAACATATAACTCCATATATAGAGACATAGCTGCTGACATCAGTATGACATCACACTGCTGACATCAGTATGACATCACACCGTACACAAATGACCCTTATATAAGACCGGCATTATCTACCGACAGATTAGATGCAAGCAGGATCTCGACTCTGACACTAGGGTAAAAAACATGGTTGCTATGGTAAACAGCTGGTTGCTAGGGTAAACAGTTGGTTGCTAAGGTAAAAAACATGGTTGCTATGGTAAACAGTTGGTTGCTAAGGTAAAAAGAAACATGGTTGCTATGGTAAACAGTTGGTTGCTAGGGTAAAAAAAATGGTTGCTATGGTAAACAGTTGGTTGCTAGGGTAAACAGTTGGTTGCTAGGGTAAAACCATGGTTGCTAAGGTGGTTGCTAACGTACACTAACAGACCAGCAACAACAGACTGTTGCCACAGCAACGTACACAAAGGTTTGTGTACACATGTGGGCGGCGCCTGTACACAAGCTGTGTCATAGTGATGTCAGCAGTGCATGTCATACTGATGCGGAGATATGAGCAGGGCAAAGGTGTGACGTGTGACGTGTGACCGACGGACGGCCGGTGGAGGTTTTGATACTAAACTGCGACCTGACGGTCGCAATAACCAGTAAGACTCCCTAATCGGGAGTAGGCCACAAATAGGCCAAAAGTTTGTTTTACCAATTATTACACTCTATGTGAACATTTACATCAACAAATCCCAAGTACTGGTTTTTAGGGGTGTAACGAAGGCTCTCAATTGCGCTCAAGACATACGGGCAGTTGACAGTTTGCCATGGTTACTCATTGAAGTTGAATCTCCATATATGGAGATAACCTACGCATCACACTAAGTCTGACCTCACCAGCCCATATTTGGGCATGAGCAACTTATGTCTCCATATATGGAGATATGATGACATCACACAGTCCTCAGCCGATGATGTGGCGTGATGTCATACAATACACAAACGAGCCCTACAGTATAAAGGGGCAATTCTTGCCAGGAAAGAAGCATTTCTTCGACTCAGACCTTCAATCAATCAATCAATCAAACTTTATTTATAAAGCACATTTCACACAACCTTAGCTGACCAAAGTGCTGTACAGATAAAACAATTTAAAAGCATAACAGGAATAAAAATATAAGCATAAAAAGGAATACAAAATAGAAGTGCAAAGCATAGACCTCAAAAGCATCAAAGAGATAAAAAACAGAAATAGGCTATGGGTTCAGGGGTTATTAAAAGCTAATGAAAAGAGGTGTGTTTTAAGTAGGGACTTAAAGATGGTGATGGATTGAGCAGACCTGATATGAGGGGGGAGATTGTTCCAGAGCTCTGGGGCCGCCACCGCAAACGCACGGTCGCCTCTGGTCACTCTAGTGAGGTCTGTTGGCGTGGTCAGCAGTGACTGGGTGGCGGACCTCAGAGCTCTAGATGGATTGTAACGCTCTACAAGATCAGCCATATAATTGGGGGCCAGATCATGAATAGATTTAAAAGCGAAGAGGAGGATTTTAAAATCAATACGATATTTGACCGGGAGCCAGTGAAGGGTGGCCAGAACTGGGGTGATATGGTTAAATTTTTTAGTTCCGGTAAGAAGGCGGGCAGCAGCATTTTGGACTAATTGCAGGCGCTTGAGAGATGAGTGGTCAATTCCATAATAAAGTGCATTACAGTAGTCTAGTCTAGATGTAATAAAAGCGTGAATGACGGTTTCAAATTGTTTGAGCGGGAGATACGGTTTTATTTTAGCTAAGAGTCGCAGATGGAAGAAACTGGTTTTGACGGTGGAGCTGATCTGTTTGTCAAATTTGAATTTGTTGTCGAAAATAAAGCCAAGATTCTTTGCACTGGTGTGGATGTTAGAGGAGAGAGGGCCTAGGGTATTTACGGGAGAGGTGGGATTGTTTCCAAAAATGATTATTTCAGTTTTGTCATTGTTGAGGTGTAAAAAGTTTGCGTCCATCCAAATTTTGGTGTCCTCTAAACAATTGATCAGGGGCTGGAAAGAATTATTGCTGTTTGATGTAAGTGGCATGTAAATTTGGACATCGTCGGCGTAACAGTGATATGAAATGTTGTGTTGGGATAAAATGGGTCCGAGTGGCAACATATATAATAAAAACAGCAGAGGGGCCAAAATTGAGCCCTGGGGGACTCCGCATGTGAGGGGGGCTGTGGATGAGGAGAATTCTCCTATCTGGACGGAAAAAGTCCTATCCGTCAGATAGGACCTCAACCAAGTTAAGGCGGTGCCGGAGATGCCGACCTGATTTTCAAGGCGTGTGAGAAGTATTCGGTGGTCTACTGTGTCAAAAGCTGCCGATAGATCGAGCAAAACTAAAATGGCGGGGTTACCTGAGTCAACAGTTAAAATTAGGTCGTTAAAAACTTTTAAAAGGGCTGTTTCCGTGCTATGGCCCGGTTTAAAACCTGATTGAAACTTCTCATGAAGACCGTGGTTGGTTAGAAATGATTGCAGCTGGGTGTACACTACTTTCTCCAGAACTTTAGATAAGAAGGGTAGCTGGGAGATAGGTCTGAAATTTGAGAGAGTGGATGGGTCCAGATTTTTCTTTTTAATCAGAGGTTGTACAACGGCATGTTTGAAGGTGGCTGGGACGTGTCCTGAGAGGAGGCTTGTGTTTATTAGGGTTAAAATAGTTGGGCCCACAGAGCAAAAGACTTCTTTGAGCAGGCGGGGGGGGATGATATCTGTGGGACAATTTGTAGGCCGGAGATGTGAGACTATATCGGAGAGTGCGGGGAGAGATATTGGTTCGAAATGGTCAAAGGTAACAGTGCATGATAGTGGAGGAAGGGGTGGGGCAGTGAAAGTATGCAATGACCTGAGATTTGATATCTTGTCAATAAAAAATGTTTGAAAGTTATTGCAGAGAGAGAGTGATGGGGTGAGAGGGGCAGTATCGCGGGGATTAATAAGGGAGTTAAAAATGTTAAAAAGTACCTGGGGTTTGTGGCTGTTTTTAGAGACAGTGTTGGAGATAAAAACAGTTTTGGCAGCTTTAACAGCTCGCTGGTAAGTGACCATACAGGTGCGTAAAATTTCTAAATTGACATGAAGCTTATCCTTTTTCAATCGTCTCTCCTCACGCCTGCAGGAGCGCCTAAGAGCTCTAGTGGTGTCGTTCAACCATGGCTCGGAAAGTGCTTTGGTGCGTTTTTTCTTAAGTGGAGCGATGGAGTCTAAAATGTGAGTGCAGGTTGAATTGAAATTTAAAAGAAGTGTCTCTGCAGTGGGGTTATGATTCCCCCATGGGCAGGGGATGTAGAGTCATTAAAAATAGAGGAAAATGTTGGTGCGGTTGATGGATTAATGTCACGTGTACGGCGTGCATGATCAGTGGGTTTGGGTATTGAACAGGGAATTATTGAGGTAAATAAAATTGGGAAATGATCAGATGGACATGGAGGGGTGCAAAAAAACCTTATCGCCAGGGTTGGCTTATCATCACATCCAACCATCTCCAATACTCGGCTAGTTCTCCCAACAAGACTTCAGAGCCTTCCATACGATTCAAGGCATCTCGGTTAAGTTCTTACCGGACACCACTGCGTCGGTTATCTCCATGTATGAAGGGATGTGTTGGTTATCTCCATATCTGGAGATTCAACCTTCAACGATTTTGACATCTTGTTACTAATCTGTCGGTAGATAATGCCGGTCTTATATAAGGGTCATTTGTGTACGGTGTGATGTCATACTGATGTCAGCAGTGTGATGTCATACTGATGCGGAGATATGAGCAGGGCAAAGGTGTGACGTGTGACCGACGGACGGCCGGACGGCCGGTGGAGGTTTTGATACTAAACTGCGACCTAACGGTCGCAATAATAAGGGTAAGTGTAATAATAATCATAATAATCATACAAATTATTATTATAATGCATGAGATAATGGTTTGGGTGGAGATCTAACCTAACCCTATTTTATCACATACACTTGTGCTAGACCCCTAGGAGATTGATTGGTGAGGTGGAGTGCACCATCACAGTACTTAACGCATGTCTTAGTTTATCCAAGCCATGCTACTCATATTCTGAGTTGGCGGTGCATGGGATCAAACCCAGAACTTGTCAATCCAAAGGCCAGTGCTCTAAAGGCATTGCCCTCCTCTTTTATACCCCATTACAAATAGAGTTTTAATGTTAAAGAGGTTTGGTGAATTACTTGTATATTGTCTTTTCTCTTGTTTTCTCAGATATCAATATTTCTCTTTCCCATCAGGTTTTCATGAAGGCTTTCCAGGGTTGATTTCTTGGTTTAGAGAGGACAGGCATATCGATTCTGTTGCCCTGTTAAAATCCATTATCAGGCCTTTATCTGGATGGCCAGGACGCCCTTGGTTATCTGAGTCTCCATTTTAAATAGCAGGTCGGAAATCACCACAATCCAAACTTTGTCCTCGCCAGGTCAATATTGTGGGCCAGCAGTATTCAGATCAAAATGCACTCTGCCTCCTGGTGGTGCTACAACAGGCGTGTGCGAACTTTCACAGCATTCAGACTCTACGTTCATAATTTGTGGCACTCCTGCAAACTTTAGATGCCAATTTTAGGTAATCAACAAAACTGACAGATAGGTCTTGATCACATGACTGCAATCAGATAATGTGTTCCGATTATAGCGTGATGTTTGGACAAAATCTGTAGGAGTAATACAAAAAAATATGTTTTGCAAAAAAAATCACACACACACACACACACACACACACACACACACACACACACACAGTTTCCTGTCTCCTGCTCGCTGACGTCCAAACAGCAGCTGACTCACTCATAAAATAAATGTAAATGCTCAAATTAAAACGCACGCACGCACACACGCACACGCACACGCACACACACACACACACACACACACACACACACACACACCTTGGGGCTTGTTTAGTGTAATGTAATGTGTTACTTAGCCACTTAGCAGCTACACAGGAGAAATAAGCTGCTGCCTTGAATATTTCAGCCTGGTGTCCTTATTGCTTAACCATCATAATGACTTTATAATGACTTCTCCTTTCTTTTACTTTATTTTTTTATTGACAACGCACTTTTCAAAGCTAAGGTTTATTTTTCAGCTTTGTAATCAAGCCAAGGAAGCACCCCAAGGAAGGTAGCCACACAAAAAGTATACTCCAATTAGTTACACACTCCTTTGGACACTACAGTCACCTCACCTTAACAGGATCTGCTAGTGCTGTCAACTTTTTATTTTGTTTGTCCAAATACAAGTGGAGTTTAAAGTATAATTACCCTGCAGGTGCCATCTGTCAGTGTCATATAGATAACACCTGTGATAAGTTACTTACTTAGACTTAGTGATAAGTTCAAGATAAATTCACATGTGCAATACTATAAAGCACAATAGCACATAGACAGGTTCACATCATAATCAGCCATAATTATAACTTAAATGTGCTGGCTGCCATCAATCAGTTTTAGTTTAACCTGATGCAGAGATGTCAATTAAGTGCCCTCCCACCTCGTGAACCTTGCAGCTGCAAACAACTTTATTTGAGAGGGCCAGTATGCATGCTAAGTTCTATGTACTAGTTACATTTCTGGTGTGAAATGGCACGAGGGACCTCCACAAAAAGACCACCCCAAAAATCGCCCTTTTGTGAGGTTTGAGCACCTGCCCACTCGGTGCTCTCTGCACGGCCCTGCAGTTGCGTCTTCTTTCACTATATTCTTCACAAGTGAGAGAGTGCACTTGTGGCGTATACCAAGAGAGAACGTTACAGGCAGGGCAGGATTACTTTTATCAGCTTTTGGGGTGTTTTTTGTAAATGACAAATGAAAAATACAGACTACATTGCTTATGTCAAGAATCGAGAAATGGTTTAGCCTTGCATGGTCAAGGTGAGAAGAATGCCAGCTACTGCTATTAATTGTATCTTTAGAGGTTATAATTCTTTTTACTCAGCTTTATAGACTATGTAGTTATTTGAAGGCAAAGCAAAGCTATTCCTTTCGGACAGTCAGCAGAATGGCATACCTAAATGCTAAGGTCCTTAGTTTTTAGTGTAAACAAAACTTTTGTATTTATTTAAAATGTACATTTCCCTTTAGGTACACAGCAGTGACAGCACAGATGTGACATTGAACTGACTGACATGTTTTGAGAACAGAACCCAGATCAAATAAGAGTTGACACAAGGGTTTATGAGTACAATGTAGAGACAGCTCTATCGTCAGAGAGGCCCAGCATTATCACATCCCGTTAGATTACAAGAAGGAGAACTGAACTGGACAGGAAATGATAAACAAAATGAATGCAATTTTAGTTTTTAGACTCATAACATTATCAGATGGTTACACATATTTTGCTGTGCGTAGGACTTTCATGGCTGTAGTTGGATAACAACTAATGCAACTCTTTTTGTTCTGAATTACTATGTTCCCTTATACTGTATACCCTAGTGATAAAATGCCTTGAAATACTAATCGAAGGCCATATTCTCAGGTTGAAAAAGCAGTTCCAGCATCCCTTGCAGACATGCTGTCATGTCTGCAAGGGATGCTTCCTGCCAACTTTGGAAGCCAGTCTTAGCCAGTCAGGTTGGAATATGAAAATTTTGACAGATCTGTCTTGATCACATGACTAGAGATAATGTCTACTGATTTGCATGATGTTTGGACAAAATCTGTACGAGCGAGTAGGCTAATATATCTAAAAAAAAAGTTGTTTTGCTGAAATCGTCTCCCTGGGCCCGCAATAACAGGTTGATGGGTAAACAATAAACATTGTCGCAGAGGCTCTGCTCTGGTCACCAGGTTTCACGTTTATCGGTCCAACTGTGACAGAGATTAGTTGCTCACAGTCACCAGGTTTCACGTTTATCGGTCCAACTGTGACGGAGATTAGTTGCTCACAGACAGACGGAAGGACGGACGGACACACACATACTGTACAAAGAAAGCACAAGCACACACACACACACACTCACACAGCTGGACACAGGGGCAAAAACGGGGGCAAAAGCCTTCGGTAGCGGAGACAACAATCAAAAGCTATATGTACTTTTACTGTAGCATATTAACTGTAGTGGAAGATATGTACACAAGGCTAGAAAATAGCATCATACAGTATGCAGATAGGGGGCCAGGGGCCTACATACTGTAAGGTGCAGCCATGAGCAGGTCACTAGAACAGTAAGAGATATGTGGATCCCTAGAACAGTAACAGGTATATGGGACATATGGAGAGGTAAATCCACAGGTGCATTACATTCATCCATTCACACACACTCATACAGTAGAAACTGTGCAAAGCACCGACCTGTTCATCAGTAACAGGGCTTAAGAGAGTCTTACACACGGACACTTTGACACAGAGCCAGGCCACTCTACCTCCTGAGCCAATGCTGCCTGCTGTTTTTCTATTGAAGTGTTATGAAATTAGTTGAATAAAAAAGGAATTAAATTAACCAGCTAAAACAATTCAATCGATAGTTTTGTTCTTTAAAGTCATGTTCGACAAAACCAGAATTGCAATGGAGATAAAAAACAGCACTGTAGTTTGGCAAGACTATGCAGACCAAGCTGTGTGATGGCACACAAAGCTGGGAAGACTGGCAGACAGACAGGCAGATGAGAGCTGGTTACTGGAAGAGGATCTGAGGCAAAACAGTCAAAACAATGCTCTGATAAAAGGACTACAGTATGAGTATAGTACCTAGACAAAAATTAAATGCACTGTATATCGTCGTTGTCAGGTGGAAACCTTGTATCTCCAAGTTTGGATGGCGGTGTGAGGCGTTAATTGTGTGCTTAATTGTAACTCGGCTGTTTTCACTAAGCTTAAATCATTTTGAAAATGATAAATGCAAAACGAACAGTTTTGGACATACAAGGTTTGCAGGGGCAGTGGGAAACATTTCCAGAGGCCACTTACTGGTGTGGTGGTCGTGGTCCCCAGCGGGTCCATGGCACATACATACAATCCCTAAATGACCCACCCGCGTGAAAGTCCAATTTGTAGGATTGAAGGGCCACCTCGCTAATGGCTCTACTGGGATTCATGTGAGTTCATAGCAGCTTAGAGTGTCAGGCTGCCCATAATGTGTTTTCTGGGATTTCTGAGCAACGTAAAACGGATGACTACTGCACGTGTCAGACAACTGATGTAATGTACCGTATACTCAGTGGTGGAAGAAGTACTCAGATGTTTCTTATACTCTGGTAAAAGTAGCAATATAAAAACTCTGGTACAAGTTAAAGGCCTGTATTCAAAAACCTTGAGTAAAAGTACTAAAGCATTGGCATCAAAATATACTTATAGTATCAAAGTAAAGTATACTCAAAGTTTTCAAAGTTGTCGACAAGTTCACAATGTGTTGCCATGCGTTGTGAGCTTCCAGATAACATTGTTTTGGATAGTGAGGTATACAATATTACTTACATCTGAAAGTAACTTGTAACTAAAGCTGGGGCAAATAATTGGAGTGGAGCAAAAAGTACAATATTTGCCTCTGAGATGTAATGGAGTAGGAGTATAAAGTATTGAAAATGTGTGAATACACCTACTCCAGTAAAGTAAAAGTACCTCAAAACTGCAGTACATACCTTTTGTGTTATTGTTTTAGCGCCATTGTGTAATCAATCAATATCACACTGGCAACCCCAACCTCATGTTTGTCCTATCCAGCAGATTGTAATCAGATTTGTTTCATCAAGTCCGAACAACACTCTGACATTTAGGCCTGATTTATACTTACGACTGTAGCTGCAACCTTCAGATTCCCAGACGGCCTCTCTACCGACACAGCCTTCATATTGTACATATTGTACATATTGTACACAGAATGTTAAGATCAGAGAAAACAAGTAATGACACTTGTACAATCATGTACAAGACTTATTAGTGTGTTTACCCTTGCAGAAAGAGTCTAGTTTACTAGGCTACTGCAGGGCAAACAGACTATAATACTTGTCTGATCTCCATCCATCTTTACATCTTTCCAGATTTTTTTTTTTGCCATGCTACTCCTCCCACAGTTTTGGTGGCACAGACTTATGGCATAATATGTCAAATTGACCGGCTTCATCAGGACACGCAGGGTTGCATTTTGTTACATTATATAGTTTAATTTATAATAAAATATTTCGCGAATTAATTTTCTCCATTGACTTTAATTAAAAATAAACCTTTCCCAAATATGGAGATGACTGAACATCATAGATGCCTGACATCATAAACCACATGAGACTGGCACAGTAGGCTATGTCCATATATGGGCATTCCAAGATATGGGCTTAATATTGATGACACAGATATCTCCATATATGGCCATTCATTTATTAGTGAATTAATTTTCCCCATTTACTTGAATGGGGAAAATTCAAATGGTAAGACGGAATTCATTTGCAAGTGTAACTCGTGTCACGGCAACCACACTTGTTTATGAATTATAATTGATGTGGACAACATTATTCTTCTGATCTTTTTTTTTTTTTTTTTTTTTAAACTAGCCCTTACCCGTTCAAAGATATGAGCTCCAAAATGATGTGCAGTGTGTGGGTTATGGGATGTGCACTGTGCACACAGTATATGAGGGATGGAAAGTAACTTTAACTGGTGCTTGCATGATAATATGTAGGAGCATAAATATAAGAAATACCCGTTTCGTTTAATGGCTACAGAGATACTGTCCCCCCGCCCGACCGCCCGCACGCACGCCCGCACGCCCGCACGCACGCACGCACGCACGCACGCACGCACGCACGCACACACACACACACACACACACACACACACAGAGCTGGTTAAAGATGTTGCCTCATGCTAGATGCAGAATAGATATGCCTCATGCTAGATGCAGAATAGATAGTAGATACACCATAAAAATGCTAATATACAGCATATGATTTGTGAAAGTGACAAACGGGCTTCACAGTTATGTCAGGTGTGTTCATATGCTAATGGTGATGCGATTTCAGATCAATTGCTCCAGCCACTGAGGAGAAACGCTGTTTCAGACAGACAGACAGACAGACAGACAGACAGACAGACAGACAGACAGACAGACAGACAGACAGACAGACACTCACTCAGACATTCGGAAAATTATATGTTTGATAGGCAGCTGAAGTGAAGTATTGTGCATATGAATCAAATATATAAGGAAGCCGACTGATAGTTATAAACAACTAATGTACATTCCTTCAATGAGAACACTAAGCAGCATGTCTTGTTTTGTGATTCCTACTGTTGTGTTGTGCAACATCTAACCACTATTCTGCTATAATATTGTTCATTTCTCTCACTCTGTGCTTCTGTTCCAGGCTGTTGTAACTCATTTAAATCAATACTTGAACATGTGAAATACTATAGACAGACATAGACAGACAAAGGTGCAAGAACAAAAGGTGTCACTCAGAGCATTGTTTTCATAATCACATCTGCTGCATTATGCCCACAAAGCTACTCCAAGGGTACATGAGTGTATGTTCAGCATGAATTATCAATCTCAAGCTTTGTCTCTACTGAGCAGCTATTGTCCATTACTAGATATGGAAAATAATGAAATACAATATATGTAAACAGAAAATAATGAATTGGAAAATGATTAAATCAAAAAATAAGCCATATGTCAAACAAATGTGGTAACCGGTGGACGGAAAAAGGTTAAATTATGGTCACGCTTTACAAAGTGCAAATTTTTATAAAATAGGTGGAGTAATAATGTTGCCAGTCAACCAGCGAGAGAAAGTATAATTAATTCCTCAGCTCTTTGTTCAATGATATTAGACAATCAATGTAAGTGAATAGTATATAACAAGATGGTGGAGGACGATATGTTTTCTCTGTGTGTGTGTGTGTGTGTGTGTGTGTGTGTGTGTGTGTGTGTGTGTGTGTGTGTGTGTGTGTGTGTGTGTGTGTGTGTGTGTGCGCGCGCGTGTGTGCGTGTGTGCGTGCATGCTTTGTCCATAAAAGTACCTTCTAGCTGTGTGAGTGTGAAGGCTCATTTGTACTCCAGTTTTAGCAACTCACCGTGGTGTAGTTTTCTAAAGTCAGAAACAGCATTAGGTCACTCATCATGGTTGAGTACTAGCAACTCACCTCTCACCTTGACATCTCTCTGTTTTTACTGACTGACAAAAGGTGAGTAGCTACTCATCTAAAAGTGAGTAGCTAGCTACTCACCTCACCTTGGAGTATGAATGAGGCTTTATTTCTATGCCATGTGAATGCTTGTCTATATATTAGCTGTTGTGTTCATGTATGAATGCAGTAGGTTTTTGTATTGTTTTTACCTTTATTCAACCAGGCAAGCCAATTTAAGAACCGAGTTTTGAACAAACTCTTGAATGTGAAAACATGTCAGAAAAAAGAACGTAGAAATGAACAAAACGTATAGCCAATAGGACGTGTACAGCAGTGTGAATAGCCTTGTCTTAATAGAAAACAACAATAGGACATTTCCGTCTTGTGATGCCTTGAGGGCGCTGACTGCAAGAGCCTTGTTGTGCGGGACATTACAGGACATAATTGAGTTGTGTTGAACAAGGCCAATGACCAGAGCAAAAAGGTCAGTGGACAGAGTTTATTGGGTTGCCGTTTGGAAATGTTACCAAGCCCCGCAGGCTTTGGTGATGTGCAACAAATCACTTCCGACAGATAAGCTGATCAGCTGCTATTTGTGGAAGCATAACATTTACTTAGACCTGCCAAGGTTATAGGTTGAAGCGTCTACACGCTAATTAAAGGTAATACAGTACTTCACCCCCAAAATGGCTATTTCCCCATGAATTAATGGAGAATTTTGTTTGTGTCACATTCCTTCATGGAGAAAAATCTAACGATGATAAAAAACAACGGAAAACAACACAAACTCCATGTGTTCAAGCTTTCACAGCAGTGGCAAGGCCAGAAATAATGTTTCGGGTGGGCCTGAATAAAAATGGGTGAGCACCACAATTCCTTCCATAAATCGCTCAATATCATTTTATAGTAGCCTACATTAAAAAGCGTGAAAAGTGTTCTGCATTGGTGTTCATCATAACATCATTTAACAGCTCTAAAACTCAAACCAATCCAATCTGTTCAGTTACTACAAGACAAGACAAGTCATTATAATTAAGGAAAGGATAAAGTCGAAGGAATGGGAAACCAGCAGATGTAGCTACAAATAACAATATTAGGCTACGGATCTAAACAAGCACCCCATAGCAGATGCGTGGACATGCTCCTGCTCAAAAAGATTCGGGACGGCGTGTACGTGTGTGTCACGACCAATACAACACTGCCTGACACCCACTAGCATTGGAAAATGATGGGTACAGGATGTTCTATTTTGAATGCCACCCACTAACGCCACTTTGCTACTTCAGAATGTGTGAAATTGAATGTGCAACACATGGGTCATTTTTACTTTAATTTTCAACGTCAATGAAGTGTGTAGCCGAGTACATTTCATGCCCTTTTTGGTTTGAAACCTCTGCTTGGCTTATTTACTGAAGTGTTGGCATGTGTTTTGAAGCAGTACAAAGCGAACCCAAAGGTGTCTGATTTGCAATTCAGCATCATTCAACAGATGTAATCATAGAGGGGCGAAGGGAGATGAGTTCTCTCAGATATTAAACGAAGCATTATTACTCCCAACCGAGAGAGTGTCTTTTCCTGTGATTAGATGCTGCAGCCTAGGGATGCCATAGGTAGTAGGATATGAGGTGAAGTTGATTGTGTTGGCAGAACCAACATACTTATAATCAAAATAAAACATTACTCATGGGGAAAGATAAGAAATTGCTTTGCAAAGCTCCAATCGTGGTCAGTATCATGTCAGCATCATAGTTAGTTGTTGGACACTTTTTTCCATCTACACCAAATGTATTTTCCAAAAATAGCAGATCTACAAGCTCACATGTTGTGAGCTGTGTTAACTTATGTTGTGAGAGAAACGGATAGACTCATTGCCACTCTCATCCTGTTTCAAAATAAAAGAGTCGCTTGTTAACACTTTGTAAGCCACGGGGAGCCCCTTAATGTTAAAACCGTAGTATATCGCACATCCCAGCAAGGAGTCTCAGCCACGCCGTACTTTCCCGGACTTTGTCATTAAAACCGGAATAAATGATTTTGATCCGAAAATCGGCGATCGTCTAACCTTCCCTAGTCACCGCTCGTCCATCGGTGGCTCGTGGCTGCTCTGACATGAAACAGAAGTGACTCTCATGGCCTCTCCTTCTTCAGCCTTCCTTCCTCCCACCCACTTGTTGTTTGGACGTTAGCACTAGCAGAGCTGGAGTGCTAGGTGCTAGGCTATCCAAAGTGGACACATCGACTGTTCAGTCACTCCTGGACTATATGCATGGATCGTTAAGCGCGCGGATCGCGCACGCGAAACGCACAGGGAGATCGATGCTCGGCCAAAACCACCACTTTATCCCAACGGAGATCGAGAAAATCACGGTGAGCTAATGACCTGGGGAAAAAGAAAAAGAAAAAACAACGGCGCTGTCCAAGAAGGAGGGGCGGCGGGCTCATGTTTATAAACATAATATTATGTCTCAGATCACAATACAATAATAGAAATTTCACGGCTAATCTACCAACCACCATTCTATTTCGGACGGCAAAGGGTTAAGTTTCCATTACCCTCTCTGCATCGTCCTGTCAGATTGCTCTCTGAACACCTGAGGGCCGCAAATGTGTAGCTTAGATTGGGCTGGCTGAGATTCTTTGTGAAGGTTAACGACATAAACCCGAGCATCCCTATTTTAGGCGTGTCATAGGTGAACATTCAGCTAAATGAAGATCTACAAGCTTATAGATTTGTCTTTCATCCAGTTCTTTGTGTGTTCTATTTCTCTTTTTCCTCTTTTTTTTTACTGGTCACGGTTTATCCGTTGACCATGAATTGAATAGGCCTATATGAAAAAATATATTGGAAAGTAATCTTACATAGTGTTTTCTGATGGAGTAAAGTTGTTTGTTTGTTCGCTATGAGGTGAGTTCGTCACTAACAGACCACTGGTGTGGAGAACTGTTAATTGTTATTAAAGGGGCCACACCATAATTTTTTTTTCATGTATTTTATTATTCAAAGTGTATTTTTCCACCCCCCAAAATAGAATTCATTAACTATAAGCCTTTGTTTTCATTTCTGTGATTTTCTGAGTGTGTGTCCGAATGGTTCTCTCCTGAAAAGTGAAAAATGGATCACAGACTACCTTTCAGAAAGACCACAGTTTGTGAGACTGCAGAGCTGTCGGTCTGATGTGCTGGTGAGCAACACAGTGGCCCCTCAAGGAACTGTGCTCTCACCCTTCCTGTTCACTCTCTATACATCGGACTTCCGCTTCAATTCCAAGACCTGTCATCTGCAGAAGTTCTCAGATGATACCGTGGTGGTCAGCAAGATCTCGGGTGACAACATGGCTGAACACGATGGTGTGGTGAGGGACTTTGTGCAGTGGAGCGAGGCTAACCATCTCAGGCTCAACGCTAGCAAGACCAAGGAGATGGTGGTGGACTTCCGTACTTCCAAGAGAGTCCCCCCGGTGCCAAGCACCATTAACGGAGAGGTGGTTGAGCTCGTGGATAACTACAAATTCCTCGGAGTACACCTGAATAGTTCACTGGACTGGTCGGACAACACGCAGGCGATTCACAGCAAGGGAAAAAGCAGGCTGTTCCTCCTGAGAAGACTGAGATCGTTTGGTGTGTGTAATAGGATGTTACAGATGTTCTACCAGTCTGTCATGGCAAGTGTCCTCTTTTTTGGTATAACATGGCAACAACAGAGCAGGTGACACATTTAACCTAAACAGACTGGTGAGGAAAGCAGGCTCTGTCGTTGGGTCCTCTCTGCAGGGGGTGGAGGAAGTAACCAGGGTGCGAACAGCGAGGAAGCTAGATTCCATCTTGGAGAACTCCTCTCACCCCCTCCATCTGGAGATCACCAGTTACTGGAGTAAGAGAGGAAACGACCGCTTTGCCTACCCAGGACGGAGATGTGAGAGACTAGGAAAATCTTTTGTACCGGCCGCCCTTAAGCTGTACAACGAGACACATAACGGACGATTGAAAAGGACTTCCTTCCTAACTTAGACTGACGGAACTATTGCTGTATTGACTTTGACCTCTAAGGACCTTCCAGGGAGAGTGCTCATGTGCGTCTTGTGGTGACACGATTCCTAGTTTCTTCTTCTCTGAGCTGTTTTTTTTTTCGCACTGATTTTTGACATTGCACTATTAGGTTGTGTTGGTAGTTTCTGAGTATTTTGCTTTGTTTAACAATGACAGTGAGATACTTGTTGCACTAACTAGCATTGACTCTCTTGGTCTCTTTTTGTAAGACACTTTATGTATACTTATATATTATTCGCCCCCTCTATTGATGCACCTTCTCTTTATTGGTACTGTACTGCTCTTGTTTTTTTTTCCTCTTATCTATCTTTTTCTTACTTCTCTGTAACTTTGTAAATAACTGTATACTGCTATGCTACAACTGGACAACTGAATTTCCCCCTTGGGATAATAAAGGTATCTATCTATCTATCTATCTATCTATCTATCTAAAAGTGGACTGGTGTGATGTCACACCAGGTTCCATTTCCATAGTACCGCCCCTCCACTTCAGTTTCCTGGCAACTGAAGAGAAGGAGGCGGTACTTTTGGGATGGATTCTATTGAGACTATATTTACGAGGTGGAACCATGAGGTAAAGTGGTGCTAAAATTGGAACAGTACAGAGAAGATTACGATTAACTCTACGTGGTTCTCATCGTGGTTCTCTAATATTCTCTGTATCGATCCAATTTTAGCCCAAAGACAGCGCCCCGTTGCTAACAAAGGGCATTTTGGTATTGCATCTGAAACGGCTTGGAATTAGAGACAGATAGAACATGAAATTTTAATATCCGAGTGGTTGTTTAGGCTAAAACCTATATAAAGCTGTATAGGCTATTATGGACCAATATTTATATAAAATATATATTTTGAAAAGCATGGTGTGGCCCCTTTAAATCAATATCAGTAATTGTGTAATTTGGTTCTTTTGCAGATGGAACTGTAAAACTATTGTGCGCTATTGCCTATGTGGAATCTTACAGATTCTTTGTCAAAGTCAATACTATTACTAGTCAATACTATATTACTGCCCCAGTCTGTCCACTGACCTGGCCTGGATTGTTGTTGTCAAGGGCAACTATAAAGATGTGTTTACTCACCTACATGATCTGACATGACCTTCCCACCATACCACAAGTCTGTTACACAGCTGACTCACTAGAGCGTATCCTCACTGTCGGGCAGAAACAATAGCCGATCTACAAGAAAATGTGTCTTTGAGAAAATGTGCCCTTGTGTGAATAATTAAAGAGACTGAATTGTTGGCATGTGTTCTGACAAGCAGTACGAGGTTTGATTTGCAATTCAGCATCATTCAACAGATGTAATCATAGAGGGGAAAAGGGAGATGAGTTCTCACAGATATTAAACTAAGCATTATTACTCCCAACCGAGAGAGTGTCTTTTCCTATGATTATAGATGCTACAACCCAGGGATGCAATAGGTAGGCTATGGGGTGAAGTTGATTGCTGTTGGGAGAACCAACGTACTTATAATAAAAAAAAAAAGATGAGAAATTGCAGTGCAAACTCCCATCCCACCGATTATAAATGGGTCTGTCTGTCTGCTTTGTCTTTTATGAACGCCCCCACACTGCAGGTTGGATTAGGCTGAAACTCCATGGGGCTGTTAAGTCTGACATCATTTTGTAGGCAGAGGAGAACTTATGGGGCCAACTGGCCCCAAAACCCATGAATCTTTTTTACAATTTTTACTATTTACTAATTTTTCTTCTCTTTGTTGTTGAAAGGAAAGTGGTAGAATTATACTTTAGTCGTTATTTTTGTCTCTGATCTGTTGAAATAGCGAGGGACAGATATTGATAATAAATCTGCTTGGAGGTCTGACTACAAAATGATGTCACGGCAAGCCCCATAGCATTGTGTACTAGAAAGTTCACAGGCAACTTTTTTAAATGGTTCATCATCATCAGTATCATGTCAGCATCATGCTTAGTATCCTCCTGAAATCTTTCAAAGACAGATGTTAACACTGAAGATCACGAGGGAGTCGGGGTGGTAATGACGTACTTATCTTTGGAACAACTTATTATTGATGATAAGAACATTGGAGTTAGGATAGGAGCATTGATGGTAGGAGCATTGGTGTCTTTGGGCAGTTCTGAAGACCATGAGGAAAGCTGAATAAAGTTCAGCTACAAGGAAGAATGAAGAAGCCTGACAAGGTGAAAGCTGTCGCTCAAACACCAAGTCCAACCAATGTTGAAGAACTCTTTTGGGTCCAGGGATCAACTACATAAGAAGGTTCCTGCCTCTCGAGCATGCTGCATCCAATCACTAGCCTGCTTAAGAGCGAGAGTGAGTGGGTATGGAGTGACACACAAGAACAAGCATTAACATGCAAAGCCATGGTCATGTCAGCCGGCTCAGCCCCTGCACTTGCATATTGTGATGTCACCTGGAAAACTGTCATTAGCACCATTAGCTATGGCTTAGGAATGAACGTTGTTACAGGAACAGTGTTAAACCTGGCATTCTGCTCCCGCATGGTGTCTGTCTGACTCAGAGAGGAAATACTGTACTCCCACATGGGAAAATAGTGCTTGGCAGGTGTGTGGGCACGTGAATGCTTTGTGCATTATGTGCAAGGGTATGGACACTAGTTTTCATCCGCAAACATACCACAAACCACTGGTGAACACACATAGTATGACATGGACCTCCAAGGTGCCAAAGGCTCATCTTGCACCTTTTAGGATTCCATGTAGTGGCTGAGCTTGTCTCTGGGAAACAGCTGGTTGTCACGGATACCCTCTCCAGGAGCATGGACCATGCAGTACAAGCATTATGCAGGATTCATGTTTATCGCCGGTGGGGACATGTTTTATCCCTGCTCAACTGGATGCATTTCCTGTGCAATGTAGACTGTCTGATATGTTTGATGATATCACAATACTATCAAAATGTAATAAAATAAAATAAAAAGTATGTTAACCACATTAACCCAGTATCCTGATTTTGGATTTTCAAAGGTTTTCACAATTTGTCAGGATTTTAAATAAATCTTCTGAAATGTTCTAAATCTAAAATATCTAAAATAGCAGATCTACAAGCTCATAACTGCACAATGCGTCTTGAGTAATTGTCTGTCATCGCTATGTTGTATAAGAAAGGATACTGTAAAAAGTAGTTAAGAGAATGCATTTTTATTTATTTATTTATTTATTATTATGTTTTACAAATCAAAGCTTGTGCATTAGGTAGAGTCGGTAGTAGCTGATGCATCTGTCTCATCACAAATCCATGCAGCCAAATGATGGAGAGCTGTAAATGATCACAGACTTCATCAGGAATGGATGGATGGCCACCGGAGAGAACACTGCATGGGTATTACTCTGTGAGAGCACACATCTCTGAGACCTATGTGCCAGTACAGGTTCATCATTCCTGCTACACTAATAAGAAACAGCTGCTTGACAAGGTGGCAGTGCTGACTTAAAGTTATTTGGGCACTATTAACACTTGTAGTTTTGTGGCATACTGTTAAGAATAGACCATATTTATGAAGTGTTATTAAGGGAGATCAACCCATACTGATCAAAGCATATTAACTAGGGCTGGGATGCGATTAAACATTTTAATCTAATTAATTACAGGCTCTGTGATTAATTAATCGCAATTAATTTTTCAAGTAAAACACATTTTGTTGTACGAGGGAATCAACGAGTGAGTTTTTTAAATCTAAATTTCGCATCCACTGGGCCAAGCAAAGCGCTCTGATCGGCTACTTCTCCCTTTGCGTTTGTTGTCTCTTCTTGGTTGGTGCATCACTATGATCAGTATAGGCCGCGAAACTGAAGGTTCTGTAGTGCAAAAACTGAGTGTGATTAAAATACGTTAATTTTTTTAATCGTGTTAATGTTCTGTAATTAATTAATCGCAATTAACCAGTTAAAGTCCCAGCCCTAATATTAACATTACAGTAAATGTAAAACATTACAGTAAATCACTTTCTTTGATTATGTGACTGCATGCAGAGAAAGACATGTAAAAGTCAACATAGTTGACAGGTATGTCAACATTAAGTTCATATCCTCCACATTATGCATTATGTACTGTGTGCCATTTTCAGCTAAAGTTGTCCACTGGTGCCAACATGAGATTTTGATGACAAATGGACCATTACGCCTATAACTCTGAGAATATGAAAGTTAAATTGACACTGGAATTTTACAGTGTATGGTCCCAAAGACCAAAACTTGTTGCATTGGTACACAGTTACAGACCCTTAAGGGTCCATTTGACACCCCGGTGGTCCCCCGACTAGACGTTAAGAAACAGTGCCTTATTGCATCCATGTGACCAGTAGTTGTGTGGCTTCGTGAAAAATCATGGACTAACTACCAGACTCAGGGACGTGCTGGGCCCCTGATTCAGCCCGGGAAAAAGAGTTGGAGGGGCCCTCATTGCACCACGCTATAGAGAGATCTCTCTATAGCGCTGCTGCTCAAAGATTTGCCATTTCAGATCATGACAAGTGACAAGCCAGTGGGCCAATTACATGAGTTATATTTCGTCGTTGTCGGGTGGAAACCTTGTATGTCCAAAACTGTTTGTTTGTATTTATCATTTTAAAAATGATTTAAACTAGTGAAAACAGCCGATCTACAAGCACACAACGCCTCGCACCGCGAGGCGTTGGGTGCTTGTAGATCTGCTGTTTTCACTACTTTTGTGCGACAGCCTTGTATGATGAAGCAGGGCTTTGCTTTGCGAAAAAAATTACAAATTTGAAACTTGGAGATACAAGGTTTCTGCCCGACAGTGACGATTTACTTTATTGGCCACCTAGCCCCCAAAATGTAATGAAGGCCGACATTTTATTTTTAATGTTTTACTAATGGTCCAGGCCGGGAATGAACCGGCCGTTCGGGAGTTGTCCCGCTTTTCCCAATGGCCAGCACGTCCCTGACCAGACTGTATGTATCTTTTAACTATTTAAAATCAATAGGGCCGCCAATGTTAACCCTGCATGTGGCTCTGTCCATGGTGCTGACTGCTTGAGTCACTTCTTCCCAGTAAGCAATACACATCCCTTTCCTTGCAATGTTATCCAGATTATGTGGATTTTGTTTGCCATCATTAGGCCTGGGTGGCGTCTATTTTATTTATTGCTTTCATACCTTCCTGACATTTCACCGGGGTATAATGGCATACGATGGCTTTTGTATTAAAAGAGTAAAAATAAAGAAAGAAAAAGAAGGTTAAACCTGAGCTGCTGGGCATATAAGTCTTTATGAAATTGTAGCCTAGCCTGGGTCTAATAATCAATGAACCTAATTAGACACGCTTTTTTATACTGGCCCATAGAATAGTGCCCTTCTTATATAGATTCTGCATACCTTTACTGGAGGGCGTGATTATGGATCCCACATCAGTTCTAGGCAAACCTCACTGTGATTGGCCAGTTCTCATTTTTTTTTGCAACTATTGCAACCCAATATCTCGCTGTTTTTCTCCTTTTCTTTGACGATGGCGGGACAGATTGGCCTAGATTTGATGACACTTGTTTCTTCGGTGGATAACTACACATGAGTGGGCTGAACAGAGATGATGGTAGTAGCAGTGGATAGTATTGGTGGTAGTGGCAGTTACTGGCAGTTGAATAAAATCCTGTGGCTAATAAACTGCTTTTTGTAGTTGGAAGAAGTCATCTCAAGGTAAAGCTATATGTGGCAATAAGTTCACGATTCCATGTAGCCTACACTACATCACCTCAATATACTGTAGTGTAGCATCTACTTATCTAGAAGTGTCTGTATTTTTTAGGCATTGAAAGTCATATCTTTGGGATATCTAAGTAATGTATCCTGCTATACCATAATACCTTGACACCACCGAAGCCTAGCTATCAGTGATCTAAAATAAGACAAAACACAATAGTTCACGATAAGCCTGCTTTATACAATACAGTATGCCTACTCGGATCACATTGCATATCACTGATGGCCATGGAAACGCATCCCATGTGTGATCTACAGTACCTCAGGCAAAATTGAACTTACACATCAAAGCAGTACTTGTTAATTGTCATAAATATTACAAGACAAAGTAGATCCATGGGAAAAAAAGAAAAAACACAGCATGTCATTGATGTCTTTTTCACAGATCTGTACATTCATAATATTTTCATGTGTATTTAATAACAATCTGCAACATCTAAAGTAGAAATAGAGAACAGTATTTACAGACAAGAAAATGGTTAGGACATGGATATTACTATGTTATATATATATATACTCAGCAAATATCAAAAGGTACAATAAGGACTAACATAATCACAATTTATTTTCCATCTCCAGGGGCAGGGCAGACGCAGACCCCTATTTTCTCTCACACTGAGAGGCAGAGGGCATAACAGTCTTCAGCAATTGAAGAGGGTTCATAAAGCATTGGCTATGTTTCAGGTTTTATTTTAAGGGGGAAAAAACTACTTTGAGAAGTCCCAGACAAAAGAGCAAGCAGTCACAGGATGTGTGCCTTTTCTGACTCTAGGCCTATATGGTCAAAAATAAAACTCATCATGAATTTCATTGATTTCTGTCCTTTGAATTATTTATGAAGCATCCTCTACTGTAAGGTTTTCCCCACAGTGATTTCATATGAACTGTGAAAAAAGGAGAATAGAAGCATGGTGAGATTCTACTGATGTGGTCAATGCTAAGCTATTAGCTCTACCCAAGCAAGCAAACCCCAGTGGAGATGGTGCAGGAGACATTATTCAATAATGGCGCCAAAATCGCTATAATGAGCGCTAAAATGTATTTACAAAGCATTTGAACAGTCCGCGACGTCTTGTCTTCTGTGCTCCATTCGCCATGCTTAATTTTCTGTAAACGGATTACTGAAGCTTCAGCGTCATTATGGAAAGTGTAAGACTGGATTACATTTTTTTCTTCTTCCCCCTAAATTTCCTATAATACTGAAAATCCTGTCATACATAAAGATACTATAGGACTAACATTGTGATAAACACAAAAGTAGAATTGTCAGTGGCAGTGCTCATACAGTAAGTGGAAACACTGTCTTCTTTTATCATCTCGGCCCAGCCTCACACTATGAAATGAGGTCACAGTGAAGCATACTGTGTTTTATTAGGGGTAGCCTGGGTTAGCTGTGAAAGTCCACGGCTCTAGAGGCGATGACTCAGTTCGAGACGGGCACATCCTCCACTGAGTTCACCCGGGGCTGCAGCACTGACATAAGGCCATGTAATGACTCTTGAGGAAAGCTCGGATTTCGTTGCTGTCAGGCAGTAACCTTGTATCTTCTCCATATTTTAACGTGTGTATATATATATATATATATATATATATATATATATATATATATATATATATATATATATATATATATATATTTTATTTTTTTATTTTGTATTAATGCCCTTTTTTAAATTCTAATAAATGCCTTTGTCTTACAACAGTGTCAGACTAAGTGGCCAAAAACAGCAGATCTACAAGCTCTAAACGCTGTGCGATGCGACGCGTGTTGTGCTTGTAGATCCGCTATTTTTGCTACTTTTGAATTTGAATCCTGAATAGTACGTTTTGAACGTGAGGTCTCCAGTCCACCAAACAACAATGATTTATTTTCCATATCTGCCCTTTCGAGGTGGTTGTTTTCATGTTGCTTGGTGACTGCAGAGCCACATCTTTAGAAAACACACACTCACGCACGCATATGGCACGCTTAAGGGCGATTGTGTGTGAAGTGGCTCCAGTAATAAACCATTTTCCCAGCAGCAATAATGGTTGTGAATGTGTTTAAGTTAAGATGCACACAATGTGTGCCAGCAATTGGCTGTTAGTTAACAACTACAGTTAGTTAACTTCAGGCTGCCTGGCACACAAAAACATCTGAATGAAACAGCTGCATCTACAAAGAATTAATAATAATCGAAGTGGCGTTTTAGGGCTACATAGAGGGAGCAGAGGCCCCCAACAGAGCCCAATTTATGCTGAAGATTAAAGTTTGATGCAGTGGGCAGGGATTTGATGGGATAAAACCCACTGAGCAAGCCTCGAAACTACTTTAACACCACCCTGTCATCTCTGGGACGATAAAATATGTATTTGGGGCAAACAAAGATCCTCCTTGGTACACAGTCACGAAAAGAGGATGTTTCATTTTATCAACTCCTCTTGGAAAATGTCAACTGCACTGACTGTCAATAACAATTATATTTTAAATAAGTATAGTCATTAAGAGAATGTGAAACTTACTTAGGCTATTGTTGATGATCTGTGCATGTAAAAGAATAATAAAATACAGTGAATCTCATTGCTCTCATAATGAAGCAATAACCCCAGACAGGAACACAATACTAGCCAAAAATCCCACAAGCAACCAGCATCAGATCAAAAGGAGAGCACGCACTTTATGTTGCTGAGAATTGTGTGGAATTGAAATGAAGCATCTGAATACTGAAATTTGTTTGTATAGCAACCTGTTGAATGAGCATCCACATATTTGGGGCCAGCCCTAACATACACTACACACAATATAAGGTCTAGTATTGTTACTGTTTGTTTGCATATCCTTAAAGGAATAGTTCACTTTTTGTTTTTGTCACATTCCTAAGCCAATAATTTGAAGACCAGCAGTGGTTCACTATGGAGACACAAAGCACCTAATTTGTCCCCCATGGAGATGGAGACACAAATAGTCACCTCAAATATTGAGTTAGGAATGCAAGAAAAAAAAAAGAATATCCATGAATGAAATGAAGTCTCCATGAGGTGAGTAATCGATAGAAAAAAGTAATTTGGGGGATGAACTATCCCTTTAATATAAATAATAGTTTCAAATAATACTACATGTATTTGTTTCCAATGTGTTTTTTATGGCAATAACAACTATAAATGACAAAACTTAAATTTGTGGGAGAGTTCACTTTGAGATGGTTGAGATTGTATTTAAGGCAGGGGTCTTCAACAGGGGGTCCGGGACCCCTAGGGGGTCCTCAGAGTTACTACAGGGGTGCCGCCAAATCATAGGATCATGTTTTTTTAAATTAACCACTTGAACCCTAGCATCCCTATTCTGAGTGGAACATTAGCCAAAAATATTTTTGGCAGAGAGGTTTGTCGAGGGAAAAGAAGAGCAGATTAAAGTATTTGACGGTTAAATGTCTGAAAATACAAATTACTCCAACATGATGACAGTGCTGTCAAACAAGTCTATAGCTGTCTAAGAAAGCTATGAACATTTTTAATCTGCAACATCATTTTATACAATATGTAGCGGGGGTCCTTGCTTCATCTCTCTCAGCTAAGGGGTCCCTGGCCTGAAAACTTTGAAGACCCCTGATTTAACCCATTTACAACGGGTACACACTACTGTGTATCATTATTTTATGCTTTAACTATTTAAAAATAGCAGATATACAAGCTCACAGCGCGGCACCGAGTGCCACGCTGCGAGCTTGTAGATCTGCTAATTTTGAAAAATCGTGAAAATTAGAATGTTGACCCGATTCTATAAGTGTCTTTTGAATCCTTCTAAGGTTTTTTGAAAAACCTTTGATTCTATGTCAGCAATCTGGCCAGCCATCGTCAAAGAAAAGGTCCTTTTCACTTAACTGGAGCTCAGTTAGTCTGTTCTTGAGAGACTATACTATGTCAGTGGTTCTCAAACCTTTTCATGTTAAGGACCCCCAAAATGATATGTATTTGGTCACGGACCCGCATCTCAAAATATTTAATTCCAGGGACCACCCAGAAGCAAAATTTGAGTTACAAACGTTCGCTTTGAAAATACATATAGTCAAAGATTTGCACACATTTTCACGACTTTTTCAAAAATAGCAGATCTACAAGCTCGCAGCGCGGCACTCGATGCCGCGCTATGAGCTTGTATATCTGCTATTTTTCACTGGTTAAAGCATTCAATAATTCTAGGGACAGTTCTGGCTGGTAGAGAAAAAAGTCAGACGGGAGCCCTGCCGCTGAGGTGAACAGTTCGATGGCGATGATGGCTACTGAGGTCACTGTGGCATGCCTCGTCTTCTCAGATCCAGCGTGTGGAGGCCTTCCTCCCGGCCCAGCGCATGCTGAGTTCCTACTTTATGGGCTGTCTCCGTGGCGGTGATGTCAATCTGGGCATACTTGGAGGAACTTCTCCCTGTTGTTGGGAAACAATACAAATTATCATTGGTTCTCTTCCTGCACCTATGTGACCTGCCTGCAATAAGATTGCACAATCAAAGCCACTCGTCTCTCTGACATGAATATCTCTCGCTGTGTTACTGCGTCTGCAAGTGCAAGCTATGACCTTGCTTGAGTTCAGGGGAATTCGGGTGGCGCAGCAGGGGTAAAGTAGCCCAACTGTTCACCACTGCGGAATCTAGAGGTTCAATTCCGCCGTGGTGCGTTTGGCTGATTTTGAGGGGGTCCCCAAATGACAGTGAAGTGACAATTTAAGGATTTTAAGACCTTTTGAATACCTCAAAAAGAAAGAAAGTTACTGCATCAAAAGTCATCAACAAACTACTGTATACTATAGAGACCGGTCAAACACTGGCCAAATTGTCAAATAATATAAGAAAGAGGCAACAATTGTGAAAATATCCGATCTACAAGCTCACAACGCCTCGCAAAGCGGAGGGGAAATGGTGAAACAAAAACAAGTGATGGATTGATGCTTCACTGCGGCTGAGAAAAGACTCCCTCAACATTGAGTGGCATCATGTGACCGCTAGTGTTTCGGCTCTCAGCATGTCAGTGTGTGTACTGTAGGTGGGTAAAAATGTGGTTCTGAGAACCTTATCTGAAACAGAGCCGAAGCTTATGGAAACATCCAGAAACTGTGAAATATGTTGCACAGCATGGCACGGTTCGCTTAGGGCCAACAGAGAAATAAATACTACTCATGAACAGACCCCAGCCCAGAGGATGATCCCATTAGAGTGAGTGAATTCACAGCTGTGACGCAAATGCCCTCTGACCCCCTTGATGTGGGCACCCTTCTTCTTGGTTGACAGATACATGACGCTACATGCTGTGAGATAAACTGTATCACCGACATTAGATATTAACTTCTCCCAAGTCGAGGCTCAAGCTGTCCTCGTATTCCTGAGTATAATGACGCTCTTAGCTGACTTCTCTGCCAATTACGTCCTGCTGTTGCGTATCTGATGACAAGGACCCAGCTGCTTTGTGAGACAAGAGCAAATCAGACGTCATTTAGGGAACATTCCCTTAACTCTTGATTATGGGAAATGGAATTATGGGTTGTGATGTACCAAGAGCCTCTTTCAGTCCTGGCAAAGAATTGATGCACTGGTAGATTTGGGTTGTTTATTCTAAACGTAAGTTTAGAGATTAAAGGGATATTTCAATTTCAAACATGTTTGTGGTAATTTTAACGTCTACTCTGGCTTTTGTGAGCATCCACCCCCCCCCCCAAAAAAAAATCACACCCGTGTGAAGTGGAGCTGTGTGTGTGTGTGTGTGTGTGTGTGTGTGTGTGTGTGTGTGTGTGTGTGTGTGTGTGTGTGGATCATGTGTACCGATTTTTGTGACATTTGAAGAAAATATGTAGGAAAAGGAGCAAAAAGTGTGTTTTGGAGAAAATTCAAGATGGCGGAAAATCTATCATGGCGCAAATGGGCGTGGCCTATATGGGGAGATGCGTCATGACCCAAGGAATCCAGGGAAAAAAATATTTTTAATTTTCCGACCTACGGTTCAAGAGTTACAGGCCAAAACGTAAAGTGGGGTGTTATGGCGCCACCACGCGGCCAAATGACACAATTATTTTTTTATTTAATCCTTGAAATCATTATGAACCTCCTCTCCAAGTCTTGAAACTCTAGCCCCTATGGTTTGCGAGAGACAAATAATTGAATGTGAGTTTTTGCGATTCCCATTATAAGTCAATGGGGAAAATTAATTCACTAATAAATTAATATCAATTAAACTATAGAACCTTTCTCTTAGAAAAGTAATAGCCCACGATTCCCGAGTAAGCCGTTCGATTTGACATATGGCGCGAGTGTGTGGTGGCAAAACTGTGGGACTAGTGGCGTGCCGAAGTTTAGGAAGTTCAGGCTACATACAGACACACACACACACAGACAGACAGACAGACACACAGACAGACAGACCCACACGGCCACGTATAGGGAGCCTGTGCTTCACACAGCTCCAAAAAAATGGACTTTAGTTTGAACGTTCAGTGGATTTTCTGTGGTCTGGGGTTTCTAGGCTCCGAAAAGTGAAATGATTAAGTGTCTAATCACATGCATGTCATCACTGGTCACACATGCACAATTGCACTTACTCTGTGGAGGAAGATGTGAACCACCAGCCCCCCTGATGCCAGGGCTGGACTCCTGCAGCTCCAGCTCCATGTAGTTGAGCTCCTTCTTGGACGTGGGACTGACGGGGATGTTCACATAGGTCACACCGTCACCACCACCACGAGGCCTGTCAGGAAATGGTATCTCTGGCGGGAACACAAACACTGGCCCTGCCAAAGCAGGAGTAACAAAGTAAATCACACTGACGTAACTCTACTGTAGTGTACAGTACATACAGTACGTCCTGTTACAGAGGTTTCTTTAATCGTGGTGTAGATGGAACAGTGAAGCTTGTATTTTCAAAAATCCGCAAAACAAATAGCCACCATCACAAAAAATCTGTCCCATCAATGTGGCAAATTCGATGCAAGGATCCAGTGGTGCAAACCAAATTGGCATAATCAGATTTGATGTACAAAATGTTGTTATTCATGTTTAAAATCCTATTTTACAACTGTGGCATTATACCAACTATGACCTACAGGTATAAGGGGCATGTGGCTCAGGAGGTAGAGGAGCTGTCTTGGAATTGGAAGGTCCTCAGTTAAATCTCCCCTCCGCGCTTAGAATTGAAGTGTCCTTGAATAAGACAGCTGCCTGGATTCTGTACTAATATCACCCACTGCTCCTAATAGTCAGACTGGGAAAATGCAGAGGATGAAATCCAGGTCGATTTACTTCGCAAATACTGCGACAATAACTAAAAAGGACACAATAATTACTATTATTAATTATTAATCTCTATGCAGCCACAACATCCATTGCTTTACACAATCCATATCATTTTCACATCATAATATAACATATTTATTTCAAATTTTCATTATTTTTCACGTGTACTAATAAAATTTGTAAAAGTCATAAAAAAAAAAAAATACTAACTGGAAAACTAGCAAGAAAGTTGAGAAAACATTTGGCTTACAACATCCATTTTTAATACATTTTGTGCAGCACTCACACAGCTTAAATATAATGCAAAATTCATTCAGCTCAAAGAAGAGCTGAACGTCATTTGTGCACCTTTAATACATTTTTCACAAAAATGGGGCTGTTACTTCAAAATAGGTCTGACATGACTTATTTTAAAGTTAACTTCAGTCGAAATCCATTGTCTCGCTGACAAGATACAAGTACAATGGAGCGTTCCATTATGGCTGATAAGACGAAACACACGGGTTAACTAAATGGTGCTGTCATGAAACTTTGAAGAATAAAAGGCATGAAATAAAACTCTAGCTGCTACAGAGGCTGAGAAATAAATGTTTTAGTAGACGTTGACACCTCTGTGAAGTTTTCCTTAAAATCTTAGGTTTTAGGGGGTATTTTTCAATCGTCCATAGGTTTTTAAGGCTTTTTTCCAGGCGGACTTAGGTCTAAAATATAGAAAAGGAGAAAAAAAAAAAAGCTTCTATCACACAAGGATTTGGAGGACCCCCTGTAGTAACTCTGAGGACCCCTTAGGGGTCCCGGACCCCCTGTTGAAGTGGGAGCCGTGCCATGTACAATACAACTCCATTTGCGTATGCTCAAGTACGTCAACAACACGACAGCTATCTCCATATTTAGTAAATTGGTCGTGTGATACCGCAATGCTTACTCTGAAAACTGGTACAATGGGTACACTGACAAGTACAAGTATTGCATAACCAGGTGAGGCATGCATTCCCAACTTGCATCGTTCCCCGGTGCAAGTTGGTCCCTGAGTAGTATTTTCCACACGCACACACACTCTGTGCGCACATTCCTGTACCCATGTGTTTCGTTAGGTTTGTGTACTCAGTTCACCTATGCCTCTGCTTTTTATCTTGTTGTTCTGCATTTGTTCTTTGGTGTTGACACGGTTTCATGAATCGCTTGGGGATTTGTTTGTTTTCTAGCTTCTGATTTCTACTTGCATGCACTAATCCAGCACGTAGAACCAATATCTGCCAGTTGTGGCCCAGCTCTCAGCTCTGCCAGTGCTCCAATTACACAGTAGCTTTCAGGGAAGCCCTGTTTTTCAGGGGGTGCAAGGTTATAGTTCATTAAAACTAAATAACTAAAACCATAATAATAATAATAATAAAAACATTTTAATTAACTGAAATAAAAATAAAAATTAGGCTTTACAAAAATAATTATAAACTAGAAGCAGTGCTCTTCCGAGCACAGGTCTCCACCAGGCCAGGCGTCCTGGTGGTGCTACTGTATAATAGGCCAATGTAAAAAGGGTGGCATATGTTCTTCACCTTAGATCTTTCATGGCAATCGGACGCTGCATGCATGTTTTGAAGCATTGTGTTCCACAAATGTGTTTTGCTAAAGTCTACCTGTTGGTGGCGCTATAACAGGCCAATGTTAAAAAGGTAGCATTTGTTCCTTGACCTAGTGGGAATATGTGTGGCAAATGTCACGGTAATCGCAAGCTGCGTTGATGATTTGAGGCATTTTGTTCAAAAACGGAGCAATCCTGCAAACTTTGGAAGCTAATATTAGCCAATCAGGATGGAATATGAAATATCAGACGGATCGGACTTGATCACATGACTATAGAGATACTGTGTACCGATTTGCATGATTTTTGGATACAATCTCAAGGAGTAATATCCAAAAATGTGTTTTACATAAGTCGGCCCAAAGGTGGCGCTATAAAAGCCTGATGTGAAAAATGCAGGGCAAAGGTTTATCCTTAGCCTCTAGGGAGTGCGCTTACAAAGTTTGAAACTGATCGGTGGAGTTATAGGTAAAACCACAAATCGGCCTGTTATAGCGCCACCATGAGGCTGATTTAAAAAAAATTAAGTGGCATTTCTTCCTCGGCCTAGTGGGAACGTGTGTGAGCGATTTCATGATAATTGCACTTTGCGTTTGTGATTTGAGGCATTTTGTTCAAAACGGCTCAATCCTACAAACTTTGGAAGCCAATCTTAGCCAATCAGGATGGAATATGCAAAATCGGACAGATCCGTGTCGATCACATGACTGTCGAGATATTGCCTATCGATTTGTAGGATTTTTGGACAAAATCTGTAAGAGTAGTGCACAGAAATGTGTTTTGCAAACATCGGCCACTAGGTGGCACTAGAAAAGGCCCATTTGAAAAATTTAGGGCAGAGATTCTAGATTGGCATCCAGGGAATGTGTGTGCTCACTTTGGCAGCGACCGGGCCAACTGCGACTGAGATTAGGTGCTCACAAACTGCGAGGACGCACGCACGCACGGACGGACGCACGGACGGACGGACGGACGCACGGACGGACGGAGAGGAAAACATACTCTCCCCCATGCCTTCGGCTGGTGGAGACAATAACTGAGGGTGCAGCCACACTGAACTTTGATTCTGCCTATGAGGGCGGTTTCTGCCAAAGCTTTTCAAATAGAACGAAGCCGTTTGGTACGCGGGAGATATCACCTTCAAGGCAGCCTGCCTGACATACAGAGCTATATTTTCTTCCATGCCTTACCCCTTATCCCTAAAATGCCTTTTTTACTATTTTGAAAAACATTTTAAAATACTTCAAATAGCCGATCTACATTGACACATTGTGAGCTTGTAGCTCAGCTATTAGAACAATTTAAAAATATTTTCAAAACAGTAAAAAAAAAAAAAAAGACAAAGAAGTTTAGGGATAAGGATTAAGGCATGGACGAGTCGGCTCAAGCAAACTTCGCAAAACTCGCTTCGGCTTTAGCTGGCTCGTTTGAGATGGCGCGCCTCCTTCGCAGTCTAAAACTATACATTATCATCAAAAAATAAAAATGTTTAGGCTTTGAAGTTGCACATGGTAGATATGACACATAACCTAAATATACAAAGAAATTACTGACATATTTGACAACTTTATACTTAAAAAAGAACATTGATAGTGGAAATAGCCGATCTACAAGCTCACAACGCGTCGCGATGCGACACGTTGTGAGCTTGTAGATCTGCTATTTCCACTATTTTTGACTGGAAACGATTATGACGATTATGAAAAATAATCAAGATTATGTCAAATAATCACGATTAGACGATTATGTAATAATTGTGACAGCCCTACCCAACCCCCAATTTTGCAGTGGTGCACTGCCATTTGAAGATTTCTGCTAAATATATATATAAAAAAAGAAGAAGAAAAAAACACTCTGTCCACACTAAAAAGCACCAGAATTAAACTTGGCCGTGCCCTAACACTTGTTAACTTGTTGTTTTGGAAGAAGGAAATCTTCATATAACAGCAATACCCAATGGTCATTGGCAAGAAGGAAATGGGCCTGTGGCACTTCAACTTAAAAGATAAAAGATTGTAGTCCTTTTATTATTTATTCAACAGCATCAGACTGAAATCACTAACGCCAGGTTTTCAAAGTGAGACCGCTGCCTTGACATTGTTATTTGGCGGTATAAGACAGCACAGCGTTCTTCATTACAGCGGTTATGTTTCAAGGTTGGTTTATCTTGCCAATAGCCCTGGGCTGTCACAGCTGGGAACAAAAACACAGTAATAAGGCTATCTCTGGGACAGCATTGTTATGGTCGGCATACACTTCTATGAAACAGCATGATATAAATAAAAAAGCGCATCCTCACATGAAAGGGCCCGTACAACAGAGCAAATTCTTTAAACTAGGACACGAGAGATTCTAAGATCTCATACTCTGAGGGATCTTTTTAACACCCTCTGCAACCGTGCCTGATGTCTGTCATTTTGCAGTTTTGACCATTGCTGCAGCATGTCGGAAAACATGCTATCCCCCCTTGGGCCCCCCTGTAAAATGACTGGGAAGCCATTAGATAGATACTGGCACTCAGTGTTAGAGGGTGCAGCCACTGGCAACGTCTGGGAGAGGCTTGGTACTTAATTGATCAGACGTCAACCAACAGTGGCAGTGGCCACTAATGGGTGCCATTATGGCAATGCCATTAAGACACTGTCAGGGTGATGATCCCAGCTGGGAAACAACAAAACCCATTTTGGGCAGAATGCACTCTTCTCTCTGTCTGTCTGTCTGTCTGTCTGTCTGTCTGTGTGTGTGTGTGTGTGTGTGTGTGTGTGTGTGTGTGTGTGTGTGTGTGTGTGTGTGTGAGAGAGAGAGTGAGTTTGTCTAGCTATACTTATGGGGACTAAACGCATGTTCACACAGTCACCTGCAGGGGACCTCTGACAGTGTGGGGACAAAATAGTAGGTCCCCACAATGGTTAGGTTTAGGGTTAGGGGTTAGGTTTAGGGATAGAGGTTAGGATAAGGCCACAGGACTTACATAAAAATGAAAGGAAGTCTATGTAATGTCCCCCCAAGTGATGTAAATATATATTGTGTGTGTGTGTGTGTGTGTGTGTGTGTGTGTGTGTGTGTGTGTGTGTGTGTGTGTGTGTGTGTGTGTGTGTGTGTGTGTGTGTGTGTGTGTGTGTGTCACTGCACTATAGACCATGTGGCTCTCGCAGTCACCTCATAACTCATCAAAAGAAGAAGTAGATGTCATCATTGGATACGATGGGACTACCATAAGAAACTGTGTGTGTGTGTGTGTGTGTGTGTGTGTGTGTGTGTGTGTGTGTGAGACACATCGTCACCCATCGTGTGGGTGAGACACATCGTCAGGGTGTGTCTCACCCTGACGAGCACTAATAATATTTGAGCTTAAAGTTAGTAGCGCGATGGATACTTTCCGAGAATATGTTTAGCTGAAGGAACTTTCTGTCACCTTTCCTGTTCACCCTCTACACCTCTGACTTCTACTTCAACTCGAGTACGTGCCACCTACAGAAGTTCTTGGACAACTCCTCCATTGTCATCTGCAATACCGAGGGCGTAACGAGGAGGTGCACAGAGCCCTGGAGGAGAGCTTCATAGGGTTATGTGATGACATCCATGCGATACCAAGATGTTTTAGAAACATCTACTAAATGCCCAGAGGCCATTTTGCCATTCTGAAATGTCAGGATGTCATTGTGCTGAAACGGGCCACTACCGCAGAGAAAGTACTCACCTTCACTCTCGTGAAAATGTCTCTGCTGTCCACAGGTACCCATTAGCTCATACTTGATTTTGTCCTCTGTCTGGAAGATATAGAGCAAAGGATTGTTGATCATATAACAGGCTGTGCTTTATTATGCATGGCATATTTCAATGATAAACTCAAACGTTTTCAATATTTCACCGGTACGTTTGACAGACATCATTTCATCATCGGTTCACTGGGCTTGTTAAAAAAATAGATTTTTGAGAGACTTTCAAGTCTCAAGTATTTGGAGTTGCGCCTTCAGTCAGCTTCAGCCAAATATCCTGTCTGCTGAGTTTCATCACTACGAAGGCTTACTGCTGCCTTTCAATCTGTGCCCACTGATCCCTGATTCTAACGCAGGCATTTGAACAGCTGCTGTGCTGTGAGGATTGCTGGAATAGTGCTGCCTCATTGCTCCCTGTCTCGGTAAGAGCTGGACGCTGCAGTCAGGGGTGTCGCACCAAATTCTGGGCCCTTGGTACAAGGATTCACTGCGGGCCCCCATGAATCATCTTCATAGGTGGAGGGGGTTTAACCCATTTCGACTGGGAACGCATTATTTTGTGCTTTAACTATTGAAAAATAGCAGATATACAAGCTCACAGTGCGCACCGAGAGTGCCGCGCAGCAAGCTTGTAGATCTGCTATATGTATATATCGAAAAATCCATGCCAAAAGTCTTATATTGCATATTTCAAATCCTTCTAAGGTTTTTGAAAAACCTATGTTTCTATGTCAGTGGTGCTCAAACCTTTTCATGTGAAGGACCCCCAAAATGATATGTATTTGGCCACGGACCCCCATCTCAAAATATTTAGTTCCATGGACCCCACAGGTGCAAAATTTGAGTTACAAATGTTCGCTTAAAAAATACATATATTCAAAGATTTGCACACATTTCCACGACTTTTCAAAAATAGCAGATCTACAAGCTCGCACAGAGTGCCGCGCTGTGAGCTTGTATATCTGCTATTTTTCAATAGTTAAAGTATAATATAATTCTAGGCCCCTCCACCTTGGGCCCTAGTAACTCAGTCCCACTTTCCCCCCCTTTTGACGCCCCTGGCTACAGTATAAAGGGAGGGAAGGTTGATGGTTTAGTTATGTTTCTGTCCACTGGATTCTTTGGATTGGACCAGAACCATGGCCAAGGAGAATGGGAGTCAGCTAAAGACAATCTGGTTCATTACTCTATGCAGTAATGTACAGAATGTGTGATTACTGAAAGCACAATGCATTGACAATTCATTCAAAAACATATTGTTGCCTATAAAAATATTGTAGACTTTGACGGTTGACTGAATACCATCACATATCATCATTTCAAATCACCTTATTGTTAGTTATGCTCTGATTATTGTTTTGGTGGAACACACACCTATAGAAACAAGCGCAGCGTTTACTACTGAGCTGTTTTGTAGCCTATAATCATCAGAGGATTAACTGTTTAATTAAAACAAGTTATATTCCAAACCATCTGCCACTACGATGCTGCTTGACTGCACTTTGCCTTTGTTTGAGACTTTGTAAAGTACTGTTAAGCCACTGTTTCTCAATGTCTGGTCCGGGGACCACCCAGGGTCCAATATGGGTCTGAATCTGAGGATTTTACAGTGTAGATTGAGGTCCCAGGTATAAGAAATAGTATCGAATTGGGTACCGTGGCCTCAAACTGGGGGCCCATGAAACGAAAGGGGAGCAGCTGTGCAATAAAGCTGCTCCCCTTACAGCAGTGATTCTCTAGCTTTTTGTAGATTATTGTATTGTTCTTATTGAACTTTTAAAGCTGTTAATTAATTGCCTCTTCCTTTTCCTTGTTTCTTTGTCTTATTGTTCAATTTTCTATAAAAATGGGCTAATAAACTAAACTAAGCTCATATACAGTACATATATCTTGCAGCCGTGCAGCTATGGATGGGTGCTCTGGAGCAGGATGTAACTCAGGAAAACAACATTATTATTGCAACCGTAGGTCGCAGTTTACTGTCAGAACCGTTACATCTTGACCGTATCCGCCTGGACGGGTAACGCCTGACACCGTGGTTCCCCTGACACATCACTGTGACATCACAGGTGACATGACAGTGATGTCAGATACGCAGAGCAGGGATAACGCCTGACACTGTGGTTCCCCTGACACATCACTGTGACATCACAGGTGACATGACAGTGATGTCAGATACACAGAGCAGGGATAACGCCTGACACTGTGGTTCCCCTGACACATCACTGTGACATCACAGGTGACATGACAGTGATGTCAGATACGCAGAGCAGGGATAACGCCTGACACTGTGGTTCCCCTGACACATCACTGTGACATCACAGTGGTGTGGCTGGTTCAGACAGGTCCCTGATGTCATCAATATTAAGCCCATATCTAACAGGACTTCATATGGGAATGCCCATATATAGAGGAAGACAGCCCATATCTGTGTGGCTGGTTCAGACAGGGATCTCCATGTATGGGCATAAAAGTGATTGTATGTATGATGTCAGATGTGATGGACGTCATAGGATTTTCATATGACGAATAACTGAGTAAGCATGTTTAGGTCTCACAGCAAAGCATATCTCCATATATGTTTGGGGTCTCACAGCAAAGCATATCTCCATATACAGTACATGGATCTCCATATGGGTACCAGGAGTCTCCATACTGTATATGGGTAACTGGTCCGATATACATCACTGACCAGACGGCCAAGACATGGCCTTGTCGCCCTGAGGCGTCTTACTAGTTAGAGGTGCAGCTGTTCACAAAATTCACGGTTTGTTTCAATATTTTGGTGTCACGGTTCGATATTTTTCAGAAATAAACAGAAATAAGGTTGAGGTAAGAAAAACAAGTGCTTCTCTTCCCCTACACTTGTGGAGTGGTCTTGTTTTGAATGGGTATGACACACCAGCTTAAAGGACAACTTTGTTTTTTTATAACAAGGTTCATATTTTAGATAGTAATTAAAGAATATAAAAGATGAGAGTTAAAATATTTTCATTTACTCCTTTCTATCGTTTTAGAGATTTTAATTATTTTGATTTCAGTGGCTGGAGGCATGCGAACAAGTGGCTATATATGTCTTTTTACACAGAATAAGCCCATTCCCAAGATGCACCGCAATCTTTCATGGGCAGATGTGACTTCTGGGTTTAGTGTAAATAGCAATAAAGAAATTGCAGGGTTATTGTGTCTAAAAAGACATATTTAGCCACTTGTACACATGCCCCAAGCGTTCGCATGCCCCACGTTTTAGCACGCTAAACGTGCTAAAACGAGAGAACGAAGTAAATGAAAACATTTTAACACTCACTTTTTCTTTTTTCTAATTACAATCTAAAATATGAACCCTTGTTGTAAAAAAACAAAGTTGTCCTTTAATATGTTAGTGTGAAACATTGTATTTTAGTTCTGCATTTAAAATGAAAATTCTGTACAGGGCGTTCAGTTCAGTACGGGGCCGTTTGATTCGGTACACCGGTTTGGTTCGGTATTTTTCACCTTTAATTATTAGATGTTATTGAAGTGTAATTAACACACTGAGAATGCTGTGATTTAACCACCTACAGTATATACTTAGTTGACCCGAGTCCCCCAGGGCTCTATACTAGATCTGTAAATAGCGGATCTATATGATCACAACGCAGCACAACGTGGCGTGGAGTGAGATTGTAGATCAGCTATTTTCAGCAAATGTACGCTGTCAGAACAAGGACGCTAGGCTTCAGTGGTTACTTTAATCACACAGTATGTGAACATGGCAGACACATTATGTCATCAGTGTTTGATATTTATAACTGCACACAGTACAGTCCTCTGTGTTAGTTGAACTCAGGAGTTTAAGTACGGAGCCAAAGGGACCTGTCCATTTCGATCATCAACATAATGTTGTGTGTTAAGTTACTGAAGCAAGATGTACTTTTCAGAACTTTAATAGACTTAGCGCATGATCAGCAATCCCTGCACATTGTAGAACACTTTAAGCTGACATTTGCTGATTATAAAAAATACAAAAACTGAGCTGTAATTAATATTAATTCTTCATAAGCGCTAGCTAGACGGTAAAATCCTTTATTTTTACTGTGTAGCGATTGAAAAAGAAAACGTATTTGTCACGCTATCAAGTCTTTACAGACTAGTTTCGCTGGAACTGACAGCACACTGACGTAACACTGCTACTGTGTGCGTGGTCCTGATAGAGTAAAGCGGATTACAGGATGCTGGGGAGTGGGACAGCCTACCTCCGAATTCTTCTCCACCGCTCGACTCTCCATGATCTCATAAGCAGGATCAACTTTGTGTCTTTCCCCTTTAATGTTCAGCCTCTTATCTGTTGGTGAAGGCAGATAAGGGTGCACATGAGATATGTGAAACAGAACTCAACGCACCAAAAAAGCCTGTCAAAGAAAACGGTGAGGTAGATGGCAGAACAGGACAGTTTCATAATGGGTACAAATGCAACATTGTGTGTTTGTTTTTGGAGTACACTGTGATGCAGCCAAATTGGCCTCTTGGTATAAACGTACTGTACGAGTCCCTGCAGAGGCAAAGACGGGAACAATTGAGGAAATAACAGGGACAGATTTGTCATCTCACACAGTACCACAAAGATATTACAGAACTGGATATAGCATTACTTTGCTGCCTGCTGCTCCCTTGCATGTTTGAGGAAAGTGCTGTATTAGTCATGGATAATGGCACCACGGGTGGTTACATTAGCTCTTGTCTGTTGGTAAATAGGTTTCACTAGGGCTGTGCGATATGGACAAAATAGATCACAATATTTCTAATCAATTACCTCGATCATTTTGTGTGTGTGTGTGTGTGTGTGTGTGTGTGTGTGTGTGTGTGTGTGTGTGTGTGTGTGTGTGTGTGTGTGTGTGTGTGTAAAATAAGACTCAAATGATTAAAACCAGGTAAGGACAATATTTACATCATGTTATGATATTACAATATTCTAGACTAGAGTCTAGACATTATCTAGTCCCTTATTACGATATAATATCGATATATTGCCCAGCCCTAGTCAAACCTGTATAGTGGCCATCAGTAGACTTTACAGTGCGAAAACAACAGTGTCTGTCTAATGACAAGTGAGTGGAGTTGTATCTAATAATGTATTGCTGCTGTATATCACCTCTAATTACAGTAACTTTCAACAATAGCGTTCTACTCACAGGAATTAATGGTATAGTCAAGTTAACAATAACATGCAGGAGCAGCACAGACTGCTGTGTAATTAATGAGTGGTAATTAGAGGGAACAAAAGGAAGAAAAGACAAAGTAGGAAAAGTATTTTTTTATTTTTATTGATGTAAGACAGAAGAATAGGACAGAAACCAAGAATCCAACCCAGAGGACGAAGACTTTGAAGAGGAATACTCAAAAAGCCTTTGTTTTGTGAAGAAGAAAAAGTAGAAGAATAAGATAAGAAAACAAGCACAGGAAGAAGATGGAGGGAGGGACCTCTTACCTTCAACGGACACTGAATGACCCTTCACCTCCTCCTCACATTGAGGAGCTCCAGCCATGCTCCTCCGTGCCCGTCCAGAACCATGAACGTGTTCTTGAGGATCCACCTCGTGCGCCAGAGTTTTCCTAATCCACGCCCCAGACGAGACGGGTTGACCAAAGATGGAGCAGTTCCTCTCACAACTGTGCAAAGTGAAACCGTTATGGCTGGTATAGGCGTTTGCGGGGGTGACGTGTACGGGACGGTGACAGTTCTGCGCTTTGCACTTAAAACATTTTTCATAAAGGGCAGTAGTTCTACTGTCTTTCTGAGAAGATGCTGCCGTGCACCGGTCGACTGATTTGGGTTCAGGTTCACGCGGTCCCAGCACCGACCGCATCGACTCGTACGAGTTCATCCGGTTGGCCTTTGGGGCCCCGTCTGCCTTCGGGTAACTCAGAAGCTCAGCTATGAGGCTGGCTAACTTATCTCGTCCTTTTTTCGGCTGAGGCGTTTCCCGATTTTCCTTCTGCGCGTGCTTCTGGGAGCTGTGGGTGTCGTCCTGCGAGCGCAAGTCTGCAGTTTTCTTGGTTGTGATGAACATCTTGGCGGGTTGTTGTGCGGAGCTGCACGGGGACTTGTCAACACTTTGATCTGCCGGATTGAGAACATGATGCTCTGTCTGGAACCACAAGTCTTGTTCATGCTGTATGTTGTGCCTCTCGGGCAAAATGGTAATACCGGTATATTCTTTGATATCATAAAATATCATATCTAGAGAAGCTGTGTCTAATGGTGTGAATCATACACTGTAAAGTAATAATAATCATAATAATAAATCAGTCTTGTATAGTGCATTTCTTGAACCCGATACATCCAGTGTGTAAATGTAGTTTAATTAACACTAGTTTTTTGTTGAAGACACTTACCTGGTATGGCAGGAATCACTGCAGTACTGGCTGGAGTGTATGGTGTTCCCTGTAGGGTGACAGAGGAACATTTTATTAAACAGACTCTGAACACAATGGGCCTTCACACAAACAGAGTTAACTGAGTTTAATTCGTACAAAACATAAGCCCTCTTGGGTATTGATTTATTTAATTTATTTCAGAAAGCTCCAAACAGGGGCATAACAGCCATAGTCTCGCAAAGCCAAACAATCAGAGATCTACTGATTAATTCTGCTGCTTGATTCTGATTTGTTCAGTTATAGTAAAATACTCTGTAAGCTACATACACAACTGGAATACATTTATCATTATCACTGCACCGACATCTTGTTTACAATATTCACCATACAGATATATCGTTGTTGTCGGGTGGAAACCTTGTCCATGTCCAAAACCGTTTGTTTTGCATTTTTAATTTTAAAAATGATTTAAACTAGTGAAAACAACGCCTCGAGGCGTTGTGTGCTTGTAGATCTGCTGTTTTCACAAATTTTGTGCGACGGCCTTGTACGATGAAGCAGGGCTTTACTTTGCAAAAGACTATACAAATCTGAAACTTGGAGATACGAGGTTTCACCGACAACGACAATATGGATGTATTACCGTTCACAATTTCGTTTTTTTCAATTGCAGGGAATATTTCACTTTTTTATTGTCTACTCAGGCTTTTGGGAACACCGGACAGTTTCAGGGGTTGATTTAGTATTTAGATTTTATCAGAGACGCCCCCTTCCTATACAAACCTACTGTAACTTCAAACTCCATATTAAGCATGATAGATTCATCTAAAGGTTCTGGTGAGTCATACTGCCCTCCTAGTACACAAGAAGGCTGTGTTTTTTTTTTTTATTCCTTTTTTATTATTTTTAAAAAATAAACTGGGGGAAATAAGTACATCCAATAGAATAAAACGTATATATATATATATATAACTATTAATTTTGCGAATATCTGTCCGTCCCCGTCCGCCGTCTGACCGTCTGTCTGCATGCTGACATCACTGATACTAAAACGTGTCCCCGCCATGGTAACAGCTGCATGCTGAAAAAATGCCCAAATTTGGAGATCAGCATGGTGACATCACTGATAATAAACAGTGTGGCCACCATGGTAACAGCCGCATCCTGAAACAATGCCCAAATTGGAGATGATGTCCGCTTTCTGTCTGCATGCTGACGTCATACTCTGACGTCATAGTACTGACATCACAGACTGATACAAAGGGTATTGCACAACTGGACATCAATGGTGACTGTTCTGCCCAACGGGTACCGGTCTGAGTTCTTCAACATTACTTCTGAGATATACTGTGAGTGTGCATACCCCCCGGCACAGGACTAGTTTGTTTATATATATATATATATATATATATATATATATATATATATATGAAAAAGTTGTCAAAAAACACGGCAGTCTCAAGTATTAGGAGGGTAGTATGAGTCACCAGAACCAAGGACAGTGTTTTTGATGAGTTTGAAGTTACAATGGGTTTGTATAGGAAGGGGGCATGCTCCCAAAAGCCTGAGTAAATGATTACTAAAATTACCAAAAGTGAAATATCCCTGGTGTTTATGGTTACATGAATGCATATTAATAACAATAATAATAATTTTATAACAATTTATATTTGAAACAAATCTCAAATACTGCTCTTACAGTTAAAGCAGTGTTATAGGCAGTGTAATTCTGGTAGCTTCCTCATAGCGTGGATAACGGTAAAGTGCTAAGGTTTTTACCATATAGGGCACGGTCAAACCACAGTTTTATTCTACCTACCTACTGTATGAGGGCAGATTCTGCCAATGCTTTTCAATGAGAACGGAGTGTATTCATGCAGAAATACACCAACGGCAAGAATCCATTCCCATTGAAAAGCATAGGCAGAATCCGCCCTCATAGGTAGAATTAAACTTCGGTTTGACCGTACCCTTAAAGCATACTCGGGGTGGTGCTTCCCATCCTTGAGTATGATGTAAGAGCAAAATGGCCACTGTATGAAAACTGAATAATAATATTCACCACCATAATAGTCTCTGAAGAGAGAGAGGTATAGTGCAGCAAAGTGAAACTTGATTTGAATTAGTAGCTAGATGCACTACCAGTAGGTGGAGCTCTATGTGTAGAATATCCAATGAAGTAACCAACTATTTACATCTCACTGACAAAGAGCTATTATTTTTATAATAATATATATGAGGAGCCTGCTTCAAATTCCTGTTTATTTATTATTGAATAAAATCAATCAATAAATCAATCAACCAATCAATTGAATTTAATGACAATTCCTGAGAAATATCAAAATACAATGCGAAACAAACACAATTATGAATTGTCCATTCAAGAACAGTGAGCATGTACTATGCATAACATTTATGTAAAATATCCTAAACTTGAAACCATAAATAATTTGATGTTCTCTCACAAATCATACGTAGCTATAAAGGAAGGGGGGAAAAAGCTCCTCTTGAACTGCAAGTCCAAGGGCCATGGAAATTAGCCTCAAGAAGTCTAGACAGCGGGGAGAAAAACAAGTTCTAAACAATTACTACATCTAAATAAAGTCCAATCAATGAGTCAAGGGTAAAGCAGCACCAGTTCACAGAATCAAGGCCAACCAACCAACTAAAGCAGTGGTTCTCAAACTTTTTGGGCTTCAGCAATCAGCACCCCCTTTTCATGATTGCTGAATCCAAGTACCCCCTTTAATCGACAACATTTTGACTAGAAAATACTGACATCAAAAGTCCAGTTTGTATGTCAATATGTTAACAGTAAAACATTCTTACTTACTTTGGAGCAGCACGTTCACATACATTTGTCAATGTTTTATCATTAAACATACCAGTAAAATAAATGTTTCTACTTTCCATTTTCTCTCAATACCCCCTGTAGTACCTCTGCGTACCGCTAGGGGTACACATACGCCCATTGGAGAAACACTGAACTAAAGGTTGGACATTCTCAGACAGAGGAATACTCCTGCTGCACCAGGAAATTATTCTGCTAATTATCCCACCTGCTAGACAGATGGGCTGTGGGATTGTTATTTGTTTGTCCTGAAGGGAAAAAAAAAACTCAACAAAAAAACAGGGAGAGTTCTCACACAGGTCATTATTGATAGCAAGCTACAGAACAGATTATACAGGCCAGTGCACATCCTTATGTGTCGCTGGTGCAGGACAAAACCAGTAAGACTCCCTAATCGGGAGATAAGCGACCGTAGGTGGCTTATCTCCACAAATAGGGCAAAAATGTGTTTTTCCAAAATCTTCCTGATCCATGTTGATGACATGAGTGTAGACATGCTGTGTAGTGATATTCGTGATTTTAGGGCAAAAACTGTAGGAGCAGTGTCCAAAAATGTGTTTTAAAAATCGGCCTGAAGGTGGCGCTAGAATAGGGCCATGTGAGAAATGAGGGGTGGGGTCTCCACGTTGCCTTGGCGGACGAATAGGTACCGGCCCCGGCTCTCCCGGACGCTCCTAGCCCGAGTTACGGCATTTTATGTGCGCTGCAGTGGCAGGGGGTCCTCCACTGGGGGCGCCACCACTTTTGCATCCGTTCTGGAGCACCAGGAGTCGGTGGTCCCCGGGAATTCCCCGTGAGCAGCCCCGTTGGGGTGGTCATGTGGTCATTTTTGCACATTTGGTCATTTTTTACATCTGGGGGTCCCCCAGGGACCTGGGGGTCCCTGGGGCTCCGGGGGTCCTTGGAGGTTGTAGTTTGGCAGGCAAGGAGTGTGTGTGTAAAATCTGGCATGGATCGGGTCAACGGGTGCGGAGATATAAGCAGGGAAAAAGTGTGACGTGTGACACATTTGGTCATTTTTTACATCGGGGGGTCCCCCAGGGACCTGGGGGTCCCTGGGGCTCCGGGGGTCCTTGGAGGTTGTAGTTTGGCAGTCAAGGAGTGTGTGTGCAAAATTTGGCATGGATGGGGGCAACGGTTGTGGAGATATGAGCAGGGCAAAAGTGTGACGGACGGACGGACGGACGGACGGACTGACTGACCCACAGACAGCCGGTGGAGGTTTCTACAGTAAGTAGCTCCCTACGGTCGCAATTAATGTAATCAAAAGAAAGGAACAGTCGACACAGCAGCTTGATGCTCAGAAAAAAGTTTTACTGTGCAAACTCGGCAAACAATGTTTCGACCCCAGGATCAAAATGTTGTTCGCTGAGTTTTTCTGAACATCCAGCTGTGCACACAAGCTGCCATAACCATCCCGGTTCGATCGCAGGCTCCACTTCACTTCATTTCAAACTTTTCAAAGTATCCTTGAGTAACTGCTTTCGATGTCAGTGAATGTGTGTGAATGAGTGAAGGTAACACACATGGTGTGGATAAATGTGATAAAGAAATAACCTTTTACAATAACCATGAGTTAAAGGATAACACTTTTGTGAATATCAAAGTCAGGGGTGTCACACCAAATTCTGGGCCCTGGATACAAGAATTCACTGTGGGCCCCCCATGAAAGAGAAACAGAGAGGGATGAGTGCCGCGCTGCGAGCTTGTAGATCTGCTATTTTTTTTAAATTGTGAAAATTCTTTGAATATTTCAAATCCTTCTAAGGTTTTTTTGAAAAAACAATGTTTCTATGTCAGTGGTGCTCAAACCTTTTCATTTGAAGGACCGCCAAAATAATATGTATTTGGCCACGGACCCCGATCTCAAAATAGCAGAATTTGAGTTACAAATGTTCGATTTGCACACATTTTCGACTTTTCAGAAATAGCAGATCTACAAGCTCGCAAACTCACTGTGAGTCAGTGTGTATATCTGCTATTTTTCAGTAGCTAAAGTATAAAATAATTAAGGCCCCTCCACCTTGGGCCCTAGTGACCCCCCCCCTCTTTGTGACGACCCTGCTCAAAGTACTTCAACGAAATAGCAGAGACTGGTCACCAGTGCAGTGGATTGATTAAAGGAGTAGTTCACCCCCAAAATGACTTTTTTTCTATTGATTAGTCACACCATGGAGAGTAGAGTTCAATAATATTTTTAGTTTTTTGTCGCATTCCTAAGACAAAACTTTGATTAGAGTAAATTTACCCCCATTGATTCCGGATGGTGACCCGTTTCGAAACGGATGGGATGCGGAACGAATGGGGGTACATTTATTGTTATCACATTTTTGTCTTAGGAATGCGACAAAAAACTAAAAATATTATTGAACTCTAGTCTCCATGGTGTGCCTAATCAATAGAAAAAAAGTCATTTTGGGGGTGAACTACTCCTTTAAAGCCACAGTTTGAAAACAACATGCATGTATTAAGACATTAGAATGATGGGATAATACTGTACACTGTACCTTGTATCCGCCACAGGCTGAGCAGATGGTGAAGATGGTTTTTGAGGCAGGTGTGAGGGAGCTGCAAATCCGGCAGGAGTCCGGATGCTGGCTGTCGCAAGAGGGCGCCACTGTGCTTTTCTTATTTTCCTCTGACGGTTCTTGTGGAGGTCCAGTAGTTATCTGCGTTTCAGCAGTGTCCGAGGGGCCCCTGGTAACCGCAGAGCAACATTCACTGCCCTCTGATGGCTCCGAGGAGTCCACTGGCTGGCCAGCATAGTCTTTAGTTGCTGTGTGGGGTTCAGTCTCTTTGGTGGTACCTCCACTTCCCTCCTGCAACACACTCCTGGGTGTGTCGTAGAGGTACCTGAGCGATGTGGGCACTTGGTATTCGTGTCCTGGAACTGGCGGGCAGGTACAGGGGCTCAGCTCTGCAGCCAAGTGAGGGGGCAAGGTCAATAAAGAGCCAAATTCCTCCCCGGGGGCAATATCCAGACTGCCTGTGTAGGACGAGAAGCTCCCAGTGTAAGATGAGTGGCTTCCCGTGGCTATCCCACTGTCAGACGAGCTCTGGCGACCGATCTCCTGAAGTTGACGCGGGGCCTTCGAGGCAGCACGGCATCCTCCTCCCTGGTTGACGGACAGTTTCTCTGTGCTGCTCTGCAAAGCCACTTTGGGCCCTGTCTGACCAATGCTGTCAGAGGGGCTAGAGGGGGCGGTGGCCGGTTCCGTCCAAATGGCCAGCCGGCTGCCAATGCTGCAGTCCGAGTGGCTTGTGTCAGAGGTGTCAGAAGAGCCTGAGATGCTGCGGTCGTCTCCTGCCACGCACGGGTTGTACACAGATGGGGCTGCCAAAGAGAACAATATTGTTTAAGAATTCAATCAACATTAGCATTTGTTTTAACCACTTGTATAAGTTGTCATACACCATTACACCTTAGTTTTTTTTATAATTCAAATGTTTTTTATTTTTTCTTCTTAATACAAAAAGTGGTAATGGGTGGTACAGTGCAGCACAACAACAGGTACAAATATATATACAGTCAGTCCAAGATAATACAAAAATAAAAATACAAAGGAAATAAAAGTAGGAACCTCTTCACATCTTCAAATAAGTGTCATATATGTTAGAAAACTATCCCATATCTCTTTCATCTTTCCCATACCATTCACTCTTCCCAGCATGTACTCATACGATGTGATTTTGATCATCTCCTCGTTCCACTCTTTAAAAACAGGAGTTCTTGGGGTTTTCCAGTTCCGCAGCAGGATTCTGGCTGCTGTGACCAGTCCAACCTTTACTATTACAAAAGCTTTTTTATTTAACCCAGGGACCACTGTCCTGTCTCCTAAAAGACAGAGCAGTGGTAGTGGGGGTATGGTAAATCCCAACCATTTTGACAGGTAATCAAGAATTGTACACCAGAAAGGATACACCATGCGACATTCCCAAATCACATGGACATACGTGCCAACTTCTTCTTTACACTTCCAACATGTATTACTCTCTGCAATTCCCATTTTCTGTAATCTAGTTGGTGTGTAGTAATATCTATGAATTATTTTATATTGAATAAATTTTCCCCTTGCTTCTCTGATCCCTTGTCCTGCATTTGCTATAAGTCCTTTCCAATGTTCATCTTCAATATCCACACCCAGATCCCTTTGCCATATCAGTTTGAGACTGTCACATGTATCACCCAACTGTTGTTTTGACATTTTATAAAATACGGAGGCGGTATGAGCTTCGTGTGGTAGTTTTAAATAATCAAGCAATGGGTTTTCACCAGCATCAAAAGTACTGCCCAGACAATGTCTCATTTGGAAATATTTCCAAAATGTACCATCATTCCCAAGTTTATATTTCGCTCTCAGATCTGAGCAAGTTATAAAGTTCCCATTGTCAAATAGGTCACTGATATTATTAATCCCGGCTGTCTGCCATTTTTTCCAAAATACCTTTGTCTTCCCAATACATATTTTAGGGTTATTCCAGAGTGAAGAGTATGGTTGTTTATACTGTGACATCTTGTGTGCTTTATGAATCTTAGCCCATACATTCTTTGAATGTGACATTATAGGGTTCGGATTGGGTTCATTGCTCGCTGCCTGTGACAGAACATCAATTGGACGAAATGGTGAAGCCAGGCTTCTCTCTATGATTACCCAGTCCAAGTCAGAGTCCAACCCACTAAAGTGTTTAGACAATTTAGCCATTTCGAAGGAGATATTGTATGTCCTCATGTCTGGTAGGGCAAGGCCCCCTCTATCTCTAGGCATCCACATTTTACTCAGTTTGATTCTCGGTTTTTTCTTTTCCCAAAGAAAGTCCCTAATGATTTTATCATACTCTTTATAGATCCTGTCAGGGATATTCAAAGGGAGCATTGCTGAAATATAGTTAAACTGAGGTGCAACCACCATTTTGATAACATTCACTTTACCCCAGAGAGACAGTTTCAAAGTGCTCCACTTTTCCAGATTGTTTTTTATCTTCGTAAGTAATGGCTCATAATTTAATGCAATAATTTTGTCCAAATCTGAGGTAAGTCTAACTCCCAGGTATTTCATTCCAATAGGAACCCATCTGAAACCAAACTGAGTCACCATGTGTGAATGACATGATCTGGATATTGGCATAGCCTCAGATTTACTCCAGTTAATCTTATACCCAGACAGCTCAGAATATGTCTGAATAGTATCCATCAGGGGAGGTAGGGAGTTAGCAGGGTCCCTTATCAGTAATAAAATATCGTCCGCGTAAAGCATCAGTTTATGCTCTTTCCCCCCTCCCTCCACCCCTTTTATCGCTGTATTGGCTCTGATCATGGCTGCCAGTGGTTCGAGAAATATCGTGAATAGCAAAGGGGATAAACTGCAGCCTTGTCTGAGAGACCTAGTTATGTTAAAGTATGGAGATATGAATCCATTTGTGATAACTGCAGCTTTAGGATTTTTATATAAAATATTAAACCAAGTCCTGAAACCTTCGCCAAAACCAAAACGTGACATTGCGGCCGACATGAAGCCCCAGTCTGACCTGTCAAAGGCCTTCTCAGCATCCAGTGAAAGGGCGGCGACAGGGGCGTCGCCCGCCGCATGACGCCACGTGAGATGAATTAGCCTCCTTAAATTGTCGCTAGAAGTCCTAAATTTGATGAAGCCAACCTGTTCACCTAGGATAATGTCTGGTAACACTTTGTCCAGACGTAGTGCTAGTATTTTAGTCAACAGCTTGCAATCTACATTAATTAAGCTTAAAGGCCTGTAATTCGATGGGTCCGTGGTGTCCCTGTCCTTTTTGGGGATCAGTGTTATTAAAGCTTCATTGAAAGTGCCTGGTAACGTTCCCAGTTCAAATGCTTCTGTATATACTTTAGTCAAAATGGGAGCCAAAATATCTATAAATTTTTTAAAGTACTCGATAGGGAAGCCATCGTTGCCAGGTGACTTCCCCATTTTCATCGCTGCAATAGCATTCCTGACCTCTTTCTCATTAATCGGTGCATCCAGAAATTCAGCCTGTTGTGGGGTCATTTCGGGCAGATCTATCCTGGAGAGAAAATCTTCTAACTCCCCCTGCTCGTAATTAGAGGTAGACGTGTATAACTCTTCATAAAATTGTTGAAATACCTTGTTAATTTCTTTAGATGATGAAACTATTTCATTCCCCTTTTTAATTGCAGGAATAACACTATTATTATCTTTTTGCTTTAATTGTCGGGCCAGAAGTTTGCCAGTCTTCTCTCCCCCCTCATAAAAATTGGTCCTCAGTCTAAATAATGCATATTCTGTTTTCTTATTATATATCTCGTTCAATTGGAATTTGCATTTGCATAATTCCCGATACACCTCTTCCGTATAATGTTCTGCCAAATTTTTCTCTAGTCTGCCAATTTCACCTTCCAATTTACGTACTTGTTCAATACATTCTTTTTTCTTTTTAGATGATTGTGCTATTAATTTTCCTCGAATAAATGCCTTGCTACAGTCCCACACTGTAGCAATCGTTTCTGTTGAACCAAGATTAGTGTCAAAAAAGAACTTCAAGTCCTTAGCCAATTCAGTACTATATAGCTCATCTTGCAGTAACATAGTATTCATTCTCCACCTCCCCCTTTTCCCAGCTTCAATGTTCAGATCCATGTCAAGTTCAACCGGTGCATGATCTGACAACGCTATAGTACCAATTTTACAATCAATCACATCCTTGGTAATGGACTTGGAGATTAAGTAGAAATCAATTCTGGTATGAACTTTGTGACAATGGCTGTAAAAGGTGTATTCCCTTTCACAAGGGTTCACCAGCCGCCAAACATCTACAAGACCCACATCTTCCATTAACATGTGTAGTGCTGCTCGGTCCCTTGGGGGCGCTGTTGCCCTAAATGTACTTTTATCTAATACAGGACATGGAATTTGATTCCAATCACCTGCTGCTATGATATGACCCTCTTTAGCACCCAGAATTTTGTTCACCTCATTAATAAAGGCTGGATCATCCTTGTTAGGTGCATACACGTCACACAGAACCACTTTAACACCATTGATTAAAGCATCTATACAGATCATCCTCCCATTTTTGTCTTTGGTCTCTCCTAGCATTACAAAACTCAATCGTTTGTTAACCAAAATAATTACCCCATTTTGCTTACTATTAAATGACGAAAAAAATACCTGGCCTACCCAATCTCGTTTAAATTTTAAGGCTTCCTCATCTTTAAGATGTGACTCCTGCACAAACACAATGTCAGCTTGTTTATGTTTGAGATATGTCAATATTTTCCTTCTTTTAACTGGGTTCCCACATCCGTTAATGTTCCATGAAATAAACTTAACCATAATCAAATTGTATCCATGTACCTTCATATATGGAGCATCCAAGACTGCTAGTTACAAAAGAAATTACAAAAAAATAATCATGCTGCTGCTGTACCACCACTTCAATTACACATTTGACATCAAAATACGTAAACATGTCCAAAACCATCCCTTCTCTAGGGGTAAAAGATCAAAACCTAACTAAACAAAATAAAAATAAACCCTGTCCAAATAACGTCCTGCTATAGACAGGTAAAAATAACACAAAAACACAAAACAAAATTAACTGCACACCAATGTGGTCCGCGCAGTGCCTTGCTAGTCAGCTAACCCACGTAACCTAGTTAACTATGGGGCTAGATAACTCTCCAGGCTGCAACTCTTAACACTCCCCCCCCCCCCACCATACCTGAAAGTCAATATGTATTGCACTCCACCATAAGTTGACTCATCAATACAATGTCACAGTCCCTTCAGACCAAACCAACGTTTTCTTCATCCACTTCACTCAGCCGTAGCGCCCGCGTCTTCCTCGTTCACCTCAACGTCCCCGCCATGTTCATTAATTTCTTCATTTACCTCAAAGTTCATGCGTTCTTTGATGAACTTCTCCGCAGCTGTGCTGGATGTGAATCGGAGGTTTTTCTTCTTCCATGTAAAGCGCAGGGTCGCTGGGTGGGCTAGTGAGTTCCTGACGTTATTATCCAGTAGTAATTTTCGGGCTGTATTAAACCCTTTTCTTTTATCAGCCAGCTCCTTGGACATGTCTGGGAACATTGACAGCCTGCATCCATTCCATGATTGAATTCCTTTCTTTACCTTTGCCGCTTGCAAAACTTTATCCCTCGCAGAGGAGCGCAGAAAGCGAACCATCATAACACTGGGTGGGTGAACCATTCGGATTCGGGTTAGGTCTAGTTGCTGGAACACGATGTATCCTCTCGATCTCAAATTCTTCGCTCCAGTCAATACCCAGCCCCTCGACCACCATCTGTTGCATGCATTTCGCCAAATTATCATCTCCTAATCCATGTTTCCAGCCAAGTACTCGAACGTTATTTCGCCTGCTTCGATTTTCCAAGTTTTCAATGCGGTTCCACAAGAGCTCCAGGAGTTTGTCGTGCCTTGAAGTAGCCGCGGTCAAATTTGCCACGTCGTCCTCCATTTTGTTGATTTTATCCTCAGCAGTATTCACTCTCTCCTGGATCTCGCTCACTTTTATGATCAGCTCTGCCTGTGTAACTTTGATTTCGGATACATCTGTAGCCACCAAGCTTAAAGTAGAGCCGATCTTGCTGATTTCGGCCATGAGCTTTTCCATTGTAATTGTTCCTTTGTCTGCTTGTCCTGTTGACGGCATCGTCGGCGATGCTAGTGATACCGACAGTACCGAGCTTTTAGTGTTCCTCGTAAAATATTTAGAGGTAGACATGAACGATTTCTTGTTTCTTGCAACAAGCCACAATTAGTTTCGCACTTAAAACAAAAAAGGTGGAGTAGATTGTGTCGAAATAAGTTGTATTTAGTGGGGGGTTTTACGGAGCTCTATCAGAGTGCAGCCATCTTGCTCGGCGTCCCCACGTGACTCCCCCATTACACCTTAGTTGACCCACAGGGCTCTATAGGCCCGTTCCTTCCTACCCCCCCCCTTAACACCAAATCTCTTTGATGAAAATAGCTCATCTACATGCTCATGAGCTTACAAATCTGCTATTTTTGCCAAATGTTCACCTCAGAATAGGGATTCATGGGTTCGTGTGAATTAAGCAATATTACACGAGAGGGTGTGCATTATCATGATTATTGGCATGCCAGCCTAGTTTCCGTAGGCAGGGCTGAAGTGCCAATAATCATGATAAGGCACGACCCTCGAGTGTCATATTGCGATTATACAACAGTTGCCCTTAAAAAAACATGTCAACTTAATTTCATTGTAATTAAGATATTCGATAGAAAACTTTAATTCTTTAACGCCAGATTTCGCTACTACTGTATGTCCCTGAACTTCACATGAAAACTGCTAGAGTAGCCGCTAACAGGGAATTGCCTACGGATACAATAATAGCTAGCCAGGCCAACCGGCGCAGCTGATTTCTTTGTTTGATTAGACGTGTGGTAATGCTCATTATTCACACGGGTAGAAAGCTATTTCAACCTATTCTTCGTCGGAACTACCCGTTTTATAATATATAATATATTTTAATTTCCTTATGCCTGCTGTTACTTCTCAGCCATGTCTCCCACTACTATTCAACCCATAATAAACACCCTAAATCAAGCTCATGGATAGTATTACATTTGCAAACTCATTTTAAAAGCAACAACAGAGTCAACTTGTTATTTACGGAGAGTCATTTTGAGGGAAGAGTGCTTGCTGTAGTAATTATTACAGTAAATGCTTGGGATTTGTAAAAATGAAGACACTTCCGGGTGAGATGCAGGGGAAACTAACCATTGGGTCTTCAACTGCCTTATTGCATTAGACAGCTAAGAGCACTCAGGTCCTAACAATGACTCTGTTTAGAGTGGGGGTCTATGGGGTAGTGTGGAGGGCATTACATCCTGGCAAGGCCCACCTGCGCTGCTTCGATGAGACAGCATGCTCAGTCGTTTCTCCAGCTCCTGGGCCTCATGGTTGGCCCTCTCCTCTGAATATGCCTGGTTGGCACAGGGATCTGTTAGAAAAAGCAAGCACACACAATTATTTATATATAGGCCTCTAATGCAGTGGTTCTCAAACCTTTTCACGTCAAGGACCCCCAAATTTACACTTATATTGCAAATGGAACCAAATGGACCCGTAAGGGGCCATTTGTACAAGAGTTACAGACTCAATAAGGGCCCATTTGGTTCCTATTTCATTTAGCTGGGGACCCACCTGAACTGCCTCAAGGACCCCTGGGGGTCCCTGGACCCCACATGGAGAACCAATGGTCTAATGACCAATTATTTGTATACAAACTTTGAGACAGGTTGCATTTCCAACTCAGTTATTTTGAGAAGCGCTCGTTTCGGTTCGCTCAACGTCCTGTGTATGAGACTTGTGAGGAGCGCCTGAGCGGACTGCTCGATGAGCCAGGCAACAAATCCTAGGGCTGATGCTCTTATCCACAGTGATGTGTGACAGGAGGAGGATAAGCTTCCAAAGATTTAGATCATTAACATTTCCAGAGACTAAGACATCTCACAGATTTAAAAGTTGTAATTACACTATTATTATTTTCAAACTCAAAATCTTTTTCATATCACAGCTATGACCTCATTCATATCTGTGCAAATTAGCCTCTTATCCTCTTAGTAACACTTATCAGTCTTATCATTATGTAAACATTTTAGATTTACAAAAAAAAAAAGGATTTACTTAAAAAGCTAAATATGGGGGCATGATAGCTGAGTCTTTAAGGCGTGTACCACTTGGGTTGTGATGCCTGACAGCGAGTCCCCGGTTTGATATTCAGGCCCGGTGGACCTTTGGTTCATGTCACTCCCTTACTCTCCCCCCGTTTCCTGTCTCTCTACACCGTGACTATAAAAAGGTAAGAAAAGACCCACCAAAAATAACAAAACTATTACATTTACATTTGCCTATAATCACAAAACCAAAATATGGACGCCAGGTATAAAAATATATTAAAATGAGTGCGCACAAAGTACTCATATAGCAAATTCAAATATATTCATTACTTTTTGTAGCTGTATTTATATATTGCAATAATGTGTGGTTGTCACAAAATTCAAGGCACACCTGTCTCATGGGACACACCAGCGTGGCTCAGCATACTATTTGGGAACCACTGCATCACAGTAATCCTGACAGAAAATCCTCTCATCGTAATTTTGCACAGGGGCAACGGCTACTTCTGACAACGACATCTCGTTTGTACTTATTGCTTCAAAGCCTGCTAATCACAGAGGTAAGTCAGCGAGGCGGTCAACCATGAGCTGACGTCATTGAGAACATGGGATCTAACGAGTGACGAGGCTGAGCCTGAATTTTTAGCGGCGGTGACACAGAGACAGCTGTGAAAACATGCTGCTGCACACACACACCGTGACCCACAAATACCACCACCCATTTGGGGTGCTGTGTCTTTGTGGCGTACGCGATGCACAACAACATAAAGAGATAAAATTAGGCATGCTGTTAGGCGAAGGTTAATTCACACTTCGTCGTAGCTGTGTTTTTCTCTTGGAAATCATATTTTCGGCCAGCGATGCGGTCGCATAACGCACCGTTTCCAAAACAGATTTTTATGGGTCCCTTTACCCCTACATTTGGTTTTTAATTTTATTATTTCAAAACATTTCCAAATAAACATTCCCAAAAAAGAAATAAAAGTCTAAGAAATTCCATAAATTAGAAAACAAATGTTTAAGAAAATAGCCGATCTACAAGCTCACAAAGCGACGCGTTGTGAGCTTGTAGATCGGCTATTTTCACTAGTTTGGATCCCGCTGGTACGGTACGCCCTCCAGAGTGGAGGCGGCGTGTGGCGCCCCCTTGCAGGACGGTTGGAAGGCCAGAGAAGGGGGGGTCACACAGGGGAGCACCTTGCGGTGTTTGTGCAACACCAAAGTGCTTATAAATAGCGCGACCACATGCCCCCAGCGGCATGCACGTTGCTGCAGGCGAGTAAAGACCACGTCCCCTGGACCCCCAAGGTCAGCTGCTGGCGCTGGCATCGATTTGTCTGATCTCCCCGAGTCTAAGTTCCAGGGATAACCTGGCACAAGTAAAGGCCTGCCCATACTGTCTCCGACCGGAGAGTTCAGACATGCAGCTTTCTGAACTCAAATTCGGGTTAATGATTTTCAAAAGTTGCAAGTGACGTCATTTTGTAGTTGAACTTCGGTGAAGTTCGGTGGTTGGAGACAGTATGGACAGGCCTTGAAGGTGTATTCAGTGATAATGAAAGTGGCCGGGGGTCATCTTGTCCCTTACTGGCCTTACAGCGTGGAAATGTTTCGTTTTTTATTGATTTTTTACACCATTATAATGTTCTCGTTTTGATCATTAGACCCAATCACTGAATATCGCTAGGCCTACGTCTCCAGCTTCAGGATATGTATGATAGGGATTTACTACGAGACTGTGGCATTTTATGAGTTCAGTAGTTTACAGTCTAGGCATTTAGCAGACGTTCTTAATTCAGAGCGACTGTGGTTCTCAAAACCTTCATTTTGACCATCATAACTAAACATCATAACATAACTACGGCCATACTCTACCCTGATTGGTCGAGGACTGGTTGGCCACCTCTGAAAACTGAATCTAGCTATGCTCGTAACACGGGCCATGGTGGAAGTCCTTATATGGTCAGCACACATTCTAGTGAGGAGAATGAATGGATAATGTACCATTTATATTTTTATTTGAATGAAATACAATCACTGAATATACCTTTAACATTACCTCGGCCATCTGCAAACAGTTCACAATCTGTCACGATGCAACGCATTGTGAGCTTAGATTGTCTATTTTCAAATGGCCAAAATGTATAATAGGGCTGAAGTGGTTAATGTTACTTAGTTTACATGCAACACATGCAACATGTCACCATCGTCTGATGAAGATTAAAATAGGGCTTAATTAGTTAAGTTTGTGCTGAGTCTGACCTCCTGCAATCACGACACTGACTGATGTAAGAGACCTGTGTCTACACATTCTTTTAAAGAAAAGACAATTAGCGAGTGAGCTATCCAATGTCTGGTCTCTTCCTGTCGTGCGTTGGTAGACAGTAATGGAGTATAACTTGAGTGCTGTACTTCAACTCCAGAACAAATTAGTTGAATAACATTTGACCAGGAGTATCTATATTTTTGACTCAAGTATTGGGCTTGAGTACTTTGTCCACTGCTGGCCTGTACGCAACAAAGGGAGAGCGTTGTTGATAATAATAATGTGGGTGCGATAGAGCAGAAGCGCAGAGGGGCCGACAGAGAGGGAGTGAGAGGGAGGAAGGGAGAGGTATGTGAACAAGCAAGTGACGCAAACCAAATGACAAGAGGGGCTGGAGATCAGATGAGCCGGCGAGTTAACAAAATAGAGATGAAAAGAGGGAGATGGACAGTTTCAGTTTGGAGTGTTGAGTGGGAGACAGAGTGGGGGACAAGGGCTGACAAACAGAACGATGTGAGAGAGAGAGAGAGAGAGAGAGAGAGAGAGAGAGAGAGAGAGAGAGAGAGAGAGAGAGAGAACATGAAAAAGTGTGCATGAGTGGGGTGGGGGGGGTGAGGGTTGGACAGTGGAATCCTGTGGATGAGGTTACAAACATGCTCAGAGTGATTAGAAGGGTTTGGGTGCTCTGCTTGTGTGAACCGTGACTTTGACCTCTCTCTCTCTCTGTCTCACACTGTCTCTCACTCTCTCTCTCTCCCGACATCCCAACTGCTATTTATTCTCCTACGCACCAACAATAATGGGAGTATGAGCTCAACTTCTGATAGGGCATAGCGATGTGAGAAAAACAAGAATACCCACAAGCCCACAGCTGCCAACCCCCGATCTCACCACTGCAGTAGTTTTCACATTGGATGATAAGAATGAGAAGTGCAAGTCTGGAACATAAGTCTCCAGGCTAAATGAGCTAGTGGGGAAAACATCTTGTTTTGTTGGGTATTGCCTATAGCATTATGTGGCTTCTCACATCTGGAAAAGGACTACTTCCAACATGTCTGACTAGAGCATATAGAGCAACTGCAGACACATGCCATGTTTCTTACTTTACTGAGGAACAGAGAGATTTTCTACATATTGTATTGATCGGTTTCCATGATCTGCAATATTATTATAATTATATTATTATAATCCAAATTATAGTTATTTTGGTTTCTGTGATGAGTAAGCCAATCGCTCTCACACATGAAGTGAGAGTGGTTGGAGATGCAAGCAGGTCTGTAATGTATAATGTAGAATAGATACAGTATATGGCAGTCAATGTTTTAGGATTTTTAGTTTTTTACAGTACGTTTAATGGAATCAAATTGAAGACCCTGGTATACAGAGTCTAATATACTCTGCACTAAACTTGAAATATGTGCTAAGACAATATAATTGAATTTGCTGCTATAATAAAAGTTAGCTGCATACTTGTCCTCTTACACATGTAGAAGGTGACCATACAATACATGCTTACTGCATTACAGTAGACTTAAGTCAGGGTTTAGCTAATTATATTGACTAAAATTATCATAAACAGCGGTCAGACATAATATTCCTCGGACAAATGCTCGGTTCATTGCAAGATGTTAGCCCTGATTATCCTGTCGCCGACCTATTTTGGTGTTCGCCGAGAAAGGACCCCAATGTAAACAAGCCATTGTGCTTTCTTGGGTTTAAAACCTATTAGTAGACTTTGTATCTGTACTGTCATGTGCTTTTCCTATGCAAACTTCTAATAAAGTATTCAATCAATCCCCCAATCTGGCACAAAATTGGGCTTTGTTCCCTGAGATTTTGCTCGCTGTGTGTGAACGGCTCAAAGACACGCACCGAGGGCAATTCTAGCGCTCAGAGACATCTCTGGGAGCATCTCCAGATGGCATGTTTGATATCGAGAGCTATCACTGACTGGAAATCATACAGTATGAACTAGGTTGCGACCAGCAAAGAGCAGAGACGGGCAACCAATTAGAGGCTAGAGCACAGCACATATGGACACACACAGGTGTGTGTTTAAGTGTATTTAAGTTTTGTAAACAGTCAGAAAGATAGAAAGGATAGATTGACATGGGTGCATCCCGCCACTCCGATATGTCTCCTTTCCGACATGTCTCCATTCCGACACTAACCCTATCTCTAACCCTAACCCTAAACTTAACCCCTATGGGAGTGTCGCCACTCCGACAATTAGAAGTCAATTTCGGAGTGTCGACATGTCGGAATGGAGAGCGACTCCTGATTGACATGTTCATAGACTTTTATTGATTTCCGTCGGGAAATTCAGGTGTCATAAATATTTGTTGTTATGTTGATATATTCAAGTCTATAAAATGGTTGGAATCAGCATGCATATGGACGACAGAACCAACATGGCCAAGGCGCACGGCCATGCGCACCGGGTCCCTTTCCTGAAAGGTTAGTCAGTATATTTGCAGGTTCCATGAGGGGATACTTCCATTTATGTCATGATTGAAATAGGCAGGACTACTTGAATGGGCCCAATTTAAATGTAACAATTTAGTACAGTCCATTTCAATAAAGACATTTGAAAGACGACTTTGGACGTTGTGCAGTGTGTTTGAGCCATTTGTACACTCTTCAGATTTTAAATTACACTGACAATTTTACTGTAGCCTATATGCAGTAGTACACAGTAAAATTGTCAGTGTCATTTCAACTCTGAAGAGTGAGCAGAATGTCATAGTCCTTTCTCTAGCACATGGTGAAGAGGTGATGATGAGTAATTCCCTGGAAGCATGAGACCAGAGCGATACTGGCAACAGCAGTACAATATGTTCTGCCAAAATTGCACGCTAATAAAATCAGCCAAATGTGTTCCTATGATATGTCCTTTTCCTCCTTTCCGGGGCAGCAAGTAATGATCATTTTCTAAATTGATTGAAATGTGTCGAATGTCGATTCATCTCTGCAATTAATCAAGACCATAAAATGGTCGTAAAATATCGTAATAATGTATTATATAATGTAAACCCAAACAGGCATCTTGAAATTGCTAAATATATTTATCTTGTAGTCATAGACATTACCCTTTATTTCATAATGTGGAACCAAGACAAAGAGAATTTGGGGGAATTCTGCCTCACTAAACCGACTAGTTTGTGATTTCAGTGTAATTGGATTCATTTTCTGTCAATTGCACCTTCGATTACGGCTAATTGTTTCACCCCTAGCTGCCTGGCAACAAATCCCCTAACCCGCCTGATGTGTATAGATTTCTCAGGTCAGTTAAGTGTTCCATGCCGTCCTTGCCGCTAAGCAGCATTAAACACCTCTGGTACTGACCCGGCAGAACTGGCTGCAGTCCAAAGGGGCCCCTGGAGGGAGAGATGCCCCTGACGATGCAGTCGAACAGAAAGCTGATCTGCTCACCCTCCGTCGACGCGAGGAAAAACACACCAGCCCCTGTATGATGGACACACACACACACACACACACACACACACACACACACACACACACACACACACACACACACACACACACACACACACACACACACACACACACACACACACACACACACACAGTATCAGTCTCTTCAGTCTCTTGTGATTGTGTATTACATTTTTCATTTCAGTGGTCTCCGACATTGGCTTGACCAGAACATATCCTAAATTGAGATTCCGGCTGGATATACCTGTTGCTCTGACACAACAACAGAAAAACAACAAGCACTAGAAAACATCACAAGACAACGAAAACTGTTATGACTAGAGTTATTGGTATTGCTCCCTTGACAGAAAGCTATTTGTTTTCTATGCTGTTGCATTTTAGGCGTTGTGTTGTCTGCTCAGTAGCATTAAAAGTTTAAATGTTTGTAAATGCATACAGCATCATATATTAGGGCATTCACCAAATATTCGAATATTTGAATATTCGAATATCAAAGTCACTATTCGACGTTGTTCACCGAAGTCGAATATTCGCTTATTTTTATTTTTTCATTATTTTCTCTTTAAAAAAATATACGTTTATAAAGCTTGGCTAGATAGGAAGTCATAAGAATGAGCTGTCAGTGCCCCTGGTGGATGAATGTGTTAATGCTCTATACTAGTGGTTCTCAAACCTTTTTAGGCTGTGACCCCCAAAATAAACATATTTGAACTGGGGACAAGCACCCTGACAAGCACTTGGAATTGTAGGTATTACATTTAATGTGAATCAGTTCCACAGATAAATATTGTGAAAATATCAGATCTACATGCTCACAACGCCTCGCAACGCAAGGCGTTGTGAGCATGTAGATCGTCTATTTTCACAATGTTCGCCTCTTGCTTACTTAATATTTGACAGTTTGGCCAGTCCTGTCAAATATTCGACTATTCGAATACTTTGAGGTCGAATAATTCGAATACTAAAAATCACTATTCGTGAATGCTCTATCATATATTAATCATGACACAGGAGGTTCTCTGTTACATTACAGGACTTTGGAAGTATGTGCATATGTCAGGGGATACACAGTAAAACATTTTATGATATTGCACATAATTACTAGGTAATTACCAGGTAACTATTAGGTAATACCCAGTATTTACTGGGTATTTACAAGGTAATTACATGGTAACTTCCAGGTATTTTACCTAGTAATTACCTGGTAAACACCTGCTATGTTCCTGAAAACTACCGGGTAATATTAAGTATTTGCCTGGTAATTACATGTTAAGTACCTGGTAATACACTTATTAATTACTAGGTTTATTACCTGGTAGTTACCAGGTATTTTCCAGGTAATTATGAGTATGTAACTACCCAGTAGTTACAGTTGAACTGTACTGTAAAGTAAAGCGTGGGTCAATTGGATGACCTTACCTAGTAATTACTCAGTATTAACCCAGTAACTAGAAAAGTTTTTCCCAGGTAATTACCCAGTAGTTACAGTTGAACTGTACTGTAAAAGAAAGCATGGGTCAATTCCATGACATTACCTAGTAATTACTAAGTGTTTACCCAGTAACTAGAATATGTACCTTGCATTTACCCAGTTAAGTGGAACTACGGTAAAAATAAGTACTTTTTGTTGGGACCAAATGGCATCGTGGCCATGGGTGGATAAAATAACCAGGGAGGGGTGAATACTCAAAACACTCAGATTTTGAATGCCCCAAAAATGACCAGTGTTCATTTGCGTTCAGTGCATGCCAAGTCCTGGCTCTCCTCTCTGGTATCCGAGTCTGCTTCTCCGCTGGACAGCACACTGCATCTGAAATCCACAGAGTTCCCACCCAAAACACCAGCATCCCCAGTTCCCCACCATTACCAAGCCATGATCAAACACAAATATAAATTAATTATATTAACACCTCCTCACACAACACGCAGTGTGCTGTCTAGAGGAGAAGCTGACTCGCATGCACTGGACGCAAAAAAGAGTGTTTTGAGTATTCACCACTCCCTGGTTATTTTATCCACCCATGGCCACGATGCCATTTGGTCCCAACAAAAAGTACTTATTTTTACCGTAGTTCCACTTAACTGGGTAAATGCAAGGTACATATTCTAGTTACTGGGTTAATACTGAGTAATTACCAGGTAAGGTCATCCAATTGACCCACGCTTTACTTTACAGTACAGTTCAACTGTAACTACTGGGTAGTTACATACTTATAATTACCTGGTAATTACCTTGTATTATCCAGGAAAATACCGGGTAATTACCAGGTAATAAGTGTATTACCAGGTACTTAACATGTAATTACCAGGCAAATACTTAATATTACCTGGTAATTACCCGGTAGTTTTCAGGAACATAGCAGGTGTTTACCAGGTAATTACTAGGTAAAATACCTGTAATTACCTGGTAAATACCCAGTAAATACTGGGTATTACCTAGTAGTTACCTGCTAATAACCTAGTAATTAGTAACCTAGTAAGTACCTGGTAATTACTGTACTGTAAAGTAAAGCGTTACCTATTGTAAAATAGTTATTTCTGATGAGAGCTAGGTGTACAGAAACCAAAGATTGCAATTATGCAGATTTGTTTTTCTTCTGGCAGGAAATGCAATAATGTTCAAATATATTTGTATGTTTTAAAGAGGGTCATTCAAAAAAGGAAAACAATAAACTTACTATGCTTAAATAAAGCAAACAGCATAAAGTCTGACTCTAAACATACTGTAATAAGGGCAGAGCTCTCCAGCTTGTGCCCATGTTCACTCTCCACTGCCTGAGACAAGAATGAATCAAATACCCTTGCCTGGACCTGGGCCTTTCCTTGTTGGTACAAACCACCTATCCTTAGCAAAGGAACACTAGATAACTTTACCTAAATTAAAGCACCATAAACCATGAAAACATTTTAAAAACACAGAGTAAAATATCATCATCTACAAGCTAAGTATTATTCATGTTTTAGCAACATAACTCTTTGTATGGACGAAATACCGTTTCAGTCAAAATGCAAACTCCCCTGACAAGTGGTATGTTCCATTTACATTCCCCACCCTATAAAAGGAGCACTGCAGTCGCGTGTGGACTCTTTTAAGAGGATCAGACCAGAGATGTGGACTGTTAAATCACTGAATGTGTATGTATCAACTAAGTATTGTCTGCGTGTCATTTGTAACCTGAATTAATATGAAATGAAAATTAAATATGTAAAATGCAAACTGGGTCAAGATGTGAAACACAAACCTTTTAAACTAAGGTAACAGTGAGATCTGTAACTAAAGGTCACAACATAAAATAATGGTAGTGAGCAGTATGATGAGAATGCATGATATTCAGGTAAAAACTAAATATAATTGAACATGTGAGTGTGAAAGGCAGTTTCTGTCTTACCGCACTCACAAAGTATGAGATTATGAGCTTTATTGAAGGTCTGTTTGGCATGCATGCAGGTGACGATACATGGCGCTGTTTAGATGCCTCAATAAAATCATTGTTCACTTTAAAAAATGGTGTTTGTTCACAAGCTGGTCCAGGCGGCTGTCATTGACTAAGACAGGGGTCTTCAATGTTTTCAGGCCAAGGACCCCTTAGCTGAGAGACAGATGAAGCAGGTTCCATATAGTTTCATCGTTTGACAGCACAATCATCAGTGTATTTTGGATTCATATCAATTTGTGTTGACCTTTCACTCTGTACTTAATGTAATATGCTCTTTTGTCCCCTCTACACCAAACCTCTTTGCCGAAAATAGCTGATCTACAAGCTCACATCGACTCGCAGTGCGAGGCGTTGTGAGCTTGTAGATCGGCTATTTTTGGCTAAAGTTCTCAGAATATGGACGTTAGGGTTCAAGAGGTTAATATGAAAAAGGAGAAAAAAACACAAAGATTTGAAGGACCCCCTGTAGTAACTCTGAGGACCCCCTATGGGTCCTAGAACCCCTGTTGAAGACCCCTGGACTAAGATGTATTTCACAGAACTTCTGGATCCAACCATCTTCTATCATAGCCTTGCTCGGTTCTGGGGGCTTGGTCCTCTCCTGTCTCCTACTGTACTCCCAGGGTGCATGACTAACAAACAGCAGCTTATGTTATGGTTCCATCAGACAGGATTGTGCAGAGGGTGGGATATAAGTTGCAGATTGATGTTTGTTGGTTTTATTGTGGGGTGTGGGGAATGTAGTTAAAGGGATACCGGTATTTCACTTTCAAAATTACTTTTGGTCATTTTATCGTCTAATCAGGCTTTAGTGAACACCCTGGAAAGAGTTTAATTTGCTTGATTCAATATTTAAATATTTGATATACATTTTATCAGACATCCAGGGCCCACTCATATACAAACGTTACAATGGGTTTCTATGGGGAGTGTCTGATGAAATGAATATCAAATATCAAAATATTGAATCAAGCAAATTAAAATCTGTCCAGGGTGTTCACAAAAGCCAGAGTAGAAGATAAAATGACCAAAAGTTTTTTTGAAAATTAAATATCCCTTTAATATACAGTGTATATATATAGATCTAATTTAGCGGTTTTGATAGTAGGTATATTGTTTGGTTTTGTATTTGGGGACTATAGGTTATGAGTGCCTGAGGGTGGGGAGTATAGGAAGCTGCTCTGTTTTATGGTTATGATGTGCTGTATGTTATGGACATTGGACTGATTTTAGGAATAAAGGCCCACCATTGAGGTCTGATATATTTCCTGCTCACTTATGGTCGTGACCGCTTGGTCAATCCAACAAAGTGTCGTCAAATGGCGATGTAAATCTTTAAAGGTTAATGGCCATTGCTCCCGTGAGGCCTTTGACCTGCCTCAAAGTGCCTATACCACCCAACCTGTTGTCTATCCCTAAAAAGCAGTTTGTCACCAAGAAGACGGTCCTTAAATTGTCACCCTGTCTCTATAGACCACCCATGCCAGGGCTGACCTCAATCACATTCCACACACTCCCCTGGCCATGAATCACAGGTTTGGGTCACTCAAGTGTCTACACCAAACAAGATTGAAGTCGTATCTCTCATTGTACAACTGAAATGTAGTCATCTATCATTCTCCCTGGTCCAAGCATAAGATAAGTCAAGACCTTTATTCATCCCATGGAGACAATTCAGTCGTCAGAGGCAGCACAGCCGTTATACAGTTAAGATACATAAATGACATAATTGTTGCCTTAACCACATTAGCCCTTGTGTCTCTATTTTGGGCATGAACATTTTCCACATAAAAACAACTAACAAGTGGGCTATGTGGCATATGACAAAGTATTAAGATTAAATTAAAGTATTAGGTTTAAAGGATTAATGGGATTATCAACTCTTTCTTTTAACACATCATTTTCAGTAGTGTATCAAAACATTTCACAATATCAACAGTGGGTGACCCAGCATCAGCTGTTTTTCTCAAGGCTACTGAAGCTTTGGGCTACAACAAAAACAAAGAACAGGTGGGGAAAGCACACTGAGGTTTATGACGTAATACAGATGCTATGAGGAATCAAAACAAAGCATGTGAACCTTGACAGACTTGCTCTACTGTGATGAATTGGAAATGTCAGTCTGTCTCCAAAATAAGGAAAGAATGACAAGAACTTAATCTTTCAAGGATAGCTACAGCAGTACTGGTTTTAGAGATATTGGATGATGGTCAGGTAATGATTTCCATTTCTAAAAAGTATCATTCAGCCCTTATTTAATCCACAGGACTGCATCGATGTAGACCCTTGACGCCAAAACGAGCGTCAGCAACGTTCGTTAAAAGTAATTGCAATTGATTAAAAACCAGGTTCTCAAAATGTGTCGATGTGAGCAGTGACGACATTTCCCGAAAATATAGTGACTCTCAGGCAGTGGGAGGGGGGTGTAAATGAAGTTGGCAGTAAGTTTGGCCTTCTTTATATTTTATTTTACAAAGTAGGTAGAATCTCATGATAATCAATAACAACACCATCTCGTAATTAACAATTACGACAGGGAGGGAACATTTGCCAGAAATCTACTAGCTCTGCTACAACAAGAGCAGACCAAGTACAAAGTCAATCAGGTCTGTTTCACTAAGTATAGCGGATTTACAGGGTTAACAACGCCACCACACCACAAAAAGTAGAGTGCTCTTAAATCCTACAGAAAACAGTTGGACTGCTGTGAAGCCCTGTGTTGTGGACTGCTAAAAAGCCATCCAATGTCTGAATGGGTTTTTTGTGAAAGAATACTAATGCAGGTATCATTACATTATAGAATACCAATGCTATTGAGCCACCTTGCTAGTGCAGATACATTAACCAGAAGCCAGAGGTCCAGTAACACTGTCCCCTCAGTTCTCCATCTGCTGTGGATAAACTGTGCTAGGATTACGTATCCCAGGAATGCACGACCTTCAAGACTCACAAACATCGAGAGGTGTCTTCATTTCATGGTCAGTGCACAATGCACATATCACACATTATTCCCTGGTAAAGTGTACCTGTTTATTCATTTATTTGTATTACTTGTTGCTATTTTACTATTATTAAATGGAATGGCCCTCTTAACAAACTAAGCCGTATTTTATACGAACCCTATTTTCTATAACATCTTTAACCTTTAGTAACATGTTCAACTTTAATGACATGACCAATATAGGGACCTCGGTGTTAAAGCGGTTAATATTAAGCTGCATCTCAAAGCCGACGACCAATTCAAGCTAAATAAATCACAAGTCACATTCTTGAGTCTCATGTTTCCAGAGGGGTCATCGTGTATCCACATCACTGTGATGTCGGCGGCTATCTGGCACTCTTGTCGTGCATGTCTCTGTCTACACCAGGTGCTGACATGCGCTCGTCTGTCCTTTAATGATTTCATTCATATCTATTCCAAGACGTAAACTCAAACTGTGCTAGGCCTTATTGCAGCCACACTCGCTAGCTGCTCTGACAGGTAACATAAGCCAGGGGGCTGACGTGTGTAGTACTACACTCCAGTACTCCACTGGACTTTGTGTCTAACAAGTGTGATCGTCGTTCTCCTTCAAGTCCTCCACAGCAGAGCTAAAGGAAACCGATAGTTTCCCAGCAGACAGCTTAGCATTTCACACCACAAGAGAGGCGTTCGTCAGCCATATCCCCAGTCCGAGGAAACAAACCCCCGTTGATGTCGCACAAATGCATCTCAAGAGTTTCATAGTAGAACTCTGGTTGCGACTGCCTGGGGGAGACCAGCTCAACGAGCAGAGAGAAGTGAGACAAACAGTGACTGAGTTCATTCCTCTAATCCTGATGTGGACACATATGTTCTCTGCCTTGAGAAGTGCAGTTGGAGAGAAGTTACTCAGAGAAAAAACAAGTCTAGAGAAAATTCTCTGTGAAGGCATGATAAAAATGACAAAATGCTTTCAAAGAAAAGTCGAAATGCACAAAATGAATCATAGGGCTACATAATCAGTGTACTTACTGTAACTGTACTGAATCATCTGAGTGCGTGAACCACAAGACTGCATTTTACAAATTGAAACTCAAAGTGATTATTCTTAAACTTGAGCATATGGAGCATGAAATAAATGTCATGGTTCTTGCAATGTATTCTAAAATAGTACCTCTATCTCTCAATGAATCTTTTTAATGTATTTATGAACTGCTGATTTATCAACACTTCATAAATTATTCATGAGCCTTATATAATGGACAAGTATGCAGCTGTTTCGTGTCCCACGGTTGCTTTAATACAGGCTGCCATGTGATAATGATAACCGAATGCATCAAAACGAGTCATCAACAGACTGGTGTAGGACAATAACCAGATCACTGGTTCAATACATGATGTCTGCATGCCATGTTTTTTATCATGAATATAAATTTACCTTGGAACAATTTCATTTCCCAATAACCCCAAGGACAATCAATTAAATTTCCTTTTGTTGACCAAAAAAGCAGCAAAATATTCTAATGCCTAATACAAAAAAATACAGAAAACCTGAATTTCCCTGGTTGTTCTACATCAGGGGTGTGAAACTCGCAGCAAGATAATATTCACCCATCATCATTATATAATAAAGAACAGCAACTAAAATGATACATCTTTCATAGTCTACAACATAACATAGTATGTTACACATACATAGGCTGTTAAGAACAACCACCTCTGCTGCCATCACTCCACCACCTACAGTGCAGGTCAGCAGGCCCAAAATTAATTGCTCCAGTGACTAGAAATTAATCATTCTAAATATGCTCCCCATTGATCAGGAGGAGTTCTTTTAGCCTGTAAATGAATGCAAACAAAGTTGATTCTGACCATATAGAACATCACCAAACCTGGTATTGTTATTATTTTTGAGCGGTGCTAACCGCTCCTACGTCTGGCTTTGTGTGTAGGTCCTTATGTCCCTATGTCCGAATGAGCGCGAGACTAACGTCACAAGATACTAATGTCATAGAAAGTACGCAGAGACCGACATTACCACAGCTGACGGACAGAACGGCCCAAGAATATATGCACGTGTGTCATGTTTGATACCATACAAGTGCGATTTTGAATAGAAATGTAAACTTCCTGTTGAGTTTGACATCTCTATTACGAAGAAACCCCGGACTCTGGATCTGGACCCGGAACTTCAATTAGTAAAATCAACAGGAAATTGAAAAAGATAAAATGACCTCTCCTGGGTTTCACTGTTACTGCTGTTGCGGCTGAATTTCTCTTCCTTTATCTTATAAATGCCTCTAAATGGGGCTCAAAGTTAACAAACAAATGTAGCATAACATTAATGGAGTAAACATTAATTGACTTACAGTAACCACATCGTGTTCCCCCTTCAAACACAAATCCATTTGGTACAGGTCCATATCTGCGTAGGTCTGGGAGGTTCCAATGGCCAGTGATAACAGGGGGGATGTCCCTGGCTAGAGCCAGGAGGTTGTTGCACAAATGAAGAGTTGCAGGTCCGCTCTCCAACTTGGTCCCTGGTAATACTCCAACAATAAATCTGTGAACTGAGGGAGAAAACACACGAGTTGAAGAAACGATTTTCCAATGAAAGGAAATTACATTGTTGCGAAAACAAAACAAACTCCCAGTGAAGACAACAAATATATAACTATAAAGGGACAGAGAACACTATTCAATCATAAAACTGATTGTTCCAGTATGCCTTGATTCAGTCATTTAGTAATAAGAGGCATGAAAAACAGCTGAGAGCAGAGAATGAGATCAGTGAGTTGAACTGGGAAACATAAAAGGCTCAGATCTAAAGCCCAGAGCAATCAATCAAAACTTGTCATAAATATCAGGGTAATTGAGTCAATACTGTTGCTAATGAGCAACACTAGAAAACGGCTGTTCTGGGAGTCCGGAAGATGTTTGTGTGAACGTGCGTGTGTACATGTGCATGCATGCGTGTGCCTACGTGCGTGCATGACATGTGCGCTAAGAAGAGTTCAGCTTAATTTATATTGATACTCCGACAGTACGTGTCGCTTGCCGACAAGAACTGATTTTCAAGTCAGCACACCCCCTTGCAATATAAGACTCAGCCTAGTTTGATCCAAAAGTTATCAGCAGCATAACAACTAAGGTTGGACAATATGTAAAATTCTCTTGGATGCCAAAAAGATTTTGATACTGAAAATTGTACCAACATTGCATCTTTCAAGAGTCAAAGTAAAGGGTAATCATTTCCTCAAAATCCTCTCTTTCTTCTCTCTGTTTCTTGCCCTGTGTTGTAAGTCAGAAGATAGTAACTAAAGAAGACATGGAGGAACTGAATTATCGAATTTTATGGCTCAATACGTTTCAAGGAAATATGACAACATCGACATCTACAATAGTATGGAATAATGCTTGGTCCACAAATTTTGTGACAAAAAATTCCCAAAACCTGCCAGGTGAAACTGAGGTAGCAGGTGACAAAAAAAGTCACTCAACCTCGTCTTGTCATCACCCAGTTTGAGAGAGATTCATATGGTGTCACAGTTCATAACAAAAGCATTTGCACATGGTGGCCCTCAGTCCATCAGCTGGCAGGTGACATTTCTGTGGGACTGTACACACACACACACACACACACACACACACACACACACACACACACACACACACACACACACACACACACACATACACACACATACACCAACACACAAAGTACACATAGATGCATGTGCATTGTGCACACATACACAGACATGCACAAACAGAAGCCCAGCTGCAACGTGATGCCAATTGGACGACTCCACACATCATAAGGACCCAAACCACAGAGATGAATAACCTCTATAAATCTCAAGCAGGCTGTAGAAACAGCTGAGCATAATTTGTAATTGTTCATTAAAGACCGGCACAAAGGATAGCGAGAAGCAATAGTAGAGCATGGAGGCTCAAACAACAGTATTTGTAAATGAGGGCAAATGTGAGAGAACTAATGTAGTGCGAAAAACGCTAGTATAGTCAGTATACTTCAGTACCACACTGTGGTCCTATTGCACTGATGAATATGAGTAGTTATGCTCTTAACCACTTAAACCTTCTAGTGAACTGGACCTGAGTTAGCTCTGCAGATATGCAGATATATCTTTTTGGCTAATGTTCTCCCCAGAATATGGGTGGATGCTGGGGTTCAATTGGTTAATTAGTTGAGTTCCGAAGAAATGCAATGCTCACTGGCTGTTCGTCTCAACTATACACACCTCTAGGTTTACTGGTGATGGATTCTGTGGGGTCAAGTGCGGTATGTGCATGTTGAGATTGTCGAGATTGTTAATCTGCTACCTTCTTTTGAATTTGAATCCTGAAAAGTAATAGTTTAGTAATAGTTTAGGAGGTTTGGTTTCCACCCGACAGAGACAATATCTCAAGGGAGAAATCACAGTGCGGCTATGTTGCTTGCGAGTATTACTTTTTATTAGAAATGCCTACAAGATGCAGAGCATCTCAAAGTTTTAATGGTACCTTAGGTCCAATAAAATAAAACTTTTCAGCAGACTCAGTGACAACCTGCTGAATCCACATCCCAGAGTAAAAACAACAATTATAACTCGCTCCAAAGGACCAAGGACTTATTAGTGTGGGTACTTGTCCGACCGTCTTCTTTCCAGATAAATGTATTTTGCCGTGCTACTCCTCCCACAGTTTTTGTGGCACACGTGTACTTGAGCCATTATGTCAAATCGACCGGCTTCATCGGGAATCGTGTGCTTGCATTTTTCTAATAGATATGTTGTATAGTTTAATTTATTATTTTCTTTTGTAATACCAGTCCAAGGCCACTTATACTGTATGCAAGATCTGCTTCTTAACAAGAATTTTGATTCTTGAGTCGAGGTAAGATTGTGTTTTGTGAAACATTGTCCCTCCCTAAATTGTTTGGCCCCTGAAAAGAATGAAACATTCCATGGCATTGAAAACTCAATGTAGAGGCTAAAACTGTGTTGGAACCATTCAGAAATGTAAAAAAAAAAAGAATTGCATTGCAATTCCATTCCATTCATGTTGGAACGGTATTAGGATTGGTTTTCAAAACAGTGGTATATAGGATTGTAAGCATTGGTTTTCTCCAGCACTGAAATTAGAAGAAACCAGGCTACCTGTCTACGACGGAAATAATCCTGACAGTTAATGTAACTCAAATGGACCCTAAACTCTCGGAGACAAATAAACTAGCTAACTAGTGCACTTGAAGCATCTCACCTTCTCCGAGGCTGTATCGTATTCGTATTTCCCAGGCGTGCAGGGCCTCTTTGCTGTCAAAGCCCAGCAGAGTAGCCTGGGCCAGGCAGATGATGGCCAGCGTGTGGCTCACACCCTCGAACCACTGCCCGGTCTCCAGCCCGCAGATATCCTCCAAGGTGAAGCTGCCCCTCTCCCTGTGCCCCTGGGCTTTGTCCGACTTGTCTTTAAACACCAGCAACACCAGACAGTCTGCAAGAGTCAGAAAGGGGAGAAGACAGGTTTATGCACCAGCAGAACCGGACAGGCTACAAGAGTCAAGGGCTGTTCTCACACAGCGGGCACAATAACAATTATACGTAACTGAAAATATATAGTTTTATAAAAATTGTTCTAAGTCAAGTGGATGGCAGAGTTTATACACAGCTTTAACAAATACAATGAGTAATATTGATACTAGTTATTGTTATAGTGTTCAGTGTGAACGGACGGCCCTTCAGGATGGAGAAGCCAGACTGTTTTCACAGTCGCTGTAGAGTCAAACATTTAGTAAACTGATACAAAACCTACAAAGCAAAGTCTTTAATCATTTCGAACTTGGGGTATAGCGTAGAAAATGGACCAATATGCACAGCAGCCATATTGGAAAGACATTGGGCCTCTTCCTTACTTCATTCACAGGTCTTACCAAACATACTAATTAAGGCTCTGTTCCATTTGGTGTAGCGGAGTGCTTCTCAAACGAATTTCACGGACCCTGTGAGAATGACCGTTTTATAGTGGCTGAAAACAGTGAACAGAGGCAGGCACGTGCACACGCCACACATAGACATCAAAAAGGGCTTGAGCCCCTGCCCTTTTATCCGTCGTAAAAAGTGCCCTCTCCAGAAACATGAATGCAGTTTTTACTACGGTGAAAGAAATGCAAATGCCCTCTTTTCATGCCATACCTGAAGGCAGCATGCAAGAGAATTGCCTTGTCTAAACTAAACTACCCTGAACTTGAATGCAGTATCTTATGTTGAAAGAATTGCCCTCCCTGTGTAGAAATCAAGAATCGAAAATAGCTGACCTTCAAGCTCACAAAGCGTCGCAGCGCGACGCGTTGTGAGCTTGAAGGTATGCTATTTTTGATATTTTCACCAAAAGGCCCTTTTAGAAATGTCAGCCCCTGCCTCTCTAAAATTCTCTGCACGTCCCTGCGATATGGTGTATGGTATATTTATTCACCAACACATAACAAACATAACAAGGAGCTGAAGCACCCCATCATGGTGGTGTCCAGCTTCTCACCCTCAGCTCTTCCTCTTGTTAACTGGCAGCAGCCTTTTAAATTCCCAGGTGAGCTAGACTGCACCATTTCAAAGGGGTGTTTTACATATAACAACTACTAAACACTTACTTAAATACCCTTAACCCCCCACAAGTATATAAAAATCTCCATGAACTAGAACTACATAAGTTATATTAATGATTCCTTCTTCACACTACAACATCAATTAGCAATTACCATAAGCACATATAGGATGGGTATTGGCAAGAACCTAATGAGCCAACATGCACAATATCAGCACCCTGACTATGATTGACCAGAATGTAACAGAGCCTTAAGTCAAGTGCCATTCCCACTGCCACGATAACTATATGACTATATCTTTCACCATTGTTTTTTTTTTTTTTAGTTGGTTTGACCTTTTTGGTCAAAAGGTCTGGTTCAACGTCACTCGCGACTTCTGAAAAGCATTGGACCGAATGAGAGTTCGGAAATGTGCACGTCGGAAAGTCCAACTCAGCGAACAGTTCGGTCAAAGTATGGACAGGCCTTAAGGAAGAGGCTAATTTGCAATATGGCTAGGCTACTGCTGTGCATAGATAGAGCCTATCAGGGTGATATGGGTCTTTTGGCAGCATATGTTTCTTTCTATTTAAATCTGGGCATCCCCACAAAAATCTGTCTTGATCTATTTTAAATAAATTAAATAGACAGTAGCAGGGACCCATGTCTTTGGCACCTTCAAGAAAACCACACTGTCAACTGTCAGAACATATAGGCTACTGTCTCTCTCTCTCTCTCTCTCTCTCTCTCTCTCTCTCTCTCTCACACTCACTCACTCACTCACACACACACACACACACACACACACACACACACACACACACACACACACACACACACACACACACACACACACACACCTCACTCACATAATTGATGTATGAACATGGGCAGCTGTGATAACAGTGGCAATCAAGGTTTGAAGCACAAATAGGCCTAACCTGTTGAACATTTAGGCCTATTTTCACCCTCAAAGAACCCAACATTATAGCCTAGTGTAACTCAATAGTGTCACTCCATTGGTCTTATAGTGAGAGTTGCATAATCCTACACAATGGAGGAACATCAAAGCCCTGGGCTCTTGAAGTAAAGCCCATAAGAGCGACACGACACATGAGTAACTGAAAAGAGTTGGAAAGCTTCAGTGTCCTTCACTCACTTAACTGGATGCCGAAACGCTCTCACAAAATGGAGGTCGTTTATTATTACGAATTAATAATGTAACACATTGGGAAGTTTCGAAATAATATGAATAAACTATTTATTATTGGTATCATCAATATATACTTAAAGGAGCATGAAACCCTTTAAAGAATAAAAGTAAAAGTAGGTCTACTCATTATACACAATGTCCCCTTTCAAGTTTTCAAATCTATGAAGATATTTTGTAGCCTATATAGCATTGTTGTGAGCTTGTTGATATGCTATTTAAATGGCCCGAAATGCTACAAAGTAACTAGTAAGTTTTCAAATAAATGTAGCGAGTAAAAGTACAATATTTGCCTCTGAGATATTGTGAAGTAGTAGCCTAGAAGTAAAAGTAGGCTACTGGAAATTGGAAGTACAAATACCACAACATTGTACTCAAGTACTTGGTTACTTTACACCACATGCCTGAAACCATCGTAGCAGGCCCAACAAGACACACTGTACACAACACATGCAGCTGGAAAATATTCATATGGCATGCTGAACTTGAACTTCTAACAGAGTAGGCCTACTTTTACATTGCAGTATTGATATGTTTACTCAAGTAAAACACGTGAGTACTTTTTCCACCCCTGGGAAAAAGCACCGCAGAGCTTAGCAGGTCTATTATTGAGTGGAAATACTCCAGAAACGCTATTCATTCCAGCAACGCTGTCTGCTGTGAGTGTGAACGTACCTGCTACAGGCGAAGGCTTGCGGAGCACGACCCACCTAGTCTTCCACTGTCAAAACATAAAGCAAGCACAGACAGTCAAACTCTTTTACAACACGAATCAATGTGCGGCGATGTATAATTCATTCGGTCCGTGGTGTCCCGTAAATATAATGTTCATAGCTATTATTAACACCTTTTTCCCATCTCTGAATTTGACGTATCCCTCCACGACGACCGAATCGGTCATCTTCAGTCATGGTTCGTTCCTAAAATCCTGACAGCTGCAGGGTCGCTGGCTGTCTGTCCCGTGCCTGAATGAGGGGTCACTTTCAAAATAGCTGCTGTTATGGAGGGGGGGCGCACACACACACACACACACACACACACACACGCACCGTGCGCACGCACGCACGCACGGGAAGACCACTGGTTGAAAAAGTAGTCTACTCAAATGTTTTACTTGAGTAAAAGTATCAACTGTAATGATGTAGAAATACTCCGTTACAAGTAAAAGCCAGAATTCAAAATATACTTTAAGTAAAAGTACAAAAGTATGCACTTTAAGTATCAAAGGTAAAAGTAGCCTACTTATTATGCAGTGTCCCATTTCACAAAATGTATGTCAATATTTAGAAAATAGCAGATCATGTTCTTTCCATAACTTTTTTCATTTATTTTTAATAATTATTTGGGAAAATGGAAAAAATGAAATACATAGAAATAATTATTAAAAATAAATGAAAAAAGTTATTGAAAAAACACAGCCTGCTCACGTATTAGGAGGGTAATATGAGTCACCAGAAAAAAATAATGGGTGTTTTTAATGAATCCATCATGGTTAAAATGAATTTTTAAGTTACAATGGGTGTGTGTGTGGGGAGAGGCCCTGGGCCTAGAGGGCCTGGTAACATTTACATCAAATATCTACATATAATATTGAATCAAGCAAATTAAAAACTGTCCAGGGTGTTCATAAAAGCCTGATTAGACAATAAAATGACCAAATGTTTTTTGAAAGTGGAATATCCCTTTAAGTAAATGTACTTTAAGTTAATTTACACCACTGGCACACGCACGCACGCGCGCGCGCGCACGCACGCACGCAAGCACGCACGCACACACACACACACACACACACACACACACACACACACACACACACACACACACACACACACACACACACACACACACACACACACACACACACACAAAGACTGGCAGCACTAGTAAGCTATGGCCAGTGCCAGCCTAGTAGCCTACATAAAGGTTGGCTCCATCCCCCAGCAGTTGCTACCACCACTACACAGCTGGACAAAGTCAATTGATATATTTATTATTGTTGTAGTTATTATTATTTATTAAGACTGTCAATGGTGGCTAATATGTGTAAATGATAAATTAGCCAAAGTAGCCTATATGCACTATATTCTGCTATGTCCATGCAATGTTATAAAGAGAAAATTAACCCCACTTGCATAGACGAAGTTATATACAATTCAATTTCAATTTTCAATTCGATTCAAAGGAGGTTTATTCGAATGAGAAAACATACGTTTACATTGCCAAAGCAAGTGTCAAAACAGTTGACAAAAAAGTATATACAGTCAAGTTTTATTCTGTTATAAAATATTTCACAGTAAATATAAATATTTTTTCTTCAAAAGGCACAATATTACATACACTGACAAATACAAATAATATCCCATTGTGTCAAAGTTGATGTCCATTCACAAGGCCTTGCGTTTGCGTTTGACAATTGAATTGATCCAGTCTATATAGTTGACAACTTTAGTGTAGACACCAGGTTTCCCAGAGCGGCCGCAGCCCTCCCCCCAGCTTATGATCCCGTAGAGGAAGCTGACATCATCCCTTGCACAGGCCAGTGGGCCCCCAGAGTCCCCCTTTGGGGGGGAAAAACACACAAACACAAGCACCATGAATACCACATGCATTACGCAAATACCCATTGAACAGATGAAAACAAGAAATGGATGCTGAATCATGCACTGGTGATGAGACACGATGTTAGACGCCAAACCGCAGAAAACACTCAAAAACGGACTCATTAATATAACATATGAACACAGTTAATTGTGAAAGAAATGTGATTTTGTACACTGCAGTATGAACAGACCTTCTTGAAATAAATACTGTGACTTAACCGCTTGAACCCTATTCCACTTCATTGGCGCAGTAAGGGCCGGCCTAATGGACGTGCTCTTTGTCGAAGAAAGCCAATAACACAAGCCCACAACATGTCACATCGCAACACGCTGTAGGCTTGTAGATCACCTAATCTATTTTCTCAGAATATTCACCTATTGACATGCCCAGAATAGGGATGCTATAGGGTTCAAGTGGTTAAAGAGTCTGTCCTCACCTGGCATGCATCTACACAGTGATTTGTCCCGGCACAGATCATGTCGGAGGTGACATGGCCTCCATACACCTCTGGTTTGGTGCAAGTGTCATGGGTAACCAGTCTTACGCCAGCCTCTTGCAGGCTAGAGTATTCCTTTGCCTCTGTGAAACAACAACATGGTGCACATGCATCCCTCAGAATGAGTACCATTTATTATATGCATGAGAACACAGAATGACACTGTATTCAGGTCATTTGGAATGGCACACAACTTACGACAGCATGTCTAGAATGCCTCAATGTTTACATAGAGCAGCAAATGTGCAACCAATGCGATTACATGAGTTAAGTGTTCTCTTGTCATAATAATTCCCCGCTGACGGATTATGTGTGGCGTTTTAATTATCACTTACTCTCGTACATATGTCCCCAGCCAGTGATAGAACAGCAAAAGCCATCAGGGAACCTCATGTCTTTGTCTGGGAGACAAATGGGACGAATAAATGGTGTTTTCTTCACGCAGCGGCCATCCTGTTTCTTCAGTTTGACCAGAACTGTAGTTTGGACATAAAACATGCAGTTATGAAACAAAGCGACGTTTTGGTGAAATTATTAAATCTGTCTATAGAGAGGGATCCTGGCATTCAATCAATTCTCTGTGGGAGGTTTATTGCATGTAAGTGTGTGTGTGTGTGTGTGTGTGTGTGTGTGTGTGTGTGTGTGTGTGTGTGTGTGTGTGTGTGTGTGGAGGAACACATGGACACAGCTGTTCATTGGAACACAGCTGTGCACGCAGACTAGCATATCGAGTGAGGTTGTGTGTCTGTGCGGGGAGGGGGGGGGGAAGGTGGGTGCACTAGTTCATGAATCACTGGTATTCGTGTGTGTGTGTGTGTGTGTGTGTGTGTGTGTGTGTGTGTGTGTGTGTGTGTGTGTGTATGTGTTGTTCTTACCAATGTCATGTAGCGTTGGGTTAAACACCGAGAATCGCTTTGGGAAGATGTAATTTTCGACACCGAAGGTCCTGGTATTGGGACCTGTGACATTGAAGTTCTGCTGGCCAAAGACCACACGGATCTGATGCTTCAGGGGGCTGTGGAAATACATACCATTCTTTATTCCTGGTACAGTGAGTCTGGAACGCTCATAAAACAGCCTCTGGGTATGACTGTATGGATGTACCGTGTGGCATCTGAGGCATTCGTGGCCTGCCAACTTTCTTTTTTAATATTAATGTTTTATTATCATTTAAAACGAAGGTTTTGCCAATTATTTGGGGGCCCACTTGCAATACCCTTTCCGCAGTCCACAGGTTGGGAATCATTGTCATAGACATATGACTTAGTCAATGCAGTGAGAACCTCTTCACTTTCACCTGGAATGAAAAACATTCTACAAAGGTCCCATCCACTAAGATGTTTTTTCCTGAGTGCAGCAGCATATGTTTTCAATTGCTTTGTGAGCGCTGCTTTTTACAAGACTACCTGGCTGCAGACACTAGGGTCCTGTTGATGTCCACGGGAGACAGGAACATCAACAAGTGGCAGGAAGTGACCTCACACCTCTTTCTTGCTCTACCCCATGGAGGTTCTGTTTAGGGTTAGGGGGTAGAGTTGGGTTGTCTAAAAGATAAAAGATAACATGTACACATAGCGACAATGCGGCTCAAAGGGACTGTAGTGCCTTGGACTGCAAGGCAGAGACGTCACGTGACCTCCACAAGCGGCATGAAGTCACTTGACACTGTGAGGTCACTTCCTGCCACTTGTTGATGTTCCTGTCTCCCGTGGACATCAACAGGACCCTAGTGTCTGCAGCCAGGTGCTGCTCGCTTTTTACGCTATGCTGGAAACTGCAGCAGTGTGACAAGGCACTGAGTGTATATTCGGCACTACGCCACGTTCATGTCTGCCATTTTTTATTCAACAATCTTTTACATGAGAACACAAAATTCAGAATAAATTGTATTGGTCACATTGTTTGCGCTTGAAAATAATATTACTATGTTAGTTTCTCTATGTGAACTAGAGCTGAGGAAAGGCAGCTCTAGCATAAAAAGATTTAATGACTAAATTACTTTTTGATGAAGACCGTTTTCAGGAAGAAGATGTACTCATGTGTAAGGTTATGTGATAGGGTTCCTCTGGACTGGATGTTTTACTAAACATAGCATGTTCATAAAACTGTGTTTATGAAGGGTCAATGTCAAGTCTGTAAATCATCCGTTGGACAAGTTCCACCCACTTCTTCAAATGCCCAAAACCCAACAAGGTTAGAGAGATGAGAGCAATAATGTTACACCTCACTAAATATTCTGTCTGGCAAGAAATAACAATATTTCCTCCTCAGCGTCTTCTTGTAAATTAAGACTGGTCCAAAAGAGGGAGGGGGGGTCAGCTCTGAACCCTTTTTGATAGAATGCTAGAATATCCACATATTTGCTCATATACCTTCATGATTCAATGTAATGTTCTCTATCTGACCCATTATTAGGCAAGGGCTTTATCTAGAAATACCTATTCTTCGTTCAGTAACATTCTCAGGATACTAGACTGATAGTAAGCAATTCAAATAAGCAATTTAACATTTGCAATATTTATCATATGTACTTATGTATGAACATAAGCTGTGACTGTGTTTTTGCATTTTTCTATCACATTGTTAATTACCAATGCATGCAGGTCCTCAAGTTACAGCTAACCATTGTTGTATTAAATTATTTGCCATTCCACTTTCTGTCTCTACTAATTACCATCTACCCCTGGTGCCAAAAGGTCTGTCTGTTGGGTCTCTGTATGGTCTGGTGTTTAATTAACATCAACATTTCTTCATGGTTTAATTCTTCATTGTCTTGCATGCATATGCATTGATATAAAAAACGTGCACAAAAAGTAAGGAAACCTTGCTTGGGTCCATTATATCTCACCTTTAATAATACCAATTGGTATTGTGTTTTATATAATTCTTATTGTTGATTAGTCACCTTTACAGCGAGATACAGATTATAAGCATCAGGCATTCGTGGAATGAGCAACACAGCCAAATGTGTGGGTAGCGCCGACAAAATATTTGTCGGCGCTACCCATACGTGCCTGTGTCTTCATGACATTAGGGCAACTGCACCAAATGGCCTGACTCTCAACTCAACACATAAACACCGCCTGACGTTGATTCAGGATGAGTCATTCCTAAGTTCCCTTACCTCGCCAAGCTTCTGCCACAGAGCTAGCTACTATGTCACTCAATGAAACTTTTCATAGTGGTGAAACTCTGGGTGAGTCAATACTGTAATACTGTTCTGCTGGCATTCACTCTCGTCTTGGGCTTCAAGTGCTGGCAGGTGTGTGCCAGTCACAGGTATGTGCCTAGGACCCGAGCATGGGTTCTGCCAGAATTTGGGACCTAAAGCTATCCTCCAGGATGACAACGCTCGCCCCCACAGAGCCAGGATTATCTAGACTAGAGTACCTCCGGAATTTGGGAGTAGAGAGGATGGAATGGCCTGCCGTGAGTCCAGACCTCAACCCAATTGAACACTTGTGGGATCAGCTTGAGCGAGCTGTACGTGTGATCAACAGAACCATGTTGGCTGACTTATGACAAATCCTGGTGAGGAATAGGATGCCATCCGAGTGAGGTCCCTGACACTGAGTGTAAAATTAATAAAGTGTATGCATGGCCAATGTGTTGTTTATTTTCTTACTGTGGGAGAGTGCAATCTTCGATGCTCTAAGCATCAAAGGTGAATACCAGCAGAACAGTATTACAGAACATTTTGGCAACTTTTGGGTCAGCGCTACCCACACGTTTGGCTGTGTTGCTCATTCCACGAATGCCCGATGCTTAATCAACGATGAAAATGATATAAAACTCAATACCAATTGGTATTATTAAAGGTGAGATATAGTGGACTGAATTCAAGTTTCCTTACTTTTTGTGCACGGTTTTATCTTTGTA